>NC_091147.1:29573888-30173888 GCF_041381155.1 Argopecten irradians | reverse complement strand
GATTTTCAATGGAAACTTATACAAAGAATAGTAAGCACAGAACACAAACTTAAACTAATGAAGAAATCAAACGGCCTATGTACATTCTGTAAAATTAATGAAGAAACCTTAACTCATTTATTTTATTCGTGCCCAAAAATTGAATTACTATGGCAAAAAATTAAAAATGTCATTATAAGGCTATTTAACTTACCCCCAAATTATATTATGGAAGAAAAACACATTATGTTAGGACTGAATACTTATTTCAACAAGGAACAGCAAATCATTACCAGTTTTATCATAATGACAACAAAATGGTGGATTTGGAAAACAAAAAATATTATTAAATATCAAAACACTGATCATGACGAAAATTTTATATTCAGACACACTAAAAATAATTTAATCAGAACAGCAAACATTTTTGGATTGGATGGGACATTGGAAAAATTGACTACGATACTAGAAAATGAAGTGTGATTGTAATAGAATGAGAGAATGTAGAATGAGTCAATGAGAGGGATGTAAAAAAATATACAACCTAACAAGCATTAAGGAAATATTAGACATTATATTGAATGAAATAGGAGTAAGTAAGAGATCGATAGTATTAGTGTAATTGTAATAAAAATGAGAGAGAATGAGATATATTTGTACAACGAAAGGAAATAATAGTGCGATAATATGCTGAAGTTAAGATGATCATATAACAAAATGCTTAAAAAAAATGAGAGATGAGAAAGTTAGTGAATGATGAATATGTACAAGTTGTTTATATGTAAAATGTTTTTATGCAATAAAATAAAAAAAAATAAAAAAGAATGATCATATGTTTATTTGTTTGAGGGAGCATATTCCTGCAAATCTACGTATTTATTTCTATTTGTTTAAGGGCGCTGATTCATGAAAAACCACAGAAAAGCTGGTGGCAGTGTTGTGGTGGAAATGTCCAGTTGGTGACCAGGGTCAAGGTCATGAGGGCAGAGGGGCTGGAGCGTCAGGAAAGGACAGGTAATATGTCAAAGGTCATTTGTCTGTGGTGTAAAGGTAACAGGTCAAAGGTCATTTGTATGTGGTCTACAAGTAACATGTCAAAGGTAATTGTCTGGTATACAGGTAACATGTCAAAGGTCATTTGTCTGTGGTCTACAGGTAACATCTCAAAAGTCATTTTTATGCGGTCTACAGGTAACATGTCAACAGTCATTTGTCTGGTCTACAGGTAACATATCAAAGATCATTTGTGGTCTACAGGTAACATGTCAACAGTCATTTGTCTGGTCTACAGGTAACATGTCAACAGTAATTTGTCTGTGGTCTACAGGTAACATGTCAAAGGTCATTTGTCTGTGGTCTACAGGTAACATGTCAAAGGTCATTTGTCTGTGGTCTACAGCTAACATATCAAAGGCCATTTGTCTGTGGTCTACAGGTAACATGTCACAGGTCATTTGTCTGTGGTCTACAGGTAACATGTCAAAGGTCATTTGTATGGGTCTACAGGTAACATGTCAAAAGTCATTTGTCTGGTCTACAGGTAACATGTCAACAGTAATTTGTCTGTGGTCTACAGGTAACATCTCAAAAGTCATTTGTATGCGGTCTACAGGTAACATGTCAAGGAGCTGACCCTACTGTATAGTTATGTCTGTGTGTTGGTGACAGGGTGACCACTGTATGTCAATGCGTATAGTTTGTCTACAGGAGCTGACCCTACTGTTAGTTATGTCTGTTTTTGTGACAGGAGCTGACCCCTACTGTATAGTTATGTCTGTTGTTTGGTGACAGGAGCTGACCCCTACTGTATATTATGTTGTTGTTTAATGTATGTATAGTGTATGTCGTTGTTGGTACAGGAGCTGACCCCTACTGTATAGTTATGTCTGTTTGTTTGGTGACAGGAGCTGACCCCTACTGTATAGTTATGTCTGTTTGTTTGGTGACAGGAGCTGACCCCTACTGTATAGTTATGTCTGTTTGTTTGGTGACAGGAGCTGACCCCTACTGTATAGTTATGTCTGTCTGTTTGGTGACAGGAGCTGACCCCTACTGTATAGTTATGTCTATTGTTTGGTGACAGGAGCTGACCCCTACTGTATAGTTATGTCTGTCTGTTTGGTGACAGGAGCTGACCCCTACTGTATAGTTATGTCTGTTTGTTTGGTGACAGGAGCTGACCCCTACTGTATAGTTATGTCTTGTCTGTTTGTTGACAGGAGCTGACCCCTACTGTATAGTTATGTCTGTTTGTTTGGTGACAGGAGCTGACCCCTACTGTATAGTTATGTCTGTTGTTTGGTGACAGGAGCTGACCCCTACTGTATAGTTATGTCTGTTTGTTTGGTGACAGGAGCTGACCCCTACTGTATAGTTATGTCTGTTTGTTTGGTGACAGGAGCTGACCCCTACTGTATAGTTATGTCTGTTTGTTTGGTGACAGGAGCTGACCCCTACTGTATAGTTATGTCTGTTTGTTTGGTGACAGGAGCTGACCCCTACTGTATAGTTATGTCTATTTTTTGTTTGTTTGGTGACAGGAGCTGACCCCTACTGTATAGTTATGTCTGTTTGTTTGGTGACAGGAGCTGACCCCTACTGTATAGTTATGTCTATTGTTTGGTGACAGGAGCTGACCCCTACTGTATAGTTATGTCTGTTTGTTTGGTGACAGGAGCTGACCCCTACTGTATAGTTATGTCTGTTTGTTTGGTGACAGGAGCTGACCCCTACTGTATAGTTATGTCTGTTTGTTTGGTGACAGGAGCTGACCCCTACTGTATAGTTATGTCTGTCTGTTTGTTGACAGGAGCTGACCCCTACTGTATAGTTATGTCTGTTTGTTTGGTGACAGGAGCTGACCCCTACTGTATAGTTATGTCTGTCTGTTTGGTGACAGGAGCTGACCCCTACTGTATAGTTATGTCTGTTTGTTTGGTGACAGGAGCTGACCCCTACTGTATAGTTATGTCTGTTTGTTTGGTGACAGGAGCTGACCCCTACTGTATAGTTATGTCTATTGTTTGGTGACAGGAGCTGACCCCTACTGTATAGTTATGTCTGTTTGTTTGGTGACAGGAGCTGACCCCTACTGTATAGTTATGTCTGTTTGTTTGGTGACAGGAGCTGACCCCTACTGTATAGTTATGTCTGTTTGTTTGGTGACAGGAGCTGACCCCTACTGTATAGTTATGTCTGTTTGTTTGGTGACAGGAGCTGACCCCTACTGTATAGTTATGTCTGTTTGTTTGGTGACAGGAGCTGACCCCTACTGTATAGTTATGTCTGTTTGTTTGGTGACAGGAGCTGACCCCTACTGTATAGTTATGTCTGTTTGTTTGGTGACAGGAGCTGACCCCTACTGTATAGTTATGTCTGTCTGTTTGGTGACAGGAGCTGACCCCTACTGTATAGTTATGTCTGTCTGTTTGGTGACAGGAGCTGACCCCTACTGTATAGTTATGTCTGTCTGTTTGGTGACAGGAGCTGACCCCTACTGTATAGTTATGTCTGTATGTTTGGTGACAGGAGCTGACCCCTACTGTATAGTTATGTCTGTTTGTTTGGTGACAGGAGCTGACCCCTACTGTATAGTTATGTCTATTGTTTGGTGACAGGAGCTGACCCCTACTGTATAGTTATGTCTATTGTTTGGTGACAGGAGCTGACCCCTACTGTATAGTTATGTCTGTCTGTTTGGTGACAGGAGCTGACCCCTACTGTATAGTTATGTCTGTATGTTTGGTGACAGGAGCTGACCCCTACTGTATAGTTATGTCTGTTTGTTTGGTGACAGGAGCTGACCCCTACTGTATAGTTATGTCTGTTGTTTGGTGACAGGAGCTGACCCCTACTGTATAGTTATGTCTGTCTGTTTGGTGACAGGAGCTGACCCCTACTGTATAGTTATGTCTGTATGTTTGGTGACAGGAGCTGACCCCTACTGTATAGTTATGTCTGTGATGTTTGGTGACAGGAGCTGACCCCTACTGTATGTTTGGTTTGACAGGAGCTGACCCCTACTGTATAGTTATGTCTGTATGTTTGGTGACAGGAGCTGACCCCTACTGTATAGTTATGTCTGTATGTTTGGTGACAGGAGCTGACCCCTACTGTATAGTTATGTCTGTTGTTTGGTGACAGGAGCTGACCCCTACTGTATAGTTATGTCTGTATGTTTGGTGACAGGAGCTGACCCCTACTGTATAGTTATGTCTGTATGTTTGGTGACAGGAGCTGACCCCTACTGTATAGTTATGTCTGTTTGTTTGGTGACAGGAGCTGACCCCTACTGTATAGTTATGTCTGTCTGTTTGGTGACAGGAGCTGACCCCTACTGTATAGTTATGTCTGTTTGTTTGGTGACAGGAGCTGACCCCTACTGTATAGTTATGTCTGTTTGTTTGGTGACAGGAGCTGACCCCTACTGTATAGTTATGTCTATTGTATAGTTATGTCTGTTTGTTTGGTGACAGGAGCTGACCCCTACTGTATAGTTATGTCTGTATGTTTGGTGACAGGAGCTGACCCCTACTGTATAGTTATGTCTGTTTGTTTGGTGACAGGAGCTGACCCCTACTGTATAGTTATGTCTGTTTGTATGGTGACAGTTTGGTGACAGGAGCTGACCCCTACTGTATAGTTATGTCTGTTTGTTTGGTGACAGGAGCTGACCCCTACTGTATAGTTATGTCTGTATGTTTGGTGACAGGAGCTGACCCCTACTGTATAGTTATGTCTGTTTGTTTGGTGACAGGAGCTGACCCCTACTGTATAGTTATGTCTGTTTGTTTGGTGACAGGAGCTGACCCCTACTGTATAGTTATGTCTGTTTGTTTGGTGACAGGAGCTGACCCCTACTGTATAGTTATGTCTGTTTGTTTGGTGACAGGAGCTGACCCCTACTGTATAGTTATGTCTGTTTGTTTGGTGACAGGAGCTGACCCCTACTGTATAGTTATGTCTGTCTGTTTGGTGACAGGAGCTGACCCCTACTGTATAGTTATGTCTGTTTGTTTGGTGACAGGAGCTGACCCCTACTGTATAGTTATGTCTGTCTGTTTGGTGACAGGAGCTGACCCCTACTGTATAGTTATGTCTGTCTGTTTGGTGACAGGAGCTGACCCCTACTGTATAGTTATGTCTGTCTGTTTGGTGACAGGAGCTGACCCCTACTGTATAGTTATGTCTGTCTGTTTGGTGACAGGAGCTGACCCCTACTGTATAGTTATGTCTGTTGTTTGGTGACAGGAGCTGACCCCTACTGTATAGTTATGTCTGTCTGTTTGGTGACAGGAGCTGACCCCTACTGTATAGTTATGTCTGTTGTTTGGTGACAGGAGCTGACCCCTACTGTATAGTTATGTCTGTTTGTTTGGTGACAGGAGCTGACCCCTACTGTATAGTTATGTCTGTTTGTATGGTGACAGGAGCTGACCCCTACTGTATAGTTATGTCTGTATGTTTGGTTACAGGAGCTGACCCCTACTGTATAGTTATGTCTGTTTGTTTGGTGACAGGAGCTGACCCCTACTGTATAGTTATGTCTGTTTGTTTGGTGACAGGAGCTGACCCCTACTGTATAGTTATGTCTGTCTGTTTGGTGACAGGAGCTGACCCCTACTGTATAGTTATGTCTGTATGTTTGGTGACAGGAGCTGACCCCTACTGTATAGTTATGTCTGTCTGTTTGGTGACAGGAGCTGACCCCTACTGTATAGTTATGTCTGTTTGTTTGGTGACAGGAGCTGACCCCTACTGTATAGTTATGTCTGTCTGTTTGGTGACAGGAGCTGACCCCTACTGTATAGTTATGTCTGTCTGTTTGGTAACAGGAGCTGACCCCTACTGTATAGTTATGTCTGTATGTTTGGTGACAGGAGCTGACCCCTACTGTATAGTTATGTCTGTTTGTTTGGTGACAGGAGCTGACCCCTACTGTATAGTTATGTCTGTTTGTTGGTACAGGAGCTGACCCTACTGTATAGTTGTCTTTGTTGGTGACAGGAGCTGACCCCTACTGTATAGTTATGTCTGTTTGTTTGGTGACAGGAGCTGACCCCTACTGTATAGTTATGTCTATTGTTTGGTGACAGGAGCTGACCCCTACTGTATAGTTATGTCTGTTTGTTTGGTGACAGGAGCTGACCCCTACTGTATAGTTATGTCTGTTTGTTTGGTGACAGGAGCTGACCCCTACTGTATAGTTATGTCTGTTTGTTTGGTGACAGGAGCTGACCCCTACTGTATAGTTATGTCTGTTGTTTGGTGACAGGAGCTGACCCCTACTGTATAGTTATGTCTGTTTGTTTGGTGACAGGAGCTGACCCCTACTGTATAGTTATGTCTGTATGTTTGGTGACAGGAGCTGACCCCTACTGTATAGTTATGTCTGTTTGTTTGGTGACAGGAGCTGACCCCTACTGTATAGTTATGTCTGTTTGTTTGGTGACAGGAGCTGACCCCTACTGTATAGTTATGTCTGTCTGTTTGGTGACAGGAGCTGACCCCTACTGTATAGTTATGTCTGTTTGTTTGGTGACAGGAGCTGACCCCTACTGTATAGTTATGTCTATATGTTTGGTGACAGGAGCTGACCCCTACTGTATAGTTATGTCTGTCTGTTTGGTGACAGGAGCTGACCCCTACTGTATAGTTATGTCTGTTTGTTTGGTGACAGGAGCTGACCCCTACTGTATAGTTATGTCTGTATGTTTGGTGACAGGAGCTGACCCCTACTGTATAGTTATGTCTATTGTTTGGTGACAGGAGCTGACCCCTACTGTATAGTTATGTCTGTCTGTTTGGTGACAGGAGCTGACCCCTACTGTATAGTTATGTCTGTTTGTTTGGTGACAGGAGCTGACCCCTACTGTATAGTTATGTCTGTCTGTTTGGTGACAGGAGCTGACCCCTACTGTATAGTTATGTCTGTTTGTTTGGTGACAGGAGCTGACCCCTACTAGTTTTGTTTTCTGTATAGTTATGTCTGTCTGTTAATGGTGACAGGAGCTGACCCCCTACTGTATAGTTATGTCTGTTTGTTTGGTGACAGGAGCTGACCCCTACTGTATAGTTATGTCTGTTTGTTTGGTGACAGGAGCTGACCCCTACTGTATAGTTATGTCTGTTTGTTTGGTGACAGGAGCTGACCCCTACTGTATAGTTATGTCTGTTTGTTTGGTGACAGGAGCTGACCACCCCTACTGTATAGTTATGTCTGTTTGTTTGGTGACAGGAGCTGACCCCTACTGTATAGTTATGTCTGTCTGTTTGGTGACAGGAGCTGACCCCTACTGTATAGTTATGTCTATTGTTTGGTGACAGGAGCTGACCCCTACTGTATAGTTATGTCTGTCTGTTTGGTGACAGGAGCTGACCCCTACTGTATAGTTATGTCTGTTTGTTTGGTGACAGGAGCTGACCCCTACTGTATAGTTATGTCTGTTTGTTTGGTGACAGGAGCTGACCCCTACTGTATAGTTATGTCTGTCTGTTTGGTGACAGGAGCTGACCCCTACTGTATAGTTATGTCTGTTTGTTTGGTGACAGGAGCTGACCCCTACTGTATAGTTATGTCTGTCTGTTTGGTGACAGGAGCTGACCCCTACTGTATAGTTATGTCTGTTTGTTTGGTGACAGGAGCTGACCCCTACTGTATAGTTATGTCTGTCTGTTTGGTGACAGGAGCTGACCCCTACTGTATAGTTATGTCTGTTTGTTTGGTGACAGGAGCTGACCCCTACTGTATAGTTATGTCTGTCTGTTTGGTGACAGGAGCTGACCCCTACTGTATAGTTATGTCTGTATGTTTGGTGACAGGAGCTGACCCCTACTGTATAGTTATGTCTGTCTGTTTGGTGACAGGAGCTGACCCCTACTGTATAGTTATGTCTGTCTGTTTGGTGACAGGAGCTGACCCCTACTGTATAGTTATGTCTGTTTGTTTGGTGACAGGAGCTGACCCCTACTGTATAGTTATGTCTGTATGTTTGGTGACAGGAGCTGACCCCTACTGTATAGTTATGTCTGTTTGTTTGGTGACAGGAGCTGACCCCTACTGTATAGTTATGTCTATTGTTTGGTGACAGGAGCTGACCCCTACTGTATAGTTATGTGTGTTGTTTTGTGACAGGAGCTGACCCCTACTGTATAGTTATGTGTGTTGTTTGGTGACAGGAGCTGACCCCTACTGTATAGTTATGTCTGTCTGTTTGGTGACAGGAGCTGACCCCTACTGTATAGTTATGTCTGTCTGTTTGGTGACAGGAGCTGACCCCTACTGTATAGTTATGTCTGTCTGTTTGGTGACAGGAGCTGACCCCTACTGTATAGTTATGTCTGTTGTTTGGTGACAGGAGCTGACCCCTACTGTATAGTTATGTCTGTTGTTTGGTGACAGGAGCTGACCCCTACTGTATAGTTATGTCTGTTGTTTGGTGACAGGAGCTGACCCCTACTGTATAGTTATGTCTGTTGTTTGGTGACAGGAGCTGACCCCTACTGTATAGTTATGTCTGTTTGTTTGGTGACAGGAGCTGACCCCTACTGTATAGTTATGTCTGTTTGTTTGGTGACAGGAGCTGACCCCTACTGTATAGTTATGTCTGTATGTTTGGTGACAGGAGCTGACCCCTACTGTATAGTTATGTCTGTATGTTTGGTGACAGGAGCTGACCCCTACTGTATAGTTATGTCTGTTTGTTTGGTGACAGGAGCTGACCCCTACTGTATAGTTATGTCTGTTTGTTTGGTGACAGGAGCTGACCCCTACTGTATAGTTATGTCTGTATGTTTGGTGACAGGAGCTGACCCCTACTGTATAGTTATGTCTGTTTGTATGGTGACAGGAGCTGACCCCTACTGTATAGTTATGTCTGTCTGTTTGGTGACAGGAGCTGACCCCTACTGTATAGTTATGTCTGTCTGTTTGGTGACAGGAGCTGACCCCTACTGTATAGTTATGTCTGTATGTTTGGTGACAGGAGCTGACCCCTACTGTATAGTTATGTCTGTCTGTTTGGTGACAGGAGCTGACCCCTACTGTATAGTTATGTCTGTCTGTTTGGTGACAGGAGCTGACCCCTACTGTATAGTTATGTCTGTTTGTTTGGTGACAGGAGCTGACCCCTACTGTATAGTTATGTCTGTCTGTTTGGTGACAGGAGCTGACCCCTACTGTATAGTTATGTCTGTCTGTTTGGTGACAGGAGCTGACCCCTACTGTATAGTTATGTCTGTATGTTTGGTGACAGGAGCTGACCCCTACTGTATAGTTACTGTCTGTTTGTTTGGTGACAGGAGCTGACCCCTACTGTGTTGTTTGGTGACAGGAGCTGACCCCTAGTTATGTTGTGTTTGGTCTGTTTAGTTATGTTTGTTTGGTGACAGGAGCTGACCCCCTACTGTATAGTTATGTCTGTCTTATGTTTGGTGACAGGTTGACCCCTCTTATACCAACGGAGAGTAACCCAACTTGTCACTTAATATATAAATCTTATATATACTTCTAACTTTAGATCTGGAACAGCAATGTTCTGCGAGACACCTACATGGGGAAGCATGTGTTTACCAGTGTTGACGAATGCCGTGACAAGATTTCAGCTGTGGGGCTTGTTCAGCGAGGAAAACAGGGTGACAAGGTGGCCAGTGGTCAGCTGTATGTGATGATAACACAAACCAAGAATGTGCTGTCATTGTAAAGGGGAGGTAACCAGGGTACAAAGTTATGATACACAAACCAAGAATGTGCCGTCATTGTAAAGGGGAGGTAACCAGCGTACAAATTTCTTATTCCGAGCCATAATTGGTTTGCTTCTTTAAAGTTGCTATTAAAGGATGAAATGACTAATGTTGGTTGCTTCTGAATAGTCACAAATGATGGGAATGTATAGATAAAAAAAACCTTTAACAGTTCTACTGCTTTACACATGTTCACTGTGTGCCAATGTTCAAATGTATTTTGTTACAGTTTTACCACCAAAGCATGCCGACCAGCATAAATCGTCCTCCTGATGTAACATACTGAAAATAAAACTACTGAATAATAATGTTATAAAACTTTGATTGAAATCTACCACTACCTGTAAATATTAAGAAGAATTATAGTTAATATTAGAAAATTGATTATAGAAAATATATTATTATTAATATAGAAAATCAATTATTAGAATAGTTTTTTTTATCAATATAGAAAATCTATTATTAGAATAGAATGGTGCCTTTAATTTGTTGGTTAGAATGAGTTCATTTCATTTTGAATTTTTTTAACTATTTATCTCCCAAATATAGATATTTAAGTAATTTTATCATATAGTGAGGAGCGAGTTGATATATTTGGTACCTGCATATGTACTTCTGAAAGAATTATATAATAATGATAAATTATATTATTGTACATAAAGGAACTGCTCATACTTGAAATATTTTAGATACCTATGTTTCCTCAACCATATGACTAGTTATTGTGAAAGTCTTTTTTAGATTTAGAATAGGAATGTTATATCCCTGGTTAGACCTGTTTCAAAGCTTTACTCATTCACCCCTGAAATTTCATAATGGACTGGTCTAGTCTTCTATTTAGAAGAGTCTAAGTGTGTCTTCAGGGATGGATGAGTTAATGCCTGTCAAATGATATTAAATGTGTTCTCCCATAATTGAAATTGTTATTATGTGAGTGCTTGTGAAAATACTAATAGGAACTTCCCCTGCATTGATGATAGGACAGAAAAAAATGGAGTCTGGTATTATGTTTGGTATCATACATGTGTTTATTTTCTGTCTAAATCATTAGTAGCATTACTTATAATTTTGGATTGATACCAATTAATATCATAAATCATTGTTTTACGTATCTCTGAAAAAAATCAAATGATTTGATAACTATGCAAGGAATTGTGAAATATCAAATTCTGATTGTCATATATGTTTGTGTATACAATATTCACTATTCAGTACGGTACTAAAGTTTCACTCACCTGAAGGGCCGGTGAAATTATGCTTGGATGCAACATTTCACATCCTCTATCTGTCCGTCAACATTTCCTACATCACTACTTTAGTAGCCATAAATTGCAGTCTGTGACGTTAGTCTTTTGGACTAGTAAACCTCAAAATTTTACTAGTACGGTCATTTAAAGACTAGTCCAAAATAAATATACAGCCGTTTTGCTTCAGCAATTCGGTCATCATTAGTTTACGATTTTTTCCCAAAGTCCAGTCTGAATGCACTCAAATATGTTGAAAATAAATTGACCACTGCAGATATAGTAATTAAAACAATTTTAATTGGGCAGGAAGCCAGCAGTCCAATCGGACTAGTTCATTACAATTAACACTAGTCCGGCAATGAAATTACTAGTTGTGGGCATCGCCATGGGCATCAAACTAGTGCTTACAGTCACAGACTGATATTGTTTAAGTTAAAACTACTGGATGGTGATGCTTTGAGGGATGTCAGATTTTGCTGAAATCATTCACTCCTGATGACACATATAGACTCTTCTAAATCAAAGGCTAGACAAGTCCATTATGAAATCTCAGGGGTGAATGAGTTAAATAGTGGCATTCAGACCACAACCACAAACACTTTAAGTTTCATCCTTTGCCCAAACTTCTGGATTTTACAAACCAGGTGAGGAATACAGGCCCTCAAGGCCTCTTATTGTTTATCATATTTCTATTATCTAACTTAATGCCATTTTGATATTATTGATGCCATAACTGGTCTCTTTTTATCTTTTTTTCCCCTTAGACAAATTTTATTCTATTAGATGTGAAAAAAAATCATAACATATGTATTATTAGTTAAGTAGCTAATAACTCTTGATACTAAGCAGGCTTGCAATACAGATCTGATTTTGATTTTGTTTGTTTATATAAAGGTGTGTGAGATAGTTAACAGTATTATATATAGTCTAATAACTGACCTTTTTTAAGGAAACCTGTGAATATGTTACCAGTATTTCCTTTTATTGATGATTTGTGCCTAGGTGTTCTAAAGGTAATCATATTTTAAAGACAATTTTCAAATTCAAACATAGAATATACCTGGTAATTTCTTTTGATGTCAACATGACAAAATTTCTTAAATACTTTATTCTTTACCTTCTTGAAAGTTGTAGAGAAGATATAATCACAGATTTTGCAGCTAAAAGAAAATAAAAATTTCTAAATCCGTGTCATTAAGCTGATCACCGTTTGAACAAACTGAGTCTGATATATCAAATGTGTGTGTATAGTTTTAAAGTTGCAATAGGTTGTCTATGAAGGTGAATTTTTTTTATTGCTCATTTTTAGCTAGATATTTTTGTTATTTTTCTTTATACATACCCGGTATACTTATAAATATACATATTTCTTATATTGTGCTGCATTTATTGTTTCTAGACATTTGTTTATTTATTGTCTGTGTTAAGATCCCTGTCTGAATGGCAAATGTAATGATTTATGCTGTGTCCATATCTAATGTAAAAATCAATGGCCTTCAATTTTGTCAATACAATACTGACTTTGTAGAATCCAAAATAATGACCTCAGACTCTACATGTACATCCATTAATTGGTTATTATTGTATTCTACCAGGTCAGTATTACAAAGTAATCTCGATAGGAGACAATTAGTGATAAAATTATATATTTATTTATATCTTCTGTGAAATATAAATCTATGCAGAACAAATACTGATTTATATTTTTATAGCATAATCTGTCTGATATTACTTTGTGTCACTGTATAGTCTTTTTGTAAATGCCACTATTGTATACCCTAAAGGACATGGGCTGTGTGGTGATGCATTTCACCACCATGGTATAAAGATAGTGATTATTAAAGGATTTAAGGACAGCTGAACATGGTACTTTTTTCTGTGCTTACATTTTAAAGTCCTTCAAAGTGTCATTGTAGTTGTGTGATAAAAAGAATCTTTACTTGTGTTCATTTCATATGAGACTGATGAAGCTAGAATAAAAGTTTTTAATATTGGCTCAGTAAATTAGGCTTACAAATATAAAACAAGACATGTTTCTTCAAATCTTACATGAAATGAATAACTATATTTATATAAATAAAGAGGAACTTATTTTCATAGAAATTTGTCTATACACAAAGTCATATACTGTATAATATATAACTTCATTCTTTTAATTTTCATAATACATGGTCTGCGTAACTTATAAAAAATACTGAAATCTTCAAACGGAAATTCATAATTCAAATTATTGCCTAGTATATATTTCAGCTGTTTGGGATATTTTTATCAAGCATATTCTTTATCAAGTGCATTATCAGTTTTCCGCGTTATCTGAGCGTTGTAAGTTTAGACACAGTGGTTTAAAAAATCAAATATAAAGAAAACATTTCCAAAATGTATTGGAATTGGAAAGAAGCTAACTTTTGATATGTATTTTCTGCTATTATGTATTATCTATGCTCGATATGATGTGAAAATGATCAGATATCATCCATTTTATTTTTGCTACCTCCTTTTTAGCTCACCTGGCCTTCGGGCCGGTGAGTTTATGTCATGTCGCGGCGTCCGTCGTCCGTCCTCCGTCTGTCAGTCCATCCGTCTGTCAGTCCATCCGTCTGTCAGTCCATCCGTCAACATTTCCTTTAAATCACTACTAGTCATAGAGTTCTGCATGGATTGTAACCAAATTTGGCCACAAACATCCTTGGGGGTAAGGGAACAGAACTTGTATAAATTTTGGCTCTGACCCCCCCGGGGCAGGAGGGGCAGGGCCCAATAGGGGAAATAGCGGTAAATCCTATGAATCGCTAATAGTCAGATAGTTCTGCTTGGATTTTAACCAAATTTAGCCCAGAAACATCTTTGGGGTTAACAGAATTCGTATATATTTTGGCTTTGACTCCCTGGAGAAGAAAGAGTGGGGCCCAATAGGGAAATTAGAGGTAAATATTCAAATTCCTTCAGAAAAGAAACAATGACCTGTATTCAGAACATTCATAGGCATTACAAACCAGGTGAGCGATACATGCCCTCTGGGCCTCTTGATTTGCTTTTAACTACTTATTTGACATGGGATGTTCAAATTTAATTTTATATTACTACCAAGATGTTGGCTTTTGAGGTGAAAACATTGATTTTATTGCATTCTGATTGAATTACAAAATGTACAGACTCTTTTAATCACTCAACGTAATAGAAGCTCTGACAACATCCTATTAGAGGTCACGTTCTGGCGACCTTTATACTGAAACCATTATTTCATCACAACATGTATATTTATGAAATATTTAATCGAGATGTCTGCATACATGAAAATGATTCTAACAGCTATTACAAATTACTTTGTCCCCATCAAAACGTTTAGTTTATTGATCATTTTGAAAGGTCAGTAGAAGGTGACCCCTAATGGGATGTTCTTAGATTCTCTATGAAACAAAGTGAGCATTAGGATCTGACTGTTCATTTCTTTTAAAGTTTTATTACGACTTTAGTAACTGCTGCTTGTAACAGATAATATGGCATTCTGCTGAAAATAAATGATTGTTTTTGAAGCTTAATAATCTACACAACTTTGTATTATGTTTTAAGGTGATTTTTGTAATATTTTATTGTTATTTTGATATATAATCCTCAGCTTGGATAAAGGTCATTTTATACCATTGTTCACCATGCAGCAACGTTATTGAATAAACAAGCTACGCTTATATATATGTATGTTTTTATCGTTTATATTTACAAATGTATATATTTACTTCTGTAGATCATTTCTCAAGAACATTCATCAAACTTTCAGACCTACAGTATTTTCTACATATAGAGGTATAAAGGAAAATATGTTAATTCTGACAAAATGTTAATAATCCTTATACAGTATAGATGTGATTAATCTATATCATATCAAAATACCTCCAGTTTTTTTTCATTTGTTCAAATCGCCTTTCATCGTCCGTCCGTCCGTCCGTCAGTCAGTCCAATTCTTGTTTCCGCTATTTCTCAGAAAGCACTGAAGGGATATTTTTGATATTTGGCATGTTGGTTTCCCTAGGGCTCTAGTTGTGCATATTGCATTTTGGGAACAATAGGTCAACCAGATGGCCAACTTGCTGCCATCTTGGATTTTGGTAGTTAAAGTTTGTTACCACTATTTCTTAGAAAGTACAATGTACGAAAGAGATCCGTCTCAAATTTCATATGCAGGTTCCCTTTAGGACCTAGTTGTGCATATTGCATTTTGGGACCAATTGGTCAACAAGATGGCCGACCGGACGCCATTTTGGATTTCAGTAGTTAAAATGTGCTACCGCTATTTCTCATTGATTTAAACATATTTTATTTGCCTTTTTTGGTATTTGACAAAAAGGATCGGGCACAAGTTCTTTCAACTTATGGATAAGCCTCTCAAAACATTTATACAGAATATATATATTAAAGGCTAGTTGCTGCTAAGTACTGAAATATACATTAAGATAGTTAGTTGGTTTAAATAAATTTAAATAACAAACTGTGATTGTTGACAGTTGTTTCTCAATGTACTCTTATTCGTTACTTCAAGAGATTTACCTGGTTTTCATGCACAATATTTATTTCTAACAAAGAAACAATGAAATTTAGATGAGGCGTCTATAAAAAATGCAAGATAATGAATTAAAAACGGTTCGTATCTTTAATGTATTTACATACGTAACTAAAGATTTAGTTTTTAGCTCGCCTATTCGAAGAGGGGAGGCTGAAGTTGGTTCCGAGTTCCGAGTTCCGAGTTCCGTTTAAGCTAAACGGAACTCGGAACCAGTTCCGAGTTCCGTTTAAGGAAATTTTCTATCATTTTAGATAAAATCATTCAATATGCCTAAAACATATGAATAATGTTGCTTGTTGTCATTTTCATGGGTTACTAGTGGTAAATCCACTTTAATTTAGTTTTCGATCGACTTCCATTTCCCAGTTCCGTTTAAGTAAAACGGAACTCGGAACCAGTTCCGAGTTCCGTTTAAGGAAATTTTCTAACATTTTAGATAAAATCATTCAATATGCCTAAGATATATGAATAATGTTGCCTGATGACTTTTTTAATGGATAAGTATTGGTAAATCCACTTTAATTTAGATTTCGATCAACTCCCAGTTCCGAGTTCCGTTTAAGTAAAACGGAACTAAGGAAATTTTTCATCATTTACATAAAATCATTCAATATGCCTAAGATATATGAATAATGTTGCCTGATGACTTTTCTAATGGATAAGTATTGGTAAATCCACTTTAATTTAGATTTCGATCAACTCCCAGTTCCGAGTTCCGTTTAAGTAAAACGGAACTAGTTCCGAGTTCCGTTTAAGGAAATTTTCTATCATTTTAGATAAAATCATTCAATATGCCTAAAACATATGAATAATGTTGCTTGTTGTCATTTTCATGGGTTACTAGTGGTAAATCCACTTTAATTTAGTTTTCGATCGACTTCCATTTCCGAGTTCCGTTTATGTAAAACGGAACTCGGAACCAGTTCCGAGTTCCGTTTAAGGAAATTTTCTAACATTTTAGATAAAATCATTCAATATGCCTAAGATATATGAATAATGTTGGCTGATTACTTTTCTAATGGATAAGTATTGGTAAATCCACTTTAATTTAGATTTCGATCAACTCCCAGTTCCGAGTTCCGTTTAAGTAAAACGGAACTCGGAACCAGTTCCGAGTTCCGTTTAAGGAAATTTTCTATCATTTACATAAAATCATTCAATATGCCTAAGATATATGAATAATGTTGCCTGATGACTTTTCTAATGGATAAGTATTGGTAAATCCACTTTAATTTAGATTTCGATCAACTCCCAGTTCCGAGTTCCGTTTAAGTAAAACGTAACTCGGAACCAGTTCCGAGTTCCGTTTAAGGAAATTTTCTAACATTTTAGATACAATCATTCAATATGCCTAAAACATATGAATAATGTTGCTTGTTGTCATTTTCATGGGTTACTAGTGGTAAATCCACTTTAATTTAGTTTTCGATCGACTTCCATTTCCCAGTTCCGTTTAAGTAAAACGGAACTCGGAACCAGTTCCGAGTTCCGTTTAAGGAAATTTTCTAACATTTTAGATAAAATTTGTCAATGTGCTTTGCACATATTAGAAATGTTGCCTGTTGGCTTTTTCAATGGATTAATATTGGTAAATCCACTTTAATTTAGTTTTCGATCAACTCCCAGTTCCGAGTTCCGTTTAAGGAAATTTTCTAGCATTTTAGACAAAATCATTTTATATGCCTAAGACATATGAGAAATGTTGCCTGTTGTCTTTCATCATTGGTTACTAGTGATGAATCCACTTTAATTTAGTTTTCGATCAACTCATATTTCCGAGTTCTGTTTAAGTAAAACGGAACTCAGAACCAGTTCAGAGTTCCGTTTAAGATATTTTTTTTTAATTTAGATAAAATTATTTTATCAGACAAATGAGAAATGTTGCCTGTTGTCCTTTTCATTGATTACTAGCGGTGAATCCACTTTAATTTAGTTTTCGGTCGACTTCCAGTTCCGTTTAAGCTTAAACGGAACTAGGAACTAGACCCGAGTTCCGTTTAACACGAATACTTGGCAACGAGCCGAGTTCCGTTTAATAGGTTTCCTACCTGTAATTGCATGTTTAATTACATATGTTATATTCGAATCGAACTCTGAGCTTTCTGCAACGATACAACTCAGAATTAATCACTGTAGCACATAATGCATTTTCTGAAACAGATCTAACACCCATACCCCAGTTCCGTTTAAGCTTAATCGTAACTCGGAACTGGATCCGAGTTCCGTTTAACCTCATGCTTGCATCCTTGATAAACGAGCGGGTTTCTGTTTATTATTAATTCTACTTATGATAAAATGTGTCATTACAAATGTAATCAATTAATTGTAATGGAAGCATTTATCAACAATAAACAGTTGAAATCTCTATAGCGAGTTTTGAAACGAAGCTGACACACAATTCTGAGTTTCGTAGAACCTTATACGAAACTAGAAACCAAACCCAAGTTTCGTGCAACACCACGCTTCTAAAGACATTAATAAAGGTCACCTAATCCGAAGGGCCGATGAGCTTATGTTATGCCGCGGCCTCCGGTTTCCGTCGTCAGTCCGTCTGTCAACTTTTTCACAAAAATCTCTACTAGTCATGAATGGCTTAATGAATTTTGACAAAATTTCGGCTGAAACTTCCTTGTGTAAATGGTTGGCCCTGACTCCCAGGAGACCTGAGGGGCGAGGACTAGCAGTGGAAATATTTCAAAATTCTTAAAAATCTATTTTCTTCTGTAGGAATAAAGAAAAGTTTTAATTTAGTTTAAAGCTTCCTTGGAGAGATATGGAACCATTTTGTTTTAAACTGGGGGTCTGAACCCAAGGAAGTCAGCCACAACATTTGTATAATTTTGAACTCCCATCCCAACAAGATGCTACCATTGCAATATGAGTTATATCCCGTGCTTAAATTCAGAGAAGAAGTCTTTCAAATGGACATTTGAGGTGTTTCAATGTAAAACCACTCTTCAGGATATAATACTAACCATAACTTTAGAATGCAAACACGCTATCTGTCCCATCTTTGTAGCCTTGACAAACATAAGATTTGTGAACCCCGTCTCCCTAGCGTACCTTATCTCGTACTTGACGAGAGTAACATAGAGTGGTATTCCTTCTTCTAAAATCTTTATGTAGCCATAAGGGGGAAATAACTGAGGAGGAAAGGGGGAGAAACAAGGGTGGGACCCCATAAAGTATTACGTTGTGAAAATTAGTTTTACACTGAAAAATCTCAATTGCACTTCAGCAATGCGCTACCACAACTTTAGTATAAGAAAGCATCTTTCCGTAGTAGAGAGTCCGAAGCAAGACAGCCCAGCCAAATGGCAAATTTAGAGAGAATACAATAGGTTGAATGAACCCCCAAAGGAAAGGAACAGAAAATGGATATACCTCCTTGTGAAAAGAGGTGCACCATTGTGAAACCTGCTCGCATACAGTTAAAAACCACAAATGTATATAATGTCTACTGAGGAGGAGTAGTCAGAGACTAAGTCACCACAACCGCCCCCAAGGAAATCCGCCCATTTGAATGGGAGGACAGAGACAGTGAAGGTCAGTGAAAGCAGACTGACCATGTCAAACGGCAGATGATGTCATGGAACAAGGGGACCCATCGAGGAGAAACGACATGATAAGTGAGAAGGGTAATGGCAGAGGTATCTTTGGCCCAAAGCTATATCACTCCTCCCGCGGCATGAGGCAAGAGTAAGAAGGAACACAGTCTGAAAAGTTACAAACATTATGGTGCCCCCTAACACGAGTTCTATGTTCCACTGTGGAGCTAACTACTGAACCATAGGCCTGTCCAGACTGAACCCCCAAATCAAGGCAGACAACGAAACTGAAGATTCTACCTCTGGTCTACCATGGAAAGTACACTGGCAGTATCTTTGCGATAGTCTGCAATACTACCAGGGACAGGGTGGCGTTCCCTAGTCTACAAGAGAAGGAAACTCGCAATCAGCTGGGCAGAGGCCATGGCCGGATCAATCTGCCTACCGATACACCACTCACAGAAGATCTTTCATCGTAACTGGTAGACGCCAGAAGAGGAAGACCTTATAGATCGGGCGATGCGAGCTGACATATCCAAAGAAAAGCCTGTCTGAGAGAGGACTCACGGAAAAACTTCCATGCGTGAAGGTAGTGGATCTCAGGACGTGAATGTAAGGTCTCGGGCCGAGGCTAGCACAGGAGAATAGTTCTAGGTGTGAAAACCAGAGAACATCCACCAGAAACGACAAGAGCTCCGGAAACCAGTGTTGTCTCCGACACAGTGGCGCTATCGAAAGGGGAGACAATGATGCTTTCGAAATTTCTGTAGAACCCCGTCCATCAGGTTGAATGACGGGAATGCATAATCATGCATTGAGGGGAATGCATAAGCATGTAATTCCTACCAATTCAGAGATAGTGCGTCCACAGCCCAAGCCATTTGGTTTGGCACAGAGAGGCAAAGGTGGCAAAAAGATCTATGCGAGGCATTTTCCAAGCATGACAAATGCCCTCGAAGATCGAAGAATTTAGCTGCCGTTCTGTTAGGACCGGCTAGTGGCGACTGGAGAGATTATCCGCCAGATCATTCAACCTTCCTGAAGATTCTTGTCTAAAATAGTCAACTGCATTTCCTGACAGATGGGAAGAATACGGAAATACGGATAGCGAGGGCACAAAGGACGTGATATCGTATCTCCCTTTCTCTCTATATACGCGATATCTGTAGAGTTGTCCGTAGTCACATAAACCCCCTTGGAATGCAGAATCTTCTGTTAAGCATGCAGAGCAAACAGAAAAGCCATCATCTCCAGCACGCCGATGTTCTCTGTCAGGGTAAGTCCCAAACCCTTACATAAACGCATCCGTGAACATGGTCATGGTTGGAGCTGGCCTAGACAACGAAACCCCCTGGAGAATATTTTAAATTGTCTTTTAGAGTACACCACCGAGAAACCACATGCGTTGAGATAACACAAAACACCGAAACCAAGGAATATGGACGTTGGACCAGCCGAGATGAAATTCAGAGGCCTTTTCGAATTTCTCCAAAGGTAGAAGGACAATACCCTGAACCGTGTTGAAACGGTTTCTGAAGAAGACAAAGTCCTGGAAGGGTACATCTCGGAGTCTTGAAGGAATGAAGCCGACTTTGAGCAAACGTTTCAGGACCAGACGGGTGTTCCACTCCAAAGAACAGATGTGAACATGTCTTCCCCGTAGTGCAGAAATCCCGTAACAACAAGCAGCTTCTGATGGGACGCCAAGCTCCCAACCTCTTGCGGATAAGAAACATTCTGGAATAGAAACCGGGTGTATAGTCTACCATAGTTACCTCCTCGACCGCGCCCTTTTAAAGCATGGTCCTTACTTCCTCCTGAATGGCAAGTGCTTTCACCGGATCCATCGATGGATGAAAGATGATAAACCTTGACCCAAAGGGCAGATCTCGTGTGTGATTTCCTTCCAATGACTTTGAAGGGAAGGCGAACAGACGTTCTGCTACAACAAAATGGTGACGAGGAAGATAGAGATCCTCCTAGGTGGGGAATTGTTACCTAACCCGAAGACTCATCTGCAGGATTAGGAGCAGTATCTGAGTCCTCCAGAAGAGACCTTTCGTATGGAACGATCAAGGAGGGGAAAACGAATCAGGAACTTTTTTTACCTTTCCTTCTCTTGCCCTTGAAGCAAGGCTTTGACTTCGACCGTACAGTACACTTGGGGGCTGAAGATCTAGTCTTCTTCTTGGATGGTACTGACCCCAGCGAGGATATGGCCTTCGATGTCTGAAATTTCTTCAAAACCCGAGCAGAGGTTCTCATCTCCCAGTTCTGTGCGCCGTCAAAGATACCCCCCTGGTGAACAGTTGAAGAAGTGTGTCCTCCCTCCCCGCATCGTACAAAGTTGATGAATGTGCAACCCTTAGCAGGCTTCCGCTTCTTAATCCTCTCCCTCTCCAGGATGCCAGCCAGTTCTAAAACATAAACATATGAATAATGTTGCTTTTTGTCATTTTCATGGGTTACTAGTGGTAAATCCACTTTAATTTAGTTTTCGATCGACTTCCATTTCCCAGTTCCGTTTAAGTAAAACGGAACTCGGAACCAGTTCCGAGTTCCGTTTAAGGAAATTTTCTAACATTTTAGATAAAATCATTCAATATGCCTAAGATATATGAATAATGTTGCCTGATGACTTTTTTAATGGATAAGTATTGGTAAATCCACTTTAATTTAGATTTCGATCAACTCCCAGTTCCGAGTTCCGTTTAAGTAAAACGGAACTAAGGAAATTTTTCATCATTTACATAAAATCATTCAATATGCCTAAGATATATGAATAATGTTGCCTGATGACTTTTCTAATGGATAAGTATTGGTAAATCCACTTTAATTTAGATTTCGATCAACTCCCAGTTCCGAGTTCCGTTTAAGTAAAACGGAACTAGTTCCGAGTTCCGTTTAAGGAAATTTTCTATCATTTTAGATAAAATCATTCAATATGCCTAAAACATATGAATAATGTTGCTTGTTGTCATTTTCATGGGTTACTAGTGGTAAATCCACTTTAATTTAGTTTTCGATCGACTTCCATTTCCCAGTTCCGTTTATGTAAAACGGAACTCGGAACCAGTTCCGAGTTCCGTTTAAGGAAATTTTCTAACATTTTAGATAAAATCATTCAATATGCCTAAGATATATGAATAATGTTGGCTGATTACTTTTCTAATGGATAAGTATTGGTAAATCCACTTTAATTTAGATTTCGATCAACTCCCAGTTCCGAGTTCCGTTTAAGTAAAACGGAACTCGGAACCAGTTCCGAGTTCCGTTTAAGGAAATTTTCTATCATTTACATAAAATCATTCAATATGCCTAAGATATATGAATAATGTTGCCTGATGACTTTTCTAATGGATAAGTATTGGTAAATCCACTTTAATTTAGATTTCGATCAACTCCCAGTTCCGAGTTCCGTTTAAGTAAAACGTAACTCGGAACCAGTTCCGAGTTCCGTTTAAGGAAATTTTCTAACATTTTAGATACAATCATTCAATATGCCTAAAACATATGAATAATGTTGCTTGTTGTCATTTTCATGGGTTACTAGTGGTAAATCCACTTTAATTTAGTTTTCGATCGACTTCCATTTCCCAGTTCCGTTTAAGTAAAACGGAACTCGGAACCAGTTCCGAGTTCCGTTTAAGGAAATTTTCTAACATTTTAGATAAAATTTGTCAATGTGCTTTGCACATATTAGAAATGTTGCCTGTTGGCTTTTTCAATGGATTAATATTGGTAAATCCACTTTAATTTAGTTTTCGATCAACTCCCAGTTCCGAGTTCCGTTTAAGGAAATTTTCTAGCATTTTAGACAAAATCATTTTATATGCCTAAGACATATGAGAAATGTTGCCTGTTGTCTTTCATCATTGGTTACTAGTGATGAATCCACTTTAATTTAGTTTTCGATCAACTCATATTTCCGAGTTCTGTTTAAGTAAAACGGAACTCAGAACCAGTTCAGAGTTCCGTTTAAGATATTTTTTTTTAATTTAGATAAAATTATTTTATCAGACAAATGAGAAATGTTGCCTGTTGTCCTTTTCATTGATTACTAGCGGTGAATCCACTTTAATTTAGTTTTCGGTCGACTTCCAGTTCCGTTTAAGCTTAAACGGAACTAGGAACTAGACCCGAGTTCCGTTTAACACGAATACTTGGCAACGAGCCGAGTTCCGTTTAATAGGTTTCCTACCTGTAATTGCATGTTTAATTACATATGTTATATTCGAATCGAACTCTGAGCTTTCTGCAACGATACAACTCAGAATTAATCACTGTAGCACATAATGCATTTTCTGAAACAGATCTAACACCCATACCCCAGTTCCGTTTAAGCTTAATCGTAACTCGGAACTGGATCCGAGTTCCGTTTAACCTCATGCTTGCATCCTTGATAAACGAGCGGGTTTCTGTTTATTATTAATTCTACTTATGATAAAATGTGTCATTACAAATGTAATCAATTAATTGTAATGGAAGCATTTATCAACAATAAACAGTTGAAATCTCTATAGCGAGTTTTGAAACGAAGCTGACACACAATTCTGAGTTTCGTAGAACCTTATACGAAACTAGAAACCAAACCCAAGTTTCGTGCAACACCACGCTTCTAAAGACATTAATAAAGGTCACCTAATCCGAAGGGCCGATGAGCTTATGTTATGCCGCGGCCTCCGGTTTCCGTCGTCAGTCCGTCTGTCAACTTTTTCACAAAAATCTCTACTAGTCATGAATGGCTTAATGAATTTTGACAAAATTTCGGCTGAAACTTCCTTGTGTAAATGGTTGGCCCTGACTCCCAGGAGACCTGAGGGGCGAGGACTAGCAGTGGAAATATTTCAAAATTCTTAAAAATCTATTTTCTTCTGTAGGAATAAAGAAAAGTTTTAATTTAGTTTAAAGCTTCCTTGGAGAGATATGGAACCATTTTGTTTTAAACTGGGGGTCTGAACCCAAGGAAGTCAGCCACAACATTTGTATAATTTTGAACTCCCATCCCAACAAGATGCTACCATTGCAATATGAGTTATATCCCGTGCTTAAATTCAGAGAAGAAGTCTTTCAAATGGACATTTGAGGTGTTTCAATGTAAAACCACTCTTCAGGATATAATACTAACCATAACTTTAGAATGCAAACACGCTATCTGTCCCATCTTTGTAGCCTTGACAAACATAAGATTTGTGAACCCCGTCTCCCTAGCGTACCTTATCTCGTACTTGACGAGAGTAACATAGAGTGGTATTCCTTCTTCTAAAATCTTTATGTAGCCATAAGGGGAAAATAACTGAGGAGGAAAGGGGGAGAAACAAGGGTGGGACCCCATAAAGTATTACGTTGTGAAAATTGGTTTTACACTGAAAAATCTCAATTGCAGTTCAGCAATGCGCTACCACAACTTTAGTATAAGAAAGCGCCTTTCCGTAGTAGAGAGTCCGAAGCAAGACAGCCCAGCCAAATGGCAAATTTAGAGAGAATACAATAGGTTGAATGAACACCCAAAGGAAAGGAACAGAAAATGGATATACCTCCTTGTGAAAAGAGGTGCACCATTGTGAAACCTGCTCGCATACAGTTAAAAACCACAAATGTATATAATGTCTACTGAGGAGGAGTAGTCAGAGACTAAGTCACCACAACCGCCCCCAAGGAAATCCGCCCATTTGAATGGGAGGACAGAGACAGTGAAGGTCAGTGAAAGCAGACTGACCATGTCAAACGGCAGATGATGTCATGGAACAAGGGGACCCATCGAGGAGAAACGACATGATAAGTGAGAAGGGTAATGGCAGAGGTATCTTTGGCCCAAAGCTATATCACTCCTCCCGCGGCATGAGGCAAGAGTAAGAAGGAACACAGTCTGAAAAGTTACAAACATTATGGTGCCCCCTAACACGAGTTCTATGTTCCACTGTGGAGCTAACTACTGAACCATAGGCCTGTCCAGACTGAACCCCCAAATCAAGGCAGACAACGAAACTGAAGATTCTACCTCTGGTCTACCATGGAAAGTACACTGGCAGTATCTTTGCGATAGTCTGCAATACTACCAGGGACAGGGTGGCGTTCCCTAGTCTACAAGAGAAGGAAACTCGCAATCAGCTGGGCAGAGGCCATGGCCGGATCAATCTGCCTACCGATACACCACTCACAGAAGATCTTTCATCGTAACTGGTAGACGCCAGAAGAGAAAGACCTTATAGATCGGGCGATGCGAGCTGACATATCCAAAGAAAAGCCTGTCTGAGAGAGGACTCACGGAAAAACTTCCATGCGTGAAGGTAGTGGATCTCAGGACGTGAATGTAAGGTCTCGGGCCGAGGCTAGCACAGGAGAATAGTTCTAGGTGTGAAAACCAGAGAACATCCACCAGAAACGACAAGAGCTCCGGAAACCAGTGTTGTCTCCGACACAGTGGCGCTATCGAAAGGGGAGACAATGATGCTTTCGAAATTTCTGTAGAACCCCGTCCATCAGGTTGAATGACGGGAATGCATAATCATGCATTGAGGGGAATGCATAAGCATGTAATTCCTACCAATTCAGAGATAGTGCGTCCACAGCCCAAGCCATTTGGTTTGGCACAGAGAGGCAAAGGTGGCAAAAAGATCTATGCGAGGCATTTTCCAAGCATGACAAATGCCCTCGAAGATCGAAGAATTTAGCTGCCGTTCTGTTAGGACCGGCTAGTGGCGACTGGAGAGATTATCCGCCAGATCATTCAACCTTCCTGAAGATTCTTGTCTAAAATAGTCAACTGCATTTCCTGACAGATGGGAAGAATACGGAAATACGGATAGCGAGGGCACAAAGGACGTGATATCGTATCTCCCTTTCTCTCTATATACGCGATATCTGTAGAGTTGTCCGTAGTCACATAAACCCCCTTGGAATGCAGAATCTTCTGTTAAGCATGCAGAGCAAACAGAAAAGCCATCATCTCCAGCACGCCGATGTTCTCTGTCAGGGTAAGTCCCAAACCCTTACATAAACGCATCCGTGAACATGGTCATGGTTGGAGCTGGCCTAGACAACGAAACCCCCTGGAGAATATTTTAAATTGTCTTTTAGAGTACACCACCGAGAAACCACATGCGTTGAGATAACACAAAACACCGAAACCAAGGAATATGGACGTTGGACCAGCCGAGATGAAATTCAGAGGCCTTTTCGAATTTCTCCAAAGGTAGAAGGACAATACCCTGAACCGTGTTGAAACGGTTTCTGAAGAAGACAAAGTCCTGGAATGGTACATCTCGGAGTCTTGAAGGAATGAAGCCGACTTTGAGCAAACGTTTCAGGACCAGACGGGTGTTCCACTCCAAAGAACAGATGTGAACATGTCTTCCCCGTAGTGCAGAAATCCCGTAACAACAAGCAGCTTCTGATGGGACGCCAAGCTCCCAACCTCTTGCGGATAAGAAACATTCTGGAATAGAAACCGGGTGTATAGTCTACCATAGTTACCTCCTCGACCGCGCCCTTTTAAAGCATGGTCCTTACTTCCTCCTGAATGGCAAGTGCTTTCACCGGATCCATCGATGGATAAAAGATGATAAACCTTGACCCAAAGGGCAGATCTCGTGTGTGATTTCCTTCCAATGACTTTGAAGGGAAGGCGAACAGACGTTCTGCTACAACAAAATGGTGACGAGGAAGATAGAGATCCTCCTAGGTGGGGAATTGTTACCTAACCCGAAGACTCATCTGCAGGATTAGGAGCAGTATCTGAGTCCTCCAGAAGAGACCTTTCGTATGGAACGATCAAGGAGGGGAAAACGAATCAGGAACTTTTTTTACCTTTCCTTCTCTTGCCCTTGAAGCAAGGCTTTGACTTCGACCGCACAGTACACTTGGGGGCTGAAGATCTAGCCTTCTTCTTGGATGGTACTGACCCCAGCGAGGATATGGCCTTCGATGTCTGAAATTTCTTCAAAACCCGAGCAGAGGTTCTCATCTCCCAGTTCTGTGCGCCGTCAAAGATACCCCCCTGGTGAACAGTTGAAGAAGTGTGTCCTCCCTCCCCGCATCGTACAAAGTTGATGAATGTGCAACCCTTAGCAGGCTTCCGCTTCTTAATCCTCTCCCTCTCCAGGATACCAGCCAGTTCTTTTAGCACCTTGCCATGGCGCCATCTGTAGCGTCCTTGCGTAAGGACGACATTGCATCCTGATAGTATATGCGCAAGTTTCCCTGGTCGGTTGCACAATGGACAGTCTGAAGTCTGAGTCAAGCCCCACCTATGAAGGTTAATAGGCGAGGGAAGCAGGTCGTAAACTGACCTCAGCAGGAACTGGATTCGGCAAGGTTCCATAAACCAGATGTCCGACCAAGACAGTCTTCTGTCTTTAGTCCCCACCTCGTCCATGCTCCCTGGGCTCCCATTTCAACCACTGTGGCCTTCCTGATTTCCTCCTCCATTTTCCTTAAGTTGTCCTGTACCATCTTCCTCTTGCCGGCTTTATCTTATGTCCCCCAGCGCTTCACATGGCTTGTATCCAGTTCCTGGCGTCCTACGCACGTTGTACCAACGATGTCTTGATGTCTCAGGCAGCTCCCAGCTGCCTCCTCTACGTTGCTTGCAGATCATTTTCTTCCCCGTTCTCGTCTCTATGCCCGCGAAGCTGATCTTATCGTCTTTTGAGTCCCTCACAGTCATCACCTGTCTTGCCTTAGCCACCTTGAACTCCTCAACCAGTGATGAAATTGGGAGCTGTAGTTTGGCTTATGAGCTGTACAGGTCAACGCTCGTGAAGCTTGGGGGTACTGCTAGTCATCTTCGCAGGAACTTGCTGATGGTTCTTTCCAGTGCCTTTACTGTCGTTGTGGTAACCTCATACAATGTGAGCGGTCACGTCAGACGAGGTAGAAATCCGTACTGGAAGAGCCATGCCTTTCCCTGGAAGTCCTGTCTTGTTTATCGCCTTTAGTCCTTCTTTCACCTGTCCTTGCAGCCTCCTGACGTAGTCATTTAGGCTAGCAGCAAACCACTTTCCCAGACACTTGATTGGGTTGTTGACGATTGAAGGAATCTCTTCGTCCTGATAAGCATCGAGAACTTATCCGTGACCTTGCCTCTCTTGATGATTAAGCTCCGTGACTTCCTGGGTTTGAATTTCATCCTTGCCCATTCCATAGTCTCCTCCAATGCAATATGTATCCACCGGGCCTGGACATACGTTGTTGTAGTCACTGTCAGATCATCCATGAAGCCTCTAATGGGTGTAGTCGAATCCCCGAGGACGTCTTCGGGCCTCTACTTTCTCTGTCTGCTGCCTTGATAATCAGAAACATCCCCATCACGAACAGGATCACCGACACCGAAATGGTGCAGCCAGTGACGATCCCTTTCTCCAACGCCTGCCACGCTGTGGTCATATTTCCCACTGTAAATCGGAGCTTGATGATGCTGAAATAGCTCCTGATTATCCCCTTGACGTGGTCTGGGATGTGGAAGTGCTGCAACGCATCATGGATCAACTGGTGTGGTATTGATCCATAGGCATTAGCGAGGTCCAGCCAGATGACAGTGAGGTCTCCGTGCTTGATCTTAACTTCCCTGATGAGCTGGGTGATGGTGCTCGTGTGTTCAACACACCAAGATAATCCTGGGATCCACGGAACCAGACCTGAGTTCATTTTAACCCCGTGCTTGCAAATTCCATGTTAAAGCTGGCGATGCAAGTTTAAAAAATATACATTTGAGATTTAAAACAATATTTTTTTTCAGAAATCGTTCCGCAGATAACCTCTTGCGTTTCTAAGGACGGACAGTCGCCATTTTGTTTTAACTCTGCTTGGATAGAACACGCCTACCGGCCCTCAAATAAAGCGCATGAATCGACACACTTGCGCTCAGTCATGTACATATAGACCTAGCAGTAGTCCATTGTGTATCACCTAATAATACAAGATGGCTGCCTCTTGGCCATCTTGTTGAATTTGTTTGAACGAGTTTTATGGCCCATCGACAACTAATGTCCTTCAGAGCAATTGTTTTAATAGATCTATCCAAAAATACCATATGTACACAAGATCTTAAGGGAAATCTACATATAAAATTTGAGACCGATCCCTTTGGTACTTTCTAAGATATAATGGTAACAATTTTCAACAATCAAAAACCAAAATATATGCTTATCGGCCATCATGTTGACCAATTGGTCCCAAAATGCAGTATACAAAACATGGGGGCCATGGTAACCTACAAATGAAATTTGAAACAGTTCCTTTAAGTCTTTTAATAAAAAGTGGTAACAAAAAGCGAGACAGCCGGACGGAAAGGCGGACAGACAACTATACAGACGGACGGACCGACCGACAGGAAGACGAACAACTTAATTATTATAAGGCACCCGTATTGCGATGCAATTATAAGTATAAGGATATTCAGTCTTTAACAGCAATCTCTAGGTAAGCATCGGCTTAAACGGAACTCAGGTCTGGTTCCTAGTTTATTCATCAAAAAATCATTAAACGTAACTCGGAACAGGCAACATTTCTATAATGTCCAAAGCACATTGACTGCTTTTATCTAAAATGATAGAAAATTTCCTTACACGGAACTCGAGTTCCATTTTACTTAAACGGAACTCGGAAATAGGAGTTGATCGAAAACTAAACTAAAGTGGATTTACCAATACTAATCCGTTAGAAAAGTCAACAGGCAACATTTCTAATATGTGCAAAGCACATTGATAACTTTTATCTAAAATGATAGAGAATTTCCTTAAACGAACTCTGGTTCCGAGTTCCGTTTTACTTAAACGGAACTGGGAAATGGAAGTCGATCGAAAACTAAACTAAAGTGGATTTACCACTAGTGACCCATGAAAAATGACAACAGGCAACATTATTCATATATCTTAGGCATATTGAATGATTTTATCTAAAATGATAGAAAATTTCCTTAAACGGAACTCGGAACTGGTTCCGAGTTCCGTTTTACTTAAACGGAACTGGGAAATGGAAGTCGATCGAAAACTAAAGTAAAGTGGATTTGCCACTAGTAACCCATGAAAAATGACAACAGGCAACATCTCTCATATGTCTTAGGCATATAGAATGATTTTATCTAAATAGATAGAAAATTTACTTAAACGGAACTCGGAACTGGTTCCGAGTTCCGTTTTACTTAAACGGAACTGGGAAATAGGAGTTGATCGAAAACCGAATTAAAGTGGATTCATCACTAGTAACCCATGAAAAAAGACAACAGCCAACATTTCTCATATGTCTTAGGCATATAGAAGGATTTTATCTAAATAGATGGAAAATTTCCTTAAACGGAACTCGGAACTGGTTCCGAGTCCCCTTTAACTTAAACGGAACTGGGAAATAAGAGTTGATCGAAACCTAAATTAAAGTGGATTCCTCACTAGTAACCGACGTAAAAAGACAACAATCAACATTTCTCATATGTCTTAGGCATATAGAATGATTTTATCTAAATGGATAGAAAATTTCTTTAAACGGAACTCGGAACTGGTTCCGAGTTCCGTTTTACTTAAACGGAACTGGGAAATGGAAGTCGATCGAAAACTAAAGTAAAGTGGATTTGCCACTAGTAACCCATGAAAAATGACAACAGGCAACATCTCTCATATGTCTTAGGCATATAGAATGATTTTATCTAAATAGATAGAAAATTTACTTAAACGGAACTCGGAAATGAAAGTTGATCGAAAACTGAATTAAAGTGGATTCATCACCAGTAACCCTTGACAAAAGACAACTGGCAACATCTCTCATTTGTCTTAGGTATATAGAATGATTTTATCTAAATAGATAGAAAATTTACTTAAACGGAACTCGGAACTGGTTCCGAGTTACGTTTTACTTAAACGGAACTGGGAAACAGGAGTTGATCGAAAACCGAATTAAAGTGGATTCATCACTAGTAACCCATAAACAAAGACAACAGGCAACATTTCTCATATGTCTTACTTAAAACGGAACTCGGAAATGAAAGTTGATCGAAAACTGAATTAAAGTGGATTCATCACCAGTAACCCTTGACAAAAGACAACTGGCAACATCTCTCATATGTCTTAGGCATATAGAATGATTTCATCTAAATAGATAGAAAATTCCCTTAAACGGAACTCGGAACTGGTTCCGAGTTCCGTTTTACTTAAACGGAACTGGGAAATGGGAGTTGATCGAAAACTGAATTAAAGTGGATTCATCACTAGTAACCCATGATAAAAGACAACTGGCAACATTTCTCATATGTCTTAGGCATATAGAATGATTTTATCCAAAATGATAGAAAATTTCATTAAACGGAACTCGGAACTGGTTCCGAGTTCCGTTTTACTTAAACGGAACTCGGAAATGGGAGTTGATCGAAAACTAAATTAAAGAGGATTTACCAATATTAATCCATTAAAAAAGCCAACAGGCAACATTTCTAATATGTCCAAAGCACATTGACAATTTTTATCTAAAAAGATAGAGAATTTCCTTAAACGGAACTCGGAACTGGTTCCGAGTTCCGTTTTACTTAAACGGAAATAGATGTTATTTGAAAACGTATTTAAACTAGCTCTATCACAAATTATCCATGAAAAAACACAACAGAAAACATTTGTAATATGTTCAAATTACATAAATTGAATTTTTTAAAATTTTGTTTAAAAAACAAAATCCTTAAACGGAACTCGGAACTGGTTCCTAGTTCCGTTTAGCTTAAACGGAACTCGGAACTCGAACTCGGAACCATCTTCAGCCTCCCTTCGAAGAATAGGGGAAGCTAATGTTGTCACCCCGGCGTCGGCGTCAGCGTTGGCGTCCCATTTCACGTTAAAGTTTTTGAGCAAGTTTCGGTTTCGTCAATTGTTTAAGCTTAAGTCATCATAAATGTTTATGATTTTATTTTCCTAATGTGTATGGATGCTGAACGTGATAATACAACCAATTTGGGGCCCTTTAGGGGGTTTTTGAGTCTGTTAATTTGTCATATTTCCATGTTTAAATAGTAAATACTTGATCATCAACTTCTTCTGAATAGGCGAGCTTTGCTGTTCTCCAACAGCTCTTGTTTATAAGCAGATTTAGCGATACAATCAATATGATATGACCAACTACCATCGTTTGAGAAATTTAGACCAAAGTGTTTATGGTGTTGAACAAGTGGTAAAGAGACATTTTGGAAAGTTAAATGAGGTGCAGAAATATTTCTTCGTTTTGAAAAAAGGATAGTATTTGTTTTTTCTGCGTTGAATTTCATTAACCATTTCCTTGACCAGTTTTTCAAAATTTCTAAGTCGTGGTTGATAGATACTTCAATTTCTTGGGTAGTTTTAGCTGACTTACTTAAGGAGTTATCATCTGCAAACAATCTACTTATGCTTAGCATGTTTTCTGAAATATCGTTTACGTATACCAAAAATAAAAGAGGACCCAGTACCGATCCCTGTGGTACTCCTGCTGTTATAGGTAATGGATTCATCTGACTTGATTTATAAATTACCCTCTGTTTTCTGTTTGTTAAATAATTTTTAGCCAATACAGAATATTTCCAGATATACCATATTTTTGTAGTTTGTGAAGTAGTCCTCTGTGCCATACTCTATCGAAAGCCGAAGCCGAAAGCAGAAGACAATACAGCATTCTTCTTGATTATCTATAGCAGAAACAATGTTGTGGTAGATTTCTAATAATTGAAATATAATGGAATGGTTGGGAAGGAAACCTGATTGATATTTGTAAAATAAGTTGTTGGTGTGAAGAAAATTGTGTATTTCTTAACAAGAGGCCCATGGGCCTTAACAGTCATCTGAATATTAGCACAATACAACCTAGTCGTTAAAAGATTTTAGCATATTTGACCCCTGTGACCTTGAATGAAGATCAAGGTCATTCATCTTAACAAACTTGGTAGCCCTTCATCCCAGCATGTCACAGGTCCAATATCAGGTCTCTAGGCCTCCTAGTTATTCTCAAGAAGTTGTTTAAAGATTTTAACCTATTTGACCCCTGTGACCTTAAATAAAGGTCAAGGTCATTCATTTGAACAAACTTGGTAGCACTTCATCTCATCATGCTGCAGGCACAATATGAGTATCCCAGGCATTTCGGTTCTTGAGAAGAAGTTGTTTCAAGATTTAAGCCTATTTGACCCCTGTGACCTTCAATGAAGATCAAGGTCATTCATTTGAACAAGCTTGGTAGCCCTTTATCCCAGCATGCTGCAAGCCCAATATGAGTATCCTGGGCCTTTTGGTTCTTGAGAAGAAGTCGTTTAAAGTTTTAAGCCTATTTGACCCCTGTGACCTTGAATGAAGGTTAATGTCACTTCCTTGAAGAAACTTATTAGCCCTTCATCCCAGCATGCTACAGGCCAAATAACAGTACCCTTGGCCTTTTGGTTCTTGAGAAGAAGTCGTTTAAAGTTTTAAGCCTATTGGACCTCTGTGACCTTGAATGAAGGTCAAGATCATTCATTTGAACAAACTTGGTAGCCCTTTATCCCAGCAACCTACAGGCCAAATATAAGTACCCTGGGCCTTCTGGTTCTCGAGAAGAAGTCGTTTAAAGATTTTAGCTTTTTTGACCCCTGTGACCTTGAATGAAGGTCAAGGTCATTCATTTGAACAAACTTGGTAACCCTTCATCACAGCATGCTAAAGGCCCAATATCAGTACTATGGGCCTTCCGGTTCTTCGGAAGAAATCGTTGAAAGATTTTCGCCTTTTTAGGTAATCTGACCCAAAGGGTCAGGATGACCTATAGTCATTATGCACCGTCCGTCGTCGTCCGCCGTCCGCCGTCCGTCCGCCGTCCGCCGTCCGCCGTGCGTAAACTTTTCATTCAAACAACTTCTTCTCAATAACCGTAAGGCCCAAAGTACTCATATTTGGCCTGTAGCATACTGGGATGAAGGGCTATCAAAGTTGTGAAAATAAATGACCTTGACCTACTTTCAAGGTCACAGGGGTCAAATAGGCTAAAATCTTTGAACGACTTCTTCTAGCTAACCAAAAGGTCCAGGGTACTCATATTTGGCCTGTAGCATGCTGGGATGAAGGGCTACCAAAGTTGTGAAAATAAATGACCTTGACCTACTTTCAAGGTCACAGGGGACAAATAGACTAAAATCTTTGAACGACTTCTTCTAACTAAACAAAAGGTCCAGGGTACTCATATTTGGACTGTAGCATGCTGGGATGAAGGGCTACCAAAGTTGTGAAAATAAATGACCTTGACCTACTTTCAAGGTCACAGGGGTCAAATAGGCTAAAATCTTTGAACAACTTCTTCTAACTAACCAAAAGGTCCAGGGTACTCATATTTGGCCTGTAGCATGCTGGGATAAAGGGCTACAAAAGTTGTGAAAATTAATGACCTTGACGTACTGTCAAGGTCACCGGGGGTCAAATAGGCTAAAATCTTTGAACGACTTCTTCTAACTAACCAAAAGGTCCAGGGTACTCATATTTGGCCTGTAGCATGCTGGGATGAAGGGCTACCAAAGTTGTGAAAATAAATGACCTTGACCTACTTTCAAAGTCACAGGGGTCAAATAGGCTAAAATCTTTGAACGACTTATTCTAACTAAACAAAAGGTCCAGGGTACTCATATTTGGCCTGTAGCATGCTGGGATGAAGGGCTACCAAAGTTGTGAAAATTGGTGACCTTGACGTTCTTTCAAGGTCACAGGGGTCAAATAGGCTAAATTCTTTGAACGATTTTTGTTAGCTAACCCAAAAGTCCAGGATACTCATATTTTGCTGGTGGCATATTTGGATGAAGGGTTACCATAGTTATAAAAATGAATGACCTTGACCTTCTTTCAAGGTCACAGGGGTCAATTAAGCTAAAATCTTTTAACTACACCTTTTAATTAGCCGAAAGGTCCAGGGTATTCATATTTAGTCAATAGCATGCTGAGATAAAGGGCTATCAAAGTTGTGGAAATGAATGACCTTGACCTACTTTCAAGGTCACGAGAGTCAAATATTCCAAAATCTTGAATTTTGAACTTCTTCTCAAGTTCTACCAGTGTGATTAAGCTGAAACCTGCATGAAATGATCCTGACATGGTCCCGACCAAGTGTTGTTATATTTTATGTCGATCCAAAATCCAAGATGGCTGCCACAGATGATCCAAGATGGCTGCCACAGATGCCATCTTGAAAACACATTTGAACTTCTTCTCAAGTTCTACCAGTGCAATTTAACTGAAACTTGAAACATGAAATGCGACTGATATGATCAAAGTGTTGTTATATCTCTGGTTGATCCCAGATTGAAGATGGCTACCATGACACCATATCTAATTATTGTCCTATACAGCTATTGCCAAGATAGTCAGATGACCGTTAAGGCCCTTGGGCCTCTTGTTTGACCCCTGTGACCTTGAATGAAGGTCATGCAAGGTCATTCATTTGAACAAACTCGGTAGCCCTTCATCCCAGCAACCTACAGGCCAAATATGAGTACCCTGGGTCTTCTGGTTATTGAGAAGAAGTTGTTTTAATGAAAAGTTTACGCACGGCGGACAGCGCAAGGCGAACGGCGCACGACGACGGACGGAGCATGATGACTATAGGTTGTCCTGACCATTCGGGTCAGATGACCTAAAAACTAAACGTTCAAGCACTTTACTTACACAGCTTAATAGAGATGTTGGTCTATAAATGGAAACCAGGCTAGGGTTATCTTTCTTGAAGAGGGGTACAACATTTGCTAGTTTCCAGCAACTTGGAAAGCAACTTTCAGAAAGAGATCTGTTAAAAAAAATACACAATGGTTTACAAATTGTGGGTGCACTATGTTTGAGTACTCTTTTACTAATCGTGTCTGGTCCTATAGCTTTGTTAATGTCTAGTGTTTTTAAGATGTCTTCTACTTCATTTTGAGTAATGTGTGTATTGGTTAGAAAGAAATGTGGTGGAGTTGGTTGCGGAAGTTCAATGTCTGGTTCATCAATTGTAGAAATTGATGTGAAAAAAGAATTTAGAGCATTAACCTTTTCAGTATCAGAATAAGAAACACGTGTTCTTTCATCTATATTGGGTGATTGTAGTGGAGGAATGTCTGACGAGGATTTATTAGAAATTAATTGTTTAAATAGTTATTATAATAATTCAAAATGGCTTGTTTTTTCATGTTACATACTTTGTTTCGTGCTGCTTTGTACATGTTGTATAATACTGGTGTTTGTCTGATCAGAGCTTTTGATCTAAGTCTATCCCTTATGTGTATTTGACGTTTTAAGGCTGAATCGAACCATGGTTTGTCCTTAGGATGAATTGTAACAACTTTTTGTGGCATACATTGCTCTATCAATTTTAATAGAAATTTTGTAAATAAACTACAGGCCTCATCTACATTTTCTGATCCATTTATCATATGATTCCAGTCTGTATTTCTTATTTTGTTATTTAACTCAGCAAAGTCAGCATGTTTGTATAACCAAATAGATCTTTTGTAAGATGTGGATTTACATTTGAAATTTACAGGAATATATGTATAATTTGCCGCATGGTCACTTAGGTGTTGTTCGATATTAAGAACTCCACTTTCACATTTTGAAAAGGGTAGACTGACTAGGATGGGATCAATTAGGGTGGCTGATGTTTGAGTGACTCTTGTTGGCTCTTTTATTAGGTTTATTAAGTTATATGTTTCACATATTGTTATAAGTGGGTTTGATAGTGTCGATGTAGTAAGATCACAGTTGAGGTCTCCTAATATAATGATGTTTCTCATTTAAAGTACTGAAGGAATCTTTCTCAAATTTCTTATGTAGGTTCCCCATTGGACCCTAGTTGTGCATGACATTTTAGGACAGATATGTCCACAAGATGGTCATTTGGCCGCAATCTTGGATTTTGATATCAGTTTGTTATCGCTCCCATGTATGCGGTGTGTATGTGTTATGTAGTGCACAGTGCGTCTTTTGAATTGGTAGAAATTTCCACATGAATCTCAGAATTAGTTACAGTTTATATGTAATTGTGGACTTACCAGAGTGCCCTTAGACCATTTTAGATGTTTTAGGGGTCTAGATCAAAAATCGGTAAAAATGATACTCTACATAATGTACATTTACGATATATACATGACGTTTTTACGTTAAGGGTGGAAAGCTCCCAGATACAAAACTTCTACCCAACCTAGCTTTAGCATGTCTTCATAAAAACGATTACTACCATTGGAAATAGCGGCCATTTTCCTTTCAAAACCATCCTATACCATATCATACACTAAAATGCTATTTCAACAAAAATACTATTGTTATACTGTTATAATGTTATTACTTTTTATGGAGGCGTGTGTAATACACGCCTGCCATCATGGAATCACTCTGGTTTTCAATGATCACTGGAACATTATATCTTGGTAATCCTATCGACAGTTTCCGGAACTACGGGAGATAACTTTACACTGTGTATTGCAACGTACGTTGTGTATTGTACAGCAGCCTATACTAACTCTCAGAGGTTCTCCGTTTATCACATGTTTCAGTCACATAATAATTTCCCACTTAATTACTTCAGACTTATTTTCAATGTTACAATAAGGTATTAATTATTCTCACCGAAAGTGTGTCTCAATATCGGTACTTATACTAGTGAGTACGCTTTATCTGTTAGCCTTACTAACCTACGGCAGACTAACTTACAAACAGCGAATCTAACAGTAATTGCATATAAACTTGTTTGTAAGTAAAAATAATCCAACTGACAATAAATGCCTTTTCAGTTACGGGTATTTAATCGAATATTGGTAGGCCTATCCACTAATATTTTATAACAAGGACATAGTCATTCAGATCCCCCGTCAATGGAGATATCAAAGCTGAAGTAATTTTGATTGTGGAGACTTATGTGTATGAAAAAAGCCAAGAAAAAGGAAGTTGAACTAAAGAAATATGGAGTTTAATTCAAGTAGAGCGGGGCTGCAATTGTTGAATCAGGTATACAGCCTTGACATTTATATTAGACTATATACACAAAGATGGGTGGAGTTTTGCAAAGTAACATTTACCATTTACGATGATATTTTCAGCAATGTTTTCATGGTAACGGAAAAAGTGCAAAAAATGAAAACCTAAAAATAGCAAAAGGTACTACTAGACCATAAAAAGAATGTGTCTATGAAGTTTCGTGGAAATATCTCTGCTGGTTTGCTGAGTTATGCTCCGGAAATGAACCTGCTACAAAAATATGATATTTTCAGCAATGTTTCTATGGTTACAGAAAAAACCACAAAAAGTGAAAACCTAAAAATAGCAAAAGGCACTACTAGACCATTAGAACAATCTGTCTATGAAGTTTCATGGAAATATCTCTGCTGGTTTTAGAGTTGTGCTCCGGAAACGATTCTTACACAAAAATCTGCCATTTTCAGCAATGTTTCCATTGTTACAGAAAAAAGTACAAAAAGTGAAAACCTTAAAATAGCAAAAGACTCTACTAGACCATAAGACCAATGTGTCTATGAAGTTTCGTGGAAATATCTCTTCTGGTTTTAGAGTTATGCTCCGGAAACGAACCTGGTACAAAAATATGATATTTTCAGCAATGTTTCCATGGTTAAGGAAAAAATGCAAAAAATGCAAACCTAAAAAACAAAAGGCACTACTAGACCATAAGACCAATGTGTCTATGAAGTTTCGTGGAAATATCTCTACTGGTTTTAGAGTTATGCTCCGGAAACCATTCGTACGGACGGACAGACGGACGGACGGAACCCATTTGTATATCCCCCGCCAACTTCGTTGGGCGGGTGATAAAAATGAACTAGAATTCCCCCAAACTGACGAACATGTCAACAAGAACAGTCCGTACAAAGGGAGACAACTGTTACAAACTCTGCCCACGCGCTACCATGCAATGTGTTTAACAATTAAAGGATTGTTAGATTGCATTTATTGAAGATATAAATGCAATCTGGGTGGCAGATAAATATTCATAGCGCCCTAACGGGCGCTTTTCTATTTATCTGCCACCTTGCTGAGTTATATTTACATTTTACTTTCTAGTTCAAAGTAAAACATAATTTAAATGCAAGTGAACATTTGAATTTCCCGCTTCAGCCATTTAATCTCAACAGCCAAGTTCATTGTGATAAAAAATAGTCCCTATAAAAATTGAAAAAGATAACAAAATTTCAATGTTTTTCAATAGTTATTCAATTAACTTTGAATTATCCAGACGTTTTAAAGATGTTTTTTTAAGTTTCATAACCAAACTTGTTCATTCAACTTCAAAGTCAAATTTCCCGCGCGGACTAACATGGTATCAGTAAAGAAGACTCGCGTCCATATATGTAGATATTACTACACCAAGTCTAGGCTGCATTTATTGGCTCCTAATGCAGATCACGATTATCATTAGAGTAATGGGAGTCGCTGTGGCAAAATGTAAATATTACTATATATTTACATTTCCGTTTTCACCTTCCTATATAACCTTACTAACCGGGCAATCGTTTACACTTGCGTAAACGCAGAGGGGCTGCTGCACAAGAACACAAACCGAAACACTGACTTCCGCCCTTATATGAATGCGCATCCGGTTAGGCCAAAATATATGCCATGACAAAGGTTCGATATCAACATCAGTTTGAATGCAATGGAAAGCATGGTGTTAATATCAAAAACATAAAAAAATGAAAACATTTGGAATAAATGGATTAAAAACGCTAAAGTTATTGTGGAACTATATTTTATTTACTCCCGGAACTTGACACATTTTCCCGCCAAATTGGAGCCAGCTGTTTCGCGATTCCATCAATTACTCAGCTGTTCCATCAATCGTATAACGTTGAAAAAACGAAGTTTTTTTTCCACCGGAACACTAAATTTAAATGAAATGGTCGGTCGAAATGTAAATATAAGGAATGTTTTTAATTTTTTGTTGTTTACTGGTGAGTAAACTGCATTTTTTGTACAGATATTTCAACATGACGCGCTGACGCGCGTCATTTAAAATATCTGTACAAAAAATGCAGTTTACACACCAGTAAACAACAACAAATAAAAATCATTCCTTAGATAAAACTCAGAATAAATTAACCGAGAAAATCACATGTGTTCACTGTTTCACTCATATTTCCGGGGACGCCATCATGGCTTCTGCTGTTGATATTACGGCATATATTTGTAATTATAAGTGCAATGTCATGATATTTAGATATCACAGGCCTAAAAGGATATAATCTGACAATGATTTATTCAATTTGACCAAACGAAAATCTGACGTTCATGAAGAACGACGAGGTCCCGTACTATTGCCATTACCTGACGCCGTGTTGGTCCTGGAATTGCTGGCGAGTTTACAGCCGTGAGTGATGATAATTTTGTTAAAGGATTTGTGCAGTCAAAAATGATAATTACAGTTTATGCTGGAAATGGCTTTATTAGAACGTGTAGAAACCTCCCCGTGCCGCGCGCGACCGGAATAACCAGTAAACCGCCGATATCGAGGTCAAATTTTCTAGCTCTAAACCGTGTGACGTCAAAATAGTCCGTAAATAAATGAAAATTCCAAGAATACAGAATAGATAGGGGAAAAATAACAGTGATATTAATTATGGCCCATGACTGTACATGTTGACTTTTCCATGTGGTATAATATTAAGTTTATTTTGGTATTTTACGATGCTTATTATATATATAATTATTATTATATTCTTAGCATAACACGGTGCCTAGCTGTGACGCTTTACGATGCTTTGTTAAAGGATTTGTGCAGTCAAAAATGATAAATTCAGTTTAAGCTGGAAATGGCTTTATTAGCGCGTGTAGAAACCTCTCCGTACCGCGCCCGACCGGAATAACCTGTCAGCCGCCGATATCGAGGTCAAATTTTCTGACCACCCGATTATGCATATTTTCTAGCTCTAAACCGTGTGACGTCACAATAGTCCGTGGCTTATAGCTGTACTATAACTGATGTGCTATCACTTACATCGACGGTCACAGGAAAAGCCGATCAACGATTTTTTTATGATTACTTTTGAGTGAAGTTAATCTTACAATAACTTCAACTTGAATGTAAATAACTAAAAGAGTGAAATTCGATGTTTCAAATACTCTAATTTATGCTCTAATAGCAGGTATCTTCGTGTAATTATGAAAGAAAATCCACACAGAAATAAAAGTTTCGGATTTTTTTTACTGCACAAATCCTTTAAAAGCTCATTCGACTTGAGTCACTTGACCTGTAAATCTGTGAAGACAATCACTTGTTTATCTGCAGTTGTGTTCACTTGATAGTTGATGTAGATAAATGGTATGCTTGAATGTTATATGATAAGTTAAAAGTTTTATCTGTCTAAAAGAGTCACTTGATCTGCAAAACTGTGAAGACAATATCTTGTTTATTAACAGATGTTGTATATTCTATACAAAGGGATATTCTGTTAAGATATTAACTAGTACATGTACTTTCATTGCAACAAAATGTAATATTCCAATCAAGTTTTAACTTCTGTAAATTGAAATCAGGGGTATCAATGCTTATATCTAATATCCTGAGTTGGGTTAGATGTTTTAATGGAATATCCCTTGAGAGAAAATTGTTGGACATTGATTTCAACTTCACCTTACACTGTTGTTATCATTGACATATTGACACTGGATTTGGCAATATTTGATTGTTGGGTTCATTAATGGCATGGACGGCCTCCGATGTATGTTGTGTGTAGCATGCATAGACTGCGCTGTATTTGTTGGGTCTTCTTGTATAGTGGAACTCTTGCCCTTTCATTGTGCTACATGTATAATGATATCACTGGAACATGCCGCTGAAGGCACCCAAGCATTCCAACACACTTGGGTCACATTAAACTGACAATGGGTCAGCAGTCGTTCTACTGCCAGTATATGCTGAGCTCAGCAGGAGCAACTACCACTTTCATACACTTTGCCCAGATGGTAGAAAGTTAAAACCATGATTGAAATTTAAAACATGTAAAAACCAACACAAACTTTCAAAAGGAATATACATTAGTCTTGCATCATTTTTATTCTATATATCATTATTCATTGTTCATATATATTTCTCATGCAATGTTTTCAAAATCTTTGGAGCATTTATTTTTAACAACTTTATAAGATTAAACATTTCCATTCTTTAACCAATTTGCAAATATTTGATCCACATTATCCTATAATAAACAACAGTCATTCTGCGAAAGTACGGAATTTTCAATCTGTTATTTCAATCAATATTGATTAAAAATAACCTGAACATGTACTATTACCTCTATTATGATCTATCTTTAATATTTCAATATATCATCACCCTGCCTAGAATCTGAGCTACGCCTCCTTCAGTACTTTCAGTACTTTGATTTCTTTTAATTTTCCTGATCTCATTTACTGATGGAATTCAACAAAATTTGGCATAATGATAGAGAATAATCTACACTTTTAAATCGTAATATTTACGTTTTTTTCCTTTCTTCTTTGGTAATAATAAAGAAGAAAATGACGTCATGAAATTTAAGCAGTTCACAAAAATGACATTATGAAAATGAATTGTCGGAAAATTTTGTAAATATTATGAGTTGATCGTGTAGACAATTCTCTGATCGTGTAGACAATTCTCTCTAAGTATGCCAAATTTGGCGAAAAACTCAATAAATGAAAATTCCAAGAATACAGAATAGATAGGGAAAAAATAACAGTGATATTAATTATGGCCCATGACTGTACATGTTGACTTTTCCATGTGGTATAATATTAAGTTTATTTTGGTATTTTTCGATGCTTATTGTATATATAATTATCATTATATTCTTAGCATAACACGGTGCCTAGCTGTGACGCTTTACGATGCTTTGTTAAAGGATTTGTGCAGTCAAAAATGATAATTTCAGTTTATGCTGGAAATGGCTTTATTAGCACGTGTAGAAACCTCTCCGTACCGCGCCCGACCGGAATAACCTGTCAGCCGCCGATATCGAGGTCAAATTTTCTGACCACCCGATTATGCATATTTTCTAGCTCTAAACCGTGTGACGTCAGAATAGTCCGTGGCTTATAGCTGTACTATAACTGATGTGCTATCACTTACATCGACGGTCACAGGAAACGCCGATCAACGATTTTTTATGATTACTTTTGAGTGAAGTTAATCTTACAATAACTTCAACTTGAATGTAAATAACTAAAAGAGTGAAATTCGATGTTTCAAATACTCTAATTTATGCTCTAATAGCAGGTATCTTCGTGTAATTATGAAAGAAAATCCGCACAAAAATAAAAGTTTCGGATTTTGTGTCGAGGAGTTCAGCAACGAATAAGCTTTAATTAGATAATATTTTCCTGTAGTCTGTATCTTTGATACATTGTGAATTGCAAAGTTTGTGACTGTAAAATGAAATTTTACGTAATAATTTTAAAGTGAATAGTCGGGCAAAGGAAACCAGTCTAAATGCGTTCTTTGGCCTTCCAAAAGTCATTGTATACCATAATGATGGTCAAGTTCTGCTTACGGTGTCCAGTTTTGACCATTGAAATTTTGGGGAAGCCCCGTGTAAATTTAGCACAGTTCTAAATATAAATTCGCCAAACTCTTTGAAAACGAGGCTGCGTGGAAATGTCAACATGGACATGTGTTTCTCAGTCGTGTCGGTTTCGTTTCGTGTGATAAACCACTAATGCGGTATGCAAATTGTTGTTTTGAGATGATACATTTGATGCAAATGAAGTATTCTTACATTAATGACAATGCTTTGTAATCATTTTTCGATAAAAGCATCTTGTACATGGAAATCGACACAAATATTCGGCCGATGCAGAGATGGGGCCCCGGCAAGGGGCAATTATTGCAGCATCGCATTCGTCGTATTTTACATCAACCGAATCATGAAGGTTAAATACAAATAATCGTAACATAATTTCCCATTTAAAACCACACGAAAACGTTCCATAGAACGTCCATGCATGTAGCTGTCACAGATGTGAAAATAAATTAGCTCATACATGGATATTTTACAAGTACAATATATGTGTTCAATTATTCGTGTAGTTTTTTGCAGAGATTTAATTAAATTATCTATGTCTCTGGTTTTTTTTTTTTTTTTTTTGTAAACAATATTTGAGTTCTGGAGAGAGATGACATGAATGTCCAGCTGGAAGGAAAGAAACTTTTATGATGTATATGTATCGTACAATGTATATATGTAAACGTACATTCCATGTAGCAGCTATAGAATTACAACTAGGAAATTCTCTCAAACATTGATAATATTTAATTCTTTACATTCATGTAGGCCTATGCTGTGAGAATTAACACATCATATATATATTTCCAGAAAACATATAGGCCTACATGTATGTTACTTTCCTTTTCTGTTGTTTCCTGTTCTTTTTTGTGCTCTGGAGAAAAAGATGATTGAGTTGAAGAAAAGTAATTAATTAAGAGAAATGTGTACCACAGTACTTTGTCTGTAGCCGAGGGGTTCTATACTGTTTTAATAGTCCAGTAATTAATAATTAAATTGAAAATTTCAAAATTAAGATGAAATTGTAAATTCCATTTTTGAATGAAGTGGTTCCCCTCCTTTGAGAGTACACAGTGTGTATACCCTTTTTGGTTTTTAGGAATAATACCTGAATAGGAACCTGAAATAACATGACAATCAATCAGGTATGTGTGTGTTGGGGGGTGTGGGGAGGGGTGGGGGGCTAAAAGACAGAAGAATCATGAGGTTGGGAAGTTGTAACTTGAGTGGGGGGTTGAAATATAGAATAGCTACAGATAACTGGAAGTGGAAGGGTGCTTTATCATTGATCTGGTCATTGCATATTTGGGGTTTACATGGCTTTTTTTTTTTGGTTATTTAGTCTCATTGATTTTGGAGCAACTTTGAATCCATATGGTACTGTATATCTTTCTTTTTTTCCATGTGTAGCTATTTCTTCTGTATTTCACCCTTCGCCCAAGTCACAACTTCCCAATAGGTACCACTTTTTTGTTTAGAACTCAAATCAAAGACAGATGTACATAGTACTACATACTACATTTTAGTCTTTGTGTTTGTAATCACTGTTACTACAGTATTAATACATAAATGGTCTATGTACAAGTTACACATAGACAATAAATGTGAAATTTGGTTCAGACAAAAAGATTTTTAACATTTCAGATAACTTGCTAGTTTTATGGTTTTATTTATATGTTGAGTCTACTCTCTTGTAAAGTAGAATTTAGAAATCCTAAGACAATGGTATCTATATAGCTATATGTAAAAAAATCCTTATATTTTAAAAGTAATTGAAAAGCTATCTCACAAGCCCTGACAAACAAATGGGCAGGCATATGGATGCAAGAATTATAATCACTGGATCTAGAGGACTAAAATAAACAAATATTTCTACAAAGTTAAACAATGAAAAAGTATTGCATCATAATTTTATTTAATGATTACAGTTGAAAGGAACATTTAATAAATTAATACTGTTTAAATGTTCTGTTCATGATCTTCTAGGTCCATATTGGAAAAGTTTACTTTCAAGAGCACTCAAATCAACATTCTTCAGTCTTCATATGATGCTAATTGTATGTATATGTATACATACACTTGTATACAGGTCCAAGGGATGAACTTTCTGTATTCATGTCAATATGCATGCATGGTGCCTGAAAAAAAGAACCAACAATTTTTTATATCTGTTGAATGTGACAAAAATTGAAATGATCAATTTCAAATATATATAAATGAATAAATGTAGGTTCATTCTACAGTTGTTTTTTTTTATTTTAGAGAAAACATTTTATAAGTTGTGAATGTGTCACTGATGCATTTGATAGAATAAAATATTGTTTCAAAAAAGATACAAAAATCATTATCTATAGTTCCAACAAAAATTCAGAATAATTATAAATGATACATGGCTGCAGTACCAGAAATATATATACATGTATATATGTTTCTGGCAGTACATACACATGTACAAACACTATTTATTATTATGACCAGAAATAATACTGTATGTGTCCTCCAAATATATCTAAAGAACAAGCTAAAACCTACATGTACATATGTATATGTGAATATCAGAACATATACAATACAATTTTACCAATTAACCTACAATGTAAATCCTATATACAATGTATGTGTACAACACTACCAGAACATGTACAGAACAAAAATTTACAAATTAAAAATCTATAAATATATACATCAGAACTGTATGAATTGATCGGTAGCATAATATTATAGATTAATTGAAACAAATCTTAGCTTGATAATGCACTAGCGGTTACATTCTAACTGTACATGCATTACAACGGTACATTTTATAAATATACAGGGCATTCATTACCCCTAAAGAGGCCCCACTAAAGAACCGCTATTTACCCCAGGGTTACGTTTTACGCGATTGGGGAACAGGTATGAAACATGTGACCATATGTGACCACTCATTTATGAAAAAAATACTGCTAGGGAATATTTACATAATGATCAAAATACGAAGACTCACTCACTATCAGCTGAGCAGGGAGTACCGGGTAGTAGGCCTAGGTACGTACAGTAGCGGTCCGGAGCCGCGTGCTCGTTTGAACTGTTCTCTTCACTATAACAAGTTGTATTAACACTGTCCATGCGTTGTAATGTTTACCGAGTCAGTTGTTGGGATTGTCGCTGCTCCATTGCCTTTCCTTTCGCATTTTAGGTGAGTCAGTTGGTTGTTTTGGCGGAAACATTTTGGTTCAAAACTACGGTAGCCATGTTTTGTTTACTACGGAGAGTGGTGGGTGTTGCGCATGCGTTAAGGTTGAACTGCACTCATAGCCGGTCGGGAGGACTTTTAGGATTCCCATAGATATTATTATTTTCTTCGCATGTACAGCGATTTTGACGGAAAGTTTTATTTTTCTAATTCATAAGAAATTATACCGGATATATTAATACCATTTTTACCGATTTTACAGTCACTTGCCCGACTATTCGCTTTAATTATATTGAACACATATAACGATATATTACAAAAATATTTTTTTACACATTTTATTTTACTTATTGAATTTTGCAACGTTCGGCATGCCATAAATAGTTATAAAAAAACTCGACTTGTTTCAAAGAATCATGCACAGCTACAGTACGCTTCCTAAGTACTCATACAAAGGTTGCTTCGAGATGCAATTTTGTATACAGACTCGCACTAATTAATACCATTCCAAATTAGTCACACTACTTGTGCAATAAAGGGAGATTAATTAGTCTGTTCCGGTCATTTAGATAATGACGTCATAATCTAGACACTAAATTCATAGTCTCTGATATTTATGTACGGGGAAACTCAGTGATGTAAGTTATATAATGTTTGATGGTACGGGTACAGTCAAGGATGTAAGTTATGTTGTATAGTACGAGTACAGTCAGGGATGTAAATGATATATGTGGTGTAGTACGGGTACAGTCAGGGATGTAAATGATATATATGGTGTAGTACGGGTACAGTCAGGGATGTAAATGATATATGTGGTGTAGTACGGGTACAGTCAAGGATGTAAGTTATATAGGTTGTATAGTACGGGTACAGTCAGGGATTATATATGTTGTACACTCAAGCATGCTAGTTATCACAGGGACCTGGCACGAAAATTTTTAACCAATAGTATACATATATATATTATAGTATCAAGGGTATGAACTCGGCAGTAGAGAAAAACGGACCTATTTTTTTAAACCGTGATTATTTTAATAAATGGTTAATATACAACATTGACTGATATCTTACCTTAAAGAGAAATAATTTATCTTTCCATTGAGTGCTTGATGAACAAAATTGGCCAAGTACTGACGAAGGTATGGCTTGATGAATCGGGAAATTTATGAAAAATATGCCAGGTAGACATTTCCCTGTCCGGTCTAAATGTCGTCTCGGCTCTAATGGGCACCTCAAAAACCAAGCCAAAATCACAAAATCTACGCTTGTGGTGGTAAACAGTACCCATAACTGTGTTCATCCACAATCTCCTTTGGAGATGTCATGACCCGTACTTTGTAGAAACTCCATTTAAACATCATGTAGCTCACTTACTTTAACCGTCACCGCCATGTTCTTTTTTCTCTCGGGACGACATAATGTAACACATATACCACAACATAATGTAACACATTTACCACTACACCACAACATAATGTAACACATTTACCACAACATAATGTAACACATTTACCACTACACCACAACATAATGTAACACATTTACCACTACACCACAATATAATGTAACACATTTACCACTATATCACGACATAATGTAACACATATACCACTACACCACAACATAATGTAACACATTTACCACAACATAATGTAACACATTTACCACTACACCACAACATAATGTAACACATTTACCACTACACCACAACATAATGTAACACATTTACCACTACACCACAACATAATGTAACACATTTACCACAACATAATGTAACACATATACCATAACATAATGTAACACATTTACCACAACATAATGTAACACATTTACCACTACACCACAACATAATGTAACACATTTACCACTACACCACAATATAATGTAACACATTTACCACAACATAATGTAACACATTTACCACTACACCACAACATAATGTAACACATTTACCACAACATAATGTAACACATTTACCACTACACCACAACATAATGTAACACATTTACCACAACATAATGTAACACATTTACCACTACACCACAACATAATGTAACACATTTACCACTACACCACAATATAATGTAACACATTTACCACAACATAATGTAAGACATTTACCACTACACCACAACATAATGTAACACATTTACCACAACATAATGTAACACATTTACCACTTCACCACAACATAATGTAACACATTTACCACAACATAATGTAACACATTTACCACTACACCACAACATAATGTAACACATTTACCACTACACCACAATATAATGTAACACATTTACCACAACATAATGTAACACATTTACCACAACATAATGTAACACATTTACCACTACACCACAACATAATGTAACACATTTACCACTACACCACAACATAATGTAACACATTTACCACAACATTATGTAACACATTTACCACTACACTACAACATAATGTAACACATTTACCACTACACCACAATATAATGTAACACATTTACCACTATATCACGACATAATGTAACACATATACCACTACACCACAACATAATGTAACACATTTACCACTACACCACAATATAATGTAACACATTTACCACTATATCACGACATAATGTAACACATATACCACTACACCACAACATAATGTAACACATTTACCACTACACCACAACATAATGTAACACATTTACCACTACACCACAACATAATGTAACACATTTACCACTACACCACAATATAATGTAACACATTTACCACAACATAATGTAACACATTTACCACTACACCACAACATAATGTAACACATTTACCACAACATAATGTAAGACATTTACCACAACATAATGTAACACATTTACCACTACACCACAACATAATGTAACACATTTACCACTACACCACAATATAATGTAACACATTTACCACAACATAATGTAAGACATTTACCACTTCACCACAACATAATGTAACACCTGAACATAGATGTTCATCACATACCTTGGACCAATACTTGAAGAACACATTGTTACTGACTATTTACCAATACAAACTGTACTGATATATGTGTGTGTTGCCAGGAAGAAGACAAACTTGTGGCATGGTACAGTGGCTGGGACTCTATCATCGGGCTGTCCCCATCACTTTGTGTCTGGGGCCAAGGAACTAGGCGAGTCCGGCTGGTGGAGACTAGCTGAGATCAAACCACCGCATCACAAACAAGGTAACACAATCATAACTTTCTTTTACCATTTTTGTTATATCACTTGTTTTGTTTCACTGTATCCCTATCATGGTTACTCCACCAGACCATAATCCAAATATTGTCTATAACATAAAAGGGACATTGCAGTCAGCCTAATTTTGTTACATAACCACAAAGCAAAACATGGCATAGATGTTTTGTTCTCTTTTCCTTACGAAACTTACATTTACATAACCACTGAGGAGTTGATGAATTATTTTTAGCTCACCTGGCCCGAATGTTATGTCATGGCGCGGCGTCCGTCGTCCGTCCGTCAACATTTCCTTTAACTCGCTACTAGTCATAGAGTTCTGCATGGATTGTAACCAAATTTGGCCACAAACATCCTTGGGGAGGGCGAACAGAACTTTATAAATTTTGGCTCTGACCCCCCTGGGGCAGAAGGGGCCGGGCCCAATAGGGGAAATAGATGTAAAACATATAAATCGCTACTTGTCCTAGAGTTCTGCATGGATTGTAACCAAATTTGGACACAAACATCCTTGGGGGAGGGGGAACAGAACTTGTATAAATTTTGGTTCTGACCCCCAGGGGCAGGAGGGGCGGGGCCCAATAGGGGAAATAGAGGTAAATCCTTTAAATCGCTACTAGTCATAGAGTTCTGCATGGAATGTTACCAAATTTGGCCACAAACATCCTTTTTGGAAGGGGAACAGAACTTGTATAAATTTTGGCTCTGGCCCCCGGGGGCAGGATGGGTGGGGCCCAATAGGGGAAATAGAGGTAAATCCTATAAATCACTACTTGTCCTAGAGTTTTGCTTGGATTGTGACCAAATTTGGCCATAAACATCCTTGGGGGAAGGGGAACAGAACTTGTATAAATTTTGGCTCTGACCCCCCTGGGGGCAGGAGGGGTGGGGCCCAATAGGGGATTTAGAGTTTAATATTAAAATTCCTTCAGAAAAGAAACAATGAACCTGTATTCAGAACATTACTTGGCATTACAAACCAGGTGAGCGATACAGGCTCTCTGGGCCTCTTGTTTAGCCATGACAATTCACCTAATGAGATAAACACAGTTTAATGTAAGAGTAATTTGAGTAGTCTAGACAAAAGTTGCATTACTCCATGCGCAAGGGCCAGGGTTCGGCATAGAAGACGTCCAACCATAAATTTTTTTGTGTAATGGCGGACAGCAAGCGAGTTTGAACATTTCACACACATTTCACCATCATGAGCTTTTCTGGTATATCACAGTAAAACCAACTTTGCTTGTTTCCATTAGAGCTGGTGTATTCCGATTTATGTGCAAATTTTAGTGATTATTTAGACTAAATTATCCCTTTAATACCTTACACCCCTATATAAAGGTCTACAAATCTTATATGATCGGTCTTTTTACAGTGAGTTCAACTACTAAAACAGGCCGGCGACGTTTGAGTCTGCCGGGACAAGAGCAGGTAGCTATGATGAAGGTGGAGGGACTCAGAAACAGAAGGGGCAAGACTTCTATTGAGGCTGCCATGGAGCTGAAGGCGAAAAGGGAGACAATCACGGTTTGTACTAAATCTACTGTGTACCATGAAATTTTGTAGTGAGGGAATTGCAAATTATTTCATGGGTAGAAATATTCATGATTTAAGCTTAAGTATGACAGCAAATTTCATAGTTTTATATTCATGATCATGGTTTTATGAATGTTGTCCATTGTCATGCGACGTATGTAGTGCATATAAACTTTAATTTCCTCATAAATCTGATAACTTGAGTAGATGTTCATTAAGCTTAATTATCTTTACTAAATAAATTGAAGTAGTATATTAAGTTGAAAATCATAATTATTTGACTATACAATGTATTAAATTTATAGAGTTATTGCCCTTTACAATGTTTGATAACTGAGCTTTATAATTATTAAACTTTGTATTCAGCTAGCCTAACTGACTGAAATATTCAATTATATTTTACCCATATTGTTAATATTCATTTAGCTTAAAAGATTTAAGAGTTATTGCCTTATATGTACAATGTACCATTTGTATGCAGTCAATTAGCAATAAAACTTCACTGGGAATGATTTGACTCTATAAATTGGAATCATTTTACTGTAATTTACAAAGTTTTTACCCTTTTAAATAATATCATTGAAGGCCCACTACCTTTCCAAAACTGCTTTTAATTTTTAAAATGGGAACGTAAACTGAGATCGATAATTGTAGAGTAGCAAAATTTATAAACTTACAGTTCATACAACACATATTAATACCTTCTGAACAATTCTGAATAATTTTCATAACGCGGGTCGTCTTATGTTTCCCGCTGTCTTCCTAAATACCACGTGTTAGTTGAGTATCGCTGTGTCTGACGGCCAAACAGCGAAATGACTCTCCAATATAATTCTGTGTGAATTATAATTCTGTGTGAAACTTATAATTCTGCATGTGAATTATAATTCTGTGTGTAACTTATAATTCTGTGTGTGATTATAATTCTGTATGTAACTTATAATTCTGCATGTGAATTATAATTCTGTGTGTGAATTATAATTCTGTGTGTAACTTATAATTCTGTGTGTAACTTATAATTCTGCATGTGAATTATAATTCTGTGTGTAACTTATAATTCTGCATGTGAATTATAATTCTGTGTGTAACTTATAATTCTGCATGTGAATTATAATTCTGTATGTGAATTATATTTATGTGTGAAACTTATAATTCTGCATGTGAATTATGATTCTGTGTGTGAATTATAATTCTGTGTTTAACTTATAATTCTCTGTGTGATTATAATTCTGTATGTAACTTATAATTCTGCGTGTGAATTATAATTCTGTGTGTAAATTATTATTCTGTGTGTAACTTAAAATTCTGTGTGTGAATTATAATTCTGTGAGTAACTTATAATTCTTTGTGTGACTTATAATTCTATGTTTAACTTGTAATTCTGTGTGTAACTTATAATTCTGTGTTTAACTTAAAATTCTGTGAGTAACTTGTAATCCTGTGTATAACTTATAATTCGGTGTGTAACTTATAATTCTGTATAACTTATATTCTGTGTTAACTTTTAATTCTGTGTGTAACTTATAATTCTGTTTGTAACTTATAATTCTGCATGTGAATTATAATTCTGTGTGTAACATATAATGCTGTTTGTGAATTATAATTCTGTGTATAACTTGTAATTCTGTGTGTGAATTAAACTTGTACTTGTGTGTGTAACTTATAATTCTGTGTGTAACTTATAATTCTGTGTGTTACTTTTAATTTTGTGTGTAACTTATAATTCTGTGTCTAACTTATAATTCTGCGTGTGACTTATAAACTGTGTTTAACTGTGTGTTTAACTGTGTGTAACTTATAATTCCGTGTGTAACTTATAATTCTGTATTACTTATAATTCAGTGTGTAACTTATAATTCTGTGTGTAACTTATAATTCTGTGTGTAACTTATTATTCTGTGTGATACTTATAATTCTGCATGTGAATTATAATTCTGTGTGTGAATTATAATTCTGTGTGTAACTTATAACTCTGTGTGTAACTTATAATTCTGTGTGTAACTTATAATTCTGTGTGTAACTTATAATTCTGTGTGTAACTTATAATTCTGTGTGTGAATTATAATTTTGTGTGTAACTTATAATTCTGCATGTGAATTATAATTCTGTGTGTGAATTATAATTCTGTGTGTAACTTATAATTCTCTGTGTGACTTATAATTCTGTGTGTAACTTATAATTCTGTGTGTAAATTATAATTCTGTGTGTAACTTATAATTCTGTGTGTGAATTATAATTCTGTGTGTAACTTATAATTCTTTGTGTGACTTATAATTCTGTGTTTAACTTATAATTCTGTGTGTAACTTATAATTTTGTGTTTAACTTAAAATTCTGTGAGTAACTTGCAATCCTGTGTGTATAACTTATAATTCAGTGTGTAACTTATAATTCTGTGTGTAACTTATAATTTTGCATGTGAATAATAATTCTGTGTGTAACTTATAATTCTGTGTGTAACTTATAATTCTGCATGTGAATTATAATTCTGTGTGTAACATATAATGCTGTTTGTGACTTATAATTCATTGTGTAACTTGTAATTCTGTTTGTGAATTATAATTCTGTGTGTAACTTATAATTCTGTGTGTGAACTTATAATTCTGTGTGTTACTTATAATTTTGTGTGTAACTTATTATTCTGTGTGTAACTTATTATTCTGTGTGAAACTTATAATTCTGCATGTGAATTTATAATTCTGCGTGTGAATTATAATTCTGTGTGTAACATATAATGCTGTTTGTGACTTATAATTCATTGTGTAACTTGTAATTCTGTTTGTGAATTATAATTCTGTGTGTAACTTATAATTCTGTGTGTAACTTATAATTCTGTGTGTTACTTATAATTTTGTGTGTTACTTATAATTTTGTGTGTAACTTATTATTCTGTGTGAAACTTATAATTCTGCATGTGAATTATAATTCTGCGTGTGAATTATAATTCTGTGCGTAACTTATCATTCTGTGTGTGACTTATAATTCTGTGTGTAACTTATAATTCTGTGTGTGACTTATAAATTTCTGTGTGTAACTTATAATTCTGTGTGTTACTTATAAACTTATATTCTGTGTGTAACTTATAATTCTGTGTGTGAACTTATAATTCTGTGTGTTAACTTATAATTTTGTGTGTAACTTATAATTCTGTGTGTAACTTATAATTCTGTGTGTGAATTATAATTCTGTGTGTGTGTAATTATAATTCTGTGTGTAACTTATAATTCTGTGTGTGAATTATAATTCTGTGTGTAACTTATAATTCTTGTGATTAAATTCTGTGTGTGAACTTATAATTCTGTGTGTTTTAATTCTTGTAATTATATTCTGTGTGTAACTTATAATTCTGTGTGTGAACTTATAATTATGCATGTGTGTAATTATAATTCTGTGTGTAACTTATAATTCTGTGTGTGAATTATAATTCTGTGTGTAATCTTATATAATTCTGTGTGTGAATTATAATTCTGTGTGTAACTTATAATTCTGCATGTTGAATTATAATTCTGTGTGTGAACTTATAATTCTGTATGCTTGTGAATTAAATTCTGTTGTAATTATAATCTGTTATTATTTCTGTTGTAACTTATAATTCTGTGTGTGAATTATAATTCTGTGTGTAACTTATAATTCTGCATGTGAATTATAATTCTGTGTGTAACTTATAATTCTGCATGTGAATTATGATTCTGTGCGTGAATTAAAAATTCTGCATGTGAATTATAATTCTGTGTGTGTAACTTATAATTCTGTGTGTGACTTATAATTCTGTGTGTGAATTATAATTCTGTATGTGTAACTTATAATTCTGTGTGTGAATTATAATTCTGTGTGTAACTTATAATTCTGCATGTGAATTTAATTCTGTGTGTAACTTATAATTCTGTGTGAATTATGATTCTGTGTGTATTATAATTCTGCATGTGAATTATAATTCTGTGTGTAACTTATAATTCTGTGTGTGACTTATTGTTGACTTATATTCTGTGTGTGTTAAACTTATAATTCTGTGTGAATTATAATTCTGTGTGTGAATTATAATTCTGTGTGTAACTTATAATTCTGTGTGTGAATTATAATTCTTAACTTATAATTCTGTGTGTAACTTATAATTCTGTGTGTAACTTATAATTCTGTGTGTAACTTATAATTCTGTGTGTTACTTATAATTTTGTGTGTAACTTATTATTCTGTGTGTAACTTATTATTCTGTGTGAAACTTATAATTCTGCATGTGAATTATAATTCTGTGTGTGAATTATAATTCTGTGTGTAACTTATAATTCTGTGTGTAACTTATAATTCTGCTGTCCTGACTTATAATTCTGTGTGTAACTTATAATTCTGCTGTGAATTATAATTCTGTGTGTAACTGTTCAAGGCCCACTACTCCTCCCTCTAAACCCTCCTGGTGGTCACTGATGATCGACCCAGTCAAGGCCCACTACTCCTCCCTCTAAACCCTCCTGGTGGTCACTGATGATTGACCCAGTCAAGGCCCACTACTCCTCCCTCTAAACCCTCCTGGTGGTCACTGATCGACCCAGTCAAGGCCCGCTACTCCTCCCTCTAAACCCTCCTGGTGGTCACTGATGAACCCTGACCCAGTCAAGGGCCCACCACTACTCCTCCCTCTAAACCCTCCTGGTGGTCACTGATGATCGACCCAGTCAAGGCCCACTACTCCTCCCTCTAAACCCTCCTGTTGGTCACTGATGATTGACTCTGTCAATGATCACTTCTCCTCCCTTTAAACCCTCCTGGTGGTCACTGATGATTGACCCAGTCAAGGCCCACTACTCCTCCCTCTAAACCCTCCTGGTGGTCACTGATGACTGACCCAGTCAAGGCCCACTACTCCTCGCTCTAAACCCTCCTGGAGGTCACCGATCGACCGTGTCAAGGCCCACTACTCCTCCCTCTAAACCCTTCTGGTGGTCACTGATGACTGACCCAGTCAAGCCCCACTACTCCTCCCTCTAAACCCTCCTGTTGGTCACTGGTGATTGACCCAGTCAAGAACCGCTACTCCTACCTCTAAACCCTCCTGTTGGTCACTGATCGACCCAGTCAAGGCCCACTACCCCTCCCTCTAAACCCTCCTGGTTGTCAGTGATGACTGACCCAGTCAAGGCCCACTAATCCTCCCTCTAAACCCTCCTGGTGGTCACTAATCGACCCAGTCAAGGCCCATTACTCCTCCCTCTAAACTCTCCTGGAGGTTATGGAAGACTGACCCAGTCAAGGCCCACTACTCCTCCCTCTAAACCCTCCTGGTGGTCACTGATGATCGACCCAGTCAAGGCCCACTACTCCAACCTCTAAACCCCTCCTGGTGGTAACTGATGATCGACCCAGTCAAGGCCAGCTTACTCCTCCCTCTAAACCCTCCTGTTGGTCACTGGTGATTGACCCAGTCAAGAACCGCTACTCCTCCCTCTAAACCCTCCTGGTGGTCACTGATCGACCCAGTCAAGGCCCACTACTCCTCCCTTTAAAACCCTCCTGGTGGTCACGGATGACTGACCCAGTCAAGGCCCACTACTCCTCCCCTCTAAACCTTCCTGGAGGTCACCGATCGACCATGTCAAGGCCGCTACTCCCCTCTAATCCCTCCTGGTGGTCATTGATCGACCCAGTCCAAGGCCCACTACTCCTCCCTCTAAACTCTTCTGGTGGTTACTGATGACTGACCCAGTCATGCCCCACTACTCCTCCCTCTAAACCCTCCTGTTGGTCACTGGTGATTGACCCAGTCAAGAACCGCTACTCCTCCCTCTAAACCCTCCTGTTGGTCACTGGTGTTTGACCCAGTCAAGAACCGCTACTCCTCCATCTAAACCCTCCTGGTGGTCACTGATCGACCCAGTCAAGGTCCACTACTCCTCCCTTTAAACCCTCCTGGTGGTCACTGATGACTGACCCAGTCAAGGCCCACTACTCCTTCCTCTAAACCCTCCTGGAGGTCACCGATCGACCGTGTCAAGGCCCGCTACTCCCCCCTCTAATCCCTCCTGGTGGTCATTGATCGACCCAGTCAAGGCCCACCAATCCTCCCTCTAAACCCTCCTGGTGGTCACTGATGATTGACCCAGTCAAGGCCCACTACTCCTCCCTCTAAACCCTCCTGGTGGTCACTGATGATTGACCCAGTCAAGGCCCACTACTCCTCCCTCTAAACCATCCTGGTGGTCACTGATGATCGACCCAGTCAAGGCCAGCTACTCCTCCCTCTAAACCCTCCTGTTGGTCGCTGGTGATTGACCTAGTCAAGAACCGCTACTCCTCATTCTAAACCCTCCTGGTTGTCAGTGATCGACCCAGTCAAGGCCCACTACTTCTCCCTCTAAACCCTCCTGGTGGTCACTGATGACTGACCCAGTCAAGGCCCACTACTCCTCCCTCTAAACCCTCCTGGAGGTCACCGATCGACCGTGTCAAGGCCCGCTACTCCTCCTCTAATCCCTCCTGTTGGTCATTGATCGACCCAGTCAAGACCCACCAATCCTCCCTCTAAACCCTGCTGTTGGTCACTGATGACCGACCCAGTCAAGGCCCACTACTCCCCCTCTAAACCCTCCTGTTGGTCACTGATGATTGACTCTGTCAATGATCACTTCTCCCTTTAAACCCTCCTGGTGGTCACTAATGATTGACCCAGTCAAGGCCCACTTCTCCTCCCTCTAAACCCTCCTGGTGGTCACTGATGACTGACCCAGTCAAGGCCCACTACTCCTCCCTCTAAACCCTCCTGGAGGTCACCGATCGACCGTGTCAAGGCCCGCTATTCCCCCTCTAATCCCTCCTGGTGGTCATTGATCGACCCAGTCAAGGCCCACCAATCCTCCCTCTAAACCCTCCTGTTGGTCACTGATGACCGACCCAGTCAAGGCCCACTACTCCCCCTCTAAACCCTCCTGTTGGTCACTGATGATTGACTCTGTCAATGATCCCTTATCCTCCTTTTAAACCCTCCTGGTGGTCATTGATAATTGGCCAGTACAAGTGGTCACTGATCGCCCAGTCAACTTCCTCCCTCTAAACCCTCCTGTTGGTCACTGAAGACGACCCAGTCAAGGCCCACTACTCCTCCCTCTAAACCCTCCTGTTGGTCACTGATGACTGACTCTGTCAATAATCACTTCTCCTCCCTTTAAACCCTCCTGGTGGTCACTGATGACGACCCAGTCAAGGCCCGCTACTTCTCCTCTAAACCCTCCCGGTGTCATTGTGACACCCAGCAAGCCCGCTAACCCCCCTCTGAACCCTCCTAGTGGTCACTGATGATCGACCCAGGCAATGCCCGCTACTCCTCCCTCTAAACCCTCCTGGTGGTCACTGATGATCGACCCAGTCAAGACCCACTACTCTTCCCTCTAAACCCTCCTGTTGGTCACTGATCGACCCAGTTAAGGCCCACTACTCCTCCCTCTAAACCCTCCTGGTGGTCACTGATGATCGACCCAGTCAAGGCCCGCTACTCCCCCCTCTGAACCCTCCTAGTGGTCACTGATCGACCCAGTTAAGGCCCGCTACCCTCCCTCTAAACCCTCCTGTGGTCACTGATCGACCCAGTCAAGGCCCATTACTCCTCCCTCTAAACTCTCCTGGAGGTCACGGAAGACTGACCCAGTGAAGGCCCATTACTCCTCCCTCTAAACCTCTCCTGGAGGTCACGGAAGACTGACCCAGTCAAGGCCCACTACTCCTCCCTCTAAACCCTCCTGGTGGTCACTGATGATTGACCCAGTCAAGGCCCACTACTCCTCCCTCTAAACCCTCCTGGTGGTCACTGATGATCGACCCAGTCAAGGCCAGCTACTCCTTCCTCTAAACCCTCCTGGAGGTCACTGATGATGACTGACCCAGTCAAGGCCCGCTACTCCTCCCTCTAAACCCTCCTGGTGGTCACTGATGACTGACCCAGTCAAGGCCCACTACTCCTCCCTCTAAACCCTCCTGGTGGTCACTGATGACTGACCCAGTCAAGGCCCACTACTCCTCCCTCTAAACCCTCCTGGAGGTCACTGATCGACCGTGTCAAGGCCCACTACTCCTCCCTCTAAACCCTCCTGGTTGTCAGTGATGACTGACCCAGTCAAGGCCCACTACTCCTCCCTCTAAACCCTCCTGGTGGTCACTGATGACTGACCCAGTCAACGCCCACTACTCCTCCCTCTAAAACCCTCCTGGAGGTCACCGATCGACCGTGTCAAGGCCCGGTACTTCCCCTCTAATCCCTCCTGGTGGTCATTGATCGACCAGGTCAAGGCCCACCAATCCTCCCTCTAAACCCTCCTGTTGGTCACTGATGACCGACCCAGTCAAGGCCCACTACTCCCCCTCTAAACCCACCTGTTGGTCACTGATGATTGACTCTGTCAATAATCACTTCTCCTCCCTTTAAACCCTCCTGGTAGTCACTGATGATTGACTCTGTCAATGATCATTTCTCCTCCCTTTAAACCCTCCTGGTGGTCACTGATGACCGACCCAGTCAAGGCCCACTACTCCTCCCTCTAAACCCTCCTGGTGGTCACTGATGATCGCCCCAGTCAAGGCCCACTACTCCCCCCTCTAAACCCTCCTGTTGGTCACTGATCGACCCAGTTAAGGCCCACTACTCCTCCCTCTAAACCCTCCTGGTGGTCACTGATCGACCAAGTCAAGCCCCACTACTCCTCCCTCTAAACCCTCCTGTTGGTCACTGGTGATTGACCCAGTCAAGATCCGCTACTCCTCCCTCTAAACCCTCCTGTTGGTCACTGATCGACCCAGTCAAGGCCCACTACTCCTCCCTCTAAACCCTCCTGGTGGTCACTGATGACTGACCCAGTCAAGGCCCACTACTCCTCCCTCTAAACCCTCCTGGTGGTCAGTGATGACTGACCTAGTCAAGGCCCACTACTCCTCCCTCTAAACCCTCCTGGTGGTCACTGATCGACCCAGTCAAGGCCTACTACTCCTTCTTAACTCTCCTGGAGGTCACGGAAGACTGACCCAGTCAAGACCCACTACTCCCCCCCTCTAAACCCTCCTGGTGATCACTGATGATTGACCCAGTCAAGGCCCACTACTCCTCCCTCTAAACCCTCCTGGTGGTCACTGATGATCGACCCAGTCAAGGCCAGCTACTCCTCCCTCTAAACCACCCCTCCTGGTGGTCACTGATGATTGACCCAGTCAAGATCCGCTACTCCTCCCTCTAAACCCTCCTGGTGGTCACTGATGATCGACCCAGTCAAGGCCCACTACTCCTCCCTCTAAACCCTCCTGGTGGTCACTGATGACTGACCCAGTCAAGGCCCACTACTCCTCCCTCTAAACCCTCCTGGAGGTCACCGATCGACCGTGTCAAGGCCCGCTACTCCCCCTCTAATCCCTCCTGGTGGTCATTGATCGACCCAGTCAAGGCCCACCAATCCTCCCTCTAAACCCTGCTGTTGGTCACTGATGAACGACCCAGTCATGGCTCACTACTCCCCCTCTAAACCCTCCTGTTGGTCACTGATGATTGACTCTGTCAATGATCACTTCTCCTCCCTTTAAACCCTCCTGGTGGTCACTGATGATTGACCCAGTCAAGGCCAGCTACTCCTCCCTCTAAACCCTCCTTTTGGTCGCTGGTGATTGACCCAGTCAAGAACCGCTACTCCTCCATCTAAACCCTCCTGGTGGTCACTGATCGACCCAGTCAAGGCCCACTACTCCTCCCTCTAAACCCTCCTGGTGGTCACTGATGACTGACCCAGTCAAGGCCCACTACTCCTCCCTCTAAACCCTCCTGGAGGTCACCGATCGACCGTGTCAAGGCCCGCTACTCCCCCTCTAATCCCTCCTGGTGGTCATTGATCGACCCAGTCAAGGCCCACCAATCCTCCCTCTAAACCCTGCTGTTGGTCACTGATGACCGACCCAGTTCAACGGCCCACTACTCCCCCTCTAAAAAACCCTCCTGTTTGGTCACTGTATGATTGACTCTGTCAATGATCCACTTCTCCTCCCTTTAAACCCTCCTGGTGGTCACTGATGATTAACCCAGTCAAGGCCCACTACTCTTCCCTCTTAACCCTCCTGGTGGTCACTGATGACTGACCCAGTCAAGGCCCACTACTCCTCCCTCTAAACCCTCCTGGAGGTCACCGATCGACCGTGTCAAGGCCCGCTATTCCCCCTCTAATCCCTCCTGGTGGTCATTGATCGACCCAGTCAAGGCCCACCAATCCTCCCTCTAAACCCTCCTGTTGGTCACTGATGATCGACCCAGTCAAGGCCCACTACTCCCCCTCTAAACCCTCCTGTTGGTCACTGATGATTGACTCTGTGTCAATGATCCCTTATCCTCCCTTTAAACCCTCCTGGTGGTCACTGATAATTGCCCAGTCAAGGCCAGCTACTTCTCCCTCTAAACCCTCCTGTTGGTCACTGATCGACCCAGTGAAGGCCCACTACTCCTCCATCTAAACCCTCCTGTTGGTCACTGAAGACCGACCCAGTCAACGCCCACTACTCCTCCCTCTAAACCCTCCTGGTGGTCACTGATGACCGACCCAGTCAAGGCCCGCTACTCCTCCCTCTAAACCCTCCTGGTGGTCACTGATGATCGACCAAGTCAAGGCCCGCTACACCCCCCTCTGAACCCTCCTAGTGGTCACTGATGATCGACCCAGGCAATGCCCGCTACTCCTCCCTCTAAACCCTCCTGGTGGTCACTGATCGACCCAGTCAAGACCCACTACTCTTCCCTCTAAACCCTCCTGTTGGTCACTGATCGACCCAGTTAAGGCCCACTACTCCTCCCTCTAAACCCTCCTGGTGGTCACTGATGATCGACCCAGTCAAGGCCCGCTACACACCCCTCTGAACCCTCCTAGTGGTCACTGATCGACCCAGTTAAGGCCCGCTACTCCTCCCTCTAAACCCTCCTGGTGGTCACTGATCGACCCAGTCAAGGCCCATTACTCCTCCCTCTAAACTCTCCTGGAGGTCACGGAAGACTGACCCAGTGAAGGCCCATTACTCCTCCCTCTAACCTCTCCTGGAGGTAATGGAAGACTGACCCAGTCAAGGCCCACTACTCCTCCCTCTAAACCCTCCTGGTGGTCACTGATGATTGACCCAGTCAAGGCCCACTACTCCTCCCTCTAAACCCTCCTGTTGGTCACTGATGATCGACCCAGTCAAGGCCAGCTACTCCTTCCTCTAAACCCTCCTGTTGGTCACTGGTGATTGACCCAGTCAAGAACCGCTACTCCTCCCTCTAAACCCTCCTGGTGGTCACTGATCGACCCAGTCAAGGCCCACTACTCCTCCCTTTAAACCCTCCTGGTGGTCACTGATGACTGACCCAGTCAAGGCCCACTACTCCACCCTCTAAACCCTCCTGGAGGTCACCGATCGACCGTGTCAAGGCCCGCTACTCCCCCTCTTATCCCTCCTGGTGGTCATTGATCGACCCAGTCAAGGCCCACCAATACCTCCTCCTGTTGGTCACTGACGACCTACCCAGTCAGGGCCCACTACTACCCTCCTCTAAACCCTCCTGTTGGTCACTGATGATTGACTCTGTCAATGATCATTTCTCCTCCCTTTAAACCCTCCTGGTGGTCACTGATCGACCCAGTCAAGGCCCACTACTCCTCTCTCTAAACCCTTCTGGTGGTCATTGATGACTGACCCAGTCAAGCCCCACTACTCCTCCCTCTAAACCCTCCTGTTGGTCACTGGTGATTGACCCAGTCAAGAACCGCTACTCCTCCCTCTAAACCCTCCTGTTGGTCACTGATCGACGCAGTCAAGGCCCACTACTCCTCCCTCTAAACCCTCCTGGTGGTCACTGATGACTGACCCAGTCAAGGCCCACTACTCCTCCCTCTAAACCCTCCTGTTGGTCGCTGGTGATTGACCCAGTCAAGAACCGCTACTCCTCCATCTAAACCCCCCTGATGGTCACTGATCGACCCAGTCAAGGCCCACTACTCCTCCCTGTAAACCCTCCTGGTGGTCACTGATGACTGACCCAGTCAAGGCCCACTACTCCTCCCTCTAAACCCTCCTGGAGGTCACCGATCGACCGTGTCAAGGCCGCTACTCCCCCTCTAATCCCTCCTGGTGGTCATTGATCGACCCAGTCAAGGCCCACCAATCCTCCCTCTAAACCCTGCTGTTGGTCACTGATGACCGACCCAGTCAAGGCCCACTACTCCCCCTCTAAACCCTCCTGTTGGTCACTGATGATTGACTCTGTCAATGATCACTTCTCCTCCCTTTAAACCCTCCTGGTGGTCACTGATGATTGACCCAGTCAAGGCCCACTACTCCCTCTAAACCCTCCTGGTGGTCACTGATGACTGACCCAGTCAAGGCCCACTACTCCTCCCTCTAAACCCTCCTGGAGGTCACCGATCGACCGTGTCTAGGCCCGCTACTCCCCCTCTAATCCCTCCTGGTGGTCATTGATCGACCCAGTCAAGGCCCACCAATCCTCTCTCTAAACCCTGCTGATGGTCACTGATGACCTACCCAGTCAAGGCCCACTACTCCCCCTCTAAACCCTCCTGTTGGTCACTGATGATTGACTCTGTCAATGATCACTTCTCCTCCCATTAAACCCTCCTGGTGGTCACTGATGATTGACCCATTCAAGGCTAGCTACTCCTCCCTCTAAACCCTCCTGTTGGTCACTGATCGACCCAGTCAAGGCCCACTACTCCTCCATCTAAACCCTCCTGGTGGTCACTGATGACCGACCCAGTCAACGCCCACTACTCCTCCCTCTAAACCCTCCTGGTGGTCACTGATGACCGACCCAGTCAAGGCCCGCTACTCCTCCCTCTAAACCCTCCTGGTGGTCACTGATGATCGACCCAGTCAAGGCCCGCTACACCCCCTCTCAACCCTCCTAGTGGTCACTGATGATCGACCCAGGCAATGCCCGCTACTCCTCCCTCTAAACCCTCCTGGTGGTCACTGATGACCGACCCAGTCAAGGCCAACTACTTCACCCTCTAAACCCTCCTGGTGGTCACTGATGATCGACCCAGTCAAGGCCCACTACTTCTCCCTCTAAACCCTCCTGGTGGTCACTGATGATCGACCCAGTCAAGGCCCGCTACACCCCCCTCTGAACCCTCCTAGTGGTCACTGATGATCGACCCAGGCAATGCCCGCTACTCCTCCCTCTAAACCCTCCTGGTGGTCACTGATGACCGACCCAGTCAATGCCCATTACTTCACCCTCTAAACCCTCCTGGTGGTCACTGATGATCGACCCAGTCAAGGCCCACTACTCCCCCCTCTAAACCCTCCTATTGGTCACTGATGATTGACCCAGTCAAGGCCAGCTCCTCCTTCACTCTAAACCCTTCTTGTGGTCACTGATGGACCCAGTCAAGGCCCGCTGCTCCTCCCTCTAAACTCACATATTAAGAATACAAATTTCAACAGCCTTACTAAATAAGAAGTTTAATTGATATTAGCCTTATTGACTCCTGCAACCTGTGAATAATTAGGTCAAGCTCATTCAAAAGAACAATACATGGATTTTAAGATCCAACAAGAGGCCCATGGGCCTTAACGATCATCTGACTCATGGCACAAAACAGTCAGGGTATAAAGTTGTGGTTAACAATTAAAATAAGCAATACAAAGATCATCTTAGTTTAATATGTAAGTTTCTGAAATAGGTAAAGGTCATTTGTTGAGCCCCTTTCACACCAATAACGGTTGATATTCACTCTAGTGTTAGGGAGAAGTATGATTTTAAAGCCAAATTTCAGTCAAATTACCCCTTCTGAGCCCCGCCCCTCTGTCCCCATTCGTCAGACCTAACTTGTTTATATAAAATATGATTGTCTTTCCCTAATGCTGTTTCACACCAAATATGGATGTAATCCACTGAAGGATTAAGGAGGAGTAGGATTTCAAAGCCAAATTTCATCAAAGTTCACCCCTCTGTCCCCAGGGGTCGGACCTAACTCATTTATATAAAATATGATTGCCCTTGCCTAAAAATGTTTTTCACCAAATATGGATGAAATCCACTTAAGGATTAAGGAGGAGTAGGATTTTAAAGCTTAAATTAAAAAATATCCCCTTTTTTGGCCCCACCCCTCAGCCCCTAGGGCTCATTTACATTAAATATGATTGCCATTTCCCGACAATGTTTCAAAACAAAATTGGTTGCCATCCATGCAATGATGAAGGAGGAGTATAATTTCAAAGCCCAAATTAATAAAATTTTCACTTTGGGGCCCCGCTTCTCTATCCCCATTTTTGGCCCCACCCCTCAGCCCCTAAGGCTCATTTATTTTAAATATGATTGCCCTTTCCCAATAATATTTCAAAACAAAATTGGTTGCCATCCATGCAATGATGAAGGAGGAGCATGATTTTAAAGCCCAAATTAAGAAAATTTTCTGTTTGGGGCCCCGCTTCTCTATTCCTAGGGGTCAGACCTATCTCATTTATATAAAAAACGATTGTCCTTCCCCAATGATGTTTCACACCAAATATGGATGTAATTCACTAAAGGATTAAGGAGGAGTAGGATTTTAAAGCTAAAATTATGGAAATTTGCCCTTGTAGGGCCCCACCCCTCAGCCCCTAGGGCTCATTTATATTAAATATGATTGCCCTTTCCCGACAATGTTTCAAAACAAAATTGGTTGCCATCCATGCAATGATGAAGGAGGAGTATAATTTTAAAGCCCAAATTAATAAAATTTTCACTTTGGGGCCCCGCTTCTCTATCCCCTTTTTTGGCCCCACCCCTCAGCCCCTAGGGCTCATTTATATTAAATATGATTGCCCTTTCCCAACAATGTTTCAAAACAAAATTGGTTGCCATCCATGCAATGATGAAGGAGGAGTATGATTTTAAAGCCCAAATTAAGAAAATTTTCCATTTGGGGCCCCGCTTCTCTATCCCCAGGGGTCGGACTTATCTCATTTATATAAAAAATGATTGTCCTTCCCCAATGATGTTTCACACCAAATATGGATGTAATTGAATTTGCCCTTGTAGGGCCCCACCCCTCAGCCCCTAGGGCTCATTTATATTAAATATGATTGCCCTTTCCCGACAATGTTTCAAAACAAAATTGGTTGCCATCCATGCAATGATGAAGGAGGAGTATAATTTTAATGCCCAAATTAATAAAATTTTCACTATGGGGCCCCGCTTCTCTATCCCCAGGGGTCGGACCTATCTCATTTATATAAATAACGATTGTCCTTCCCCAATGATGTTTCACACCAAATATGGATGTAATTCACTAAAGGATTAGGGAGGAGTAGGATTTTAAAGCTAAAATTATGGAAATTTGCCCTTGTAGGGCCCAACCACTCAGCTCTTAGGGGTCGGACCATGCTCATTTATATAAAATATGATTTTCCTTCCCAAATGATGTTTCACACCAAATATGGATGTAATTCACTCAAGGGTTAAGGAGGAGTAGGCTTTTGTATAAATTGTCTTACGCACGACGCACGACAACGGACAAAACACGATGACAAAAGGTCATCCTGACCTTCGGTCATATGACCTAAAAACCAATGTGTGTAAAGTACAATTATCGTCGATTAGTCCTACCTTCCGGTGAGTATGACAAAAGATGATGTCACAATCACCGAAAGGTACTTTACCCCTGTCATTTTAGGATCCCAAACCCGCCCTATTCCTTTACCTGAGCATGCTGTAGACAAGAAGTTTTACATCATTCTGTCTACCACTTAACATGTTGGGTTAGTTTTATTTGACTTTGTTATCTTGAAGAACACACTTCTCAGCATGCAAATTTAAAGCATAATATCAGTTTTTTGGCCTCTTTCTTGGTGAGAGGAAGTCATTTAAAGGGACAATTCAGTTTAAGAGAACATTAAAATTTATAAATATATCGGAAAAAGCCCAGTTCTAATAGAAATTAGATCAGTCGGTTTTCCTGTGATATACCTAGAAAGCCCATGGTGGTGACATGTGTATAAAATGTTCAAACTCGCTCGCTGTCAGCCATTACACATTGTGGTCGAACTTCTTGTACGCCGAACCCTGTCCCTTGCTTGTAGAGTAATGCAACTTTGTCTTAAACTGCTCAAATCACTCTGACAATAGTGTTTACCTTATTAGGTGAATTATCTTGCCTAAAAATAATTTTATCCCTTCTCAGTGGATATGCAGTTGATTTGTTTAATGTGCGTGACTGTGGCTCGGGTATAAGTACAGCGTCCATATTCTACTTGCTTATTCGTATTGATCAACGATTTGACATTTCAACGATATTAATTAAAATACTTAACAATGTCGTGGAATTTGTCAATGTTTTACATTATATGTTTCATAAGAAATGTAGAACATTACATTTATGCTATATTTTGGTTCTTGGTTATGTAAAAGAATTAGCCTGAGCGAATTGTCCCTTTAAGGAAACTGATCCTTTAGAGCTGGAAAGGAGCTAAAGAGTAAAGCTGGCATGCTGTAGACACAATACCAGATCTGTGGGACTCTGGTTTAAATTTAAAGTAATATCAGAAAAGAAGTTGACCTCTGTAATCTAGAATAAATATCAAATTCATAGCAAAAATTTATTAAAAACCCTTTCTCTTAAACTGAAAAAATACAGAAGACATTATTCAGTAAATGAGAATTTATTTCACTCCTGAAACCCTCTGTAATGTATCAGTGTATAACAAACACACTACCACTTCCAACACCATCGAACCAAACCACTTTTCCACTTTATCATATAAAAGTGTTAACTGCTACAAAGTTAAATGAGTTCTCAATGAAAATGTGACTATAAATGGTACCTACTATATTTACAGTTTTTTACAATCAATAATGGTTATTTTACTGATTTCAACTATAAGCGGTAGAGTTAAATTTCACAAAATGGCTATAGATAGTACATATAATAGTATAACAGTAAACCATTTTTCTTTCACGGCTACTAAATTTCACGTTTCAAAACATTTTCGTGTAGATTAAATGCCATTGAATATAATTGTGCAAGAATTGAGGAAGATATCAATTTGCGGTTATAAACTTTCACAAGTTTACCACGAATTTTGCAAAAATAAATCAAATGCTAAGATTTCACAGTTTCATCAATGGAACATGTTCACGCAATGTTTATTTTGCAGAACACCGATTCCTCTATATTCAGTATTTAGCACTTTTGTATAATTAGTGTCAAATTCAAAATGTTTCATTGGTGTTTAGAATTTGCAGCAAGAAAATAACTCCCGACTCATCTGAACAAAAAATTTAAATGAACCATATTCCACTTTTTCATTCCATGTTATTGAAGGAAATCTTTCAGGGAACCAATGTGTTTTTAAGTCACTTCTTTCATGTACTCGTAAACCTCACACAAATTTTCAAACAAAATATGAAGCAATAAATGATAACGGGATATAGTTTTATTTACAATTTTGCATAACTGGTAGTGATCGGTACAATAGAGGTACAAACACTGTACGCACATTTACCACATAACAAAAACATGGGTCTGCAGGAAGTTAACCACACGACCAACACATAGGTTATTGCAATAAAGTTTCTAATCTATCAGAGTTACTTCCTTTCATTTGACAAAGTCGGTACTGACAGAGTGAAACAAAGGGAAGAAACTCTGATAACTCAGAGTGGGAGGACAGGACTTGGCTTGCAAATGAGGAGATATAGGTTGGTGATAGGTAGCAGGATTAACTATAGCCAAGATCTCATCACATCTATACTAAAGCACTTTAAATACATGCTCTTATTTGAAAGGTAAATCTGTGAAATACTACTCAAAATACCAAATTGGTTTAAATATAACAGTAGATTTACCAATTTCTAATAAAATGACTCAAATAGATAGCTACCATTATTCTAATATCTAAAAGATAGAAGCGTTGTGATATTAATGTTTGAGATTCATAATTTTTTTTCTCTCTTGTAAGCTTCACAACTGATGTAATTATATAAAGCAGAATTTACTAATTTAAATGTTATACTTCTTAAACAAATAAACATTTCATACTCATAAAATCACAATTGAGATTTTCTTAATAAACTAGTTTTTCTACTAATGTCGAGATCAAAGGCCACAGGTTAGCAATCAAGGAACCAAAATGAAAACATCACAATACTTAATATACAACATAAAACTGTATAATGAATTAAATGTATTTCCATACACTCTTTATTCCATAATTAATATATTATACATATCTACAATGTACAAACAAAATACCTTTAGAACTAAGGTAAACCCCAAACAAATATACAGCTTCATCAAAAATATACAATCTTCACACCTCTTACTCACTCTTACACTACAGAGTTATTTCCCTTGCAGAAAGGTAGTAATTGTTAGTTCATTTTTTTATGAGTGAAATACATTTAGATTCTCTGGAATTACTACCTTATGCTTATAAACATGTGACGTCACAATTTAATAACTTTCTGTAAGGGCAGATAACTTTTTCATGTTACAAAGACGGAATCAGCATCATAAGTACTTGGTACTAGCTTCCTAAAATCAATTGATGTCCTGGCTGACCTAATATATCTCTGCCAAATCTGTCAGGAATGTTTTCTCCAGATCTCTGTTATACGTAAATATATACATGTATTAAACATTATTTCCCCATACCTAAGCTGACTTTCTATGGAAGTTTTATTTAAACTTATAATACAAATTTCTCCTTCGATTCATTTTTATATCATTTGAAATTAAGTTTTATATGAATTTCCTCAATTATAGGTATGTTGATTGTATGACTGGAGTCAACATCCTTCAATATGTCCCACCTCAAAAAACAAATCAAACAGCCGGCCATCGATAGAAACCAAGTCTTAGAGTACTCTGCTGTTATTATTGAAATCAAGGATTAGAACAGTTTATAAGTTAGAGATGCCAGTCAAAGTGAAATATGTGATCTAGGACCTTTCATACACTTACACACTTAACTCTACAACAAGGAGAAGAATGTTCAATATCCCTTACTGTTTGGATTTCTAAAAATGACATTGGTTTCATCAAAACTTATTGCTTTAATATTCATCTCAAGCTTTATTTCTAGACTAATGCTTATTTCACTCTAGTACTGGGAATTGTAGACCAGTATAAAAATTGTAACATATATCACACACTGGGAATTGTAGACCAGTATATAATTTGTAACATATATCACACTCTTTTTGGCTTTTGCCAGATTTTGATTTTAAACCTCCTATCAGAAGAACTATTCAGATAAATGATTGTTTCTTCTACCAACCTATGATATGATCTGAATGTCTAGGTACCAGAATGTGCATGATTTTGTTACATTAACATAATATCCAGTATCATGCTTATAATAAACACTATCTACCCGGATAGTCAAAAAGACACTTCCTTTCATTTCTACATATCAAATAAAATAAAATTTATGTTTTTTACACCAAAACTGAACCTAGACTCCTGGGTTTAGAGACTTTTCTGGAATAGCCATTTTACATTTATTTATTATAAATAGTGTTATGAAGAGAACATGAAGGAATGTAATTGAAGTTTAGTACAATATGACACACACTTGACAAGTATGACACTTAATATAAATATAATGTCAAGTCTTTACATAAAAAATGACACTTTTTGTCACAATGTTTACATCACATGTAATTACAAATTAATGTGTATTAAAGCAGATAACATAGCGCTTTGTTAGAAAAAGAAATGCTACAAAACTTTAATACATCTGTGTTTTCTCTCACCATATAATTCTCAATATATTATGTACATGGCACCTAGATACTTAATTGGTGAATTTAATTATTTGTCAAAATGCGAGAATAAATAGGATTTCATACAAAATTAAATAAAATTATATCACCCACGATATCCAATGTTTTTACCTCTTCAAAAATGTTCAAGCACTAGTACCAATGTGTAATAATTGAGTAGTTGGCTTGCCACCAAGACACATGCTATATAAGTAAAAAGAAGGCATTTGGGTTTGTTCAAGCATTAAGAAAAACAAATTATGTTTTTGTGCAAGTAGAAAAACAAGAGGCCCATGGGCCTTAACGGTCATCTGACATCCAATAGTAATTTGTCATTTAAGGGCCAACATAATAGCTATGAGGGGCTTTAACACATGGTGTGTTAATTTTTTCCCTCCTGTATTCAACACAGAAGCTGAAGTAAATATGAACTGATGTTGATGAAACTCTGTATGCAATGAGGTCTTGGATGAATTTGCATACTGGAACAATTTGTCATAAATGACATGGTTGTTATTTTTCTTTCTAATTTTATCATCCTATGGTCAGGTGACCTAAAAATTTAAGCCATTTGGACCCCACTGGGCTCCACCCCTCAGCCTTTGGGGATGAGACAGGGTCAAAATGACATAATAGCAAAATGTCCTTTTGTGGTTATAATGTGATCAAAAGTTTGATCAATTTCCAGTAGAAAATAAACAAAATATACCCAAGAAGTATTCAATATAAACTATAGCACACTTAGCCTCCTCCCCAGGGGCAAACAAAGAGGCCAAGGGTTATAAAATTCACAATTCTGATAAAGCCCCACAATATCTTTAGAACACAAGGTCCAATAATAGCATTATTACAAAGGACATGAACTCTATAATATAGTTACCGTCGAAAAATTCCCTTTTTCAAACTCATCCTAGATCTTGTTGATATAAGGCTACATACAGAGTTTCATCAAAATCAGTTCACATTTACCAAAGTTATCTTGTTCACAAGCACAATGATAAAATTAGAACAAAGGTGAACGTTACTGTCGAATAATTCCCATTTTTGAACTCGTACGAAATCTTGTTGATATAAGGCTACATACAAAGTTTCATCAACCTCGGTTAACATTTACTCAAGTCATCATGTTCACAAAGTAAAGTTAACGCACGATGGACAATAGGCTATTGCAGTACGTCACTATGAAGTATGGTCAGGTGACCTAAAAATAGTAACAGTGACCTTGACCTTGACCTGGCAATCCTGAAACTGTATCTTGTCGAAAATATTATGGTCCTTTAAATTTGTGTGAAGTTTGATCAAAATCACTCAAGGAATGAAGCCGCTACAGCACTAAAAAGGATTTTCTAAAAATAGTAATGGTGACCTTGACCTTGACCCTGCAACCTTGAAACTCAAACTTTTTCAGTCCTTTGTATTTGTGTGCAGTTTGATCAAAAATCACTCAAGGAATGAAGCCGCTAGAGTGCTGATAGAGATTTTCTAAAAATAGTAGCAGTGACCTTTAACTTGACCCAGCAGCCCTGAAACTCAAACTCGTCCGAGATCTTATTAATATTAAGCTACATACAAAGTTTCATCAATCTCGGTTCACATTTGCTCAAGTTATCGTGTTCACAACAAAAAGTTAACGCACGATGGAGTGCTGACAAAGAAATTATCTAAAAATAGTAACAGTGACCTTGACCTTACTCTGGCAATCTTCACACTTAATCTTCTCCGAGATATTATGATCCTTTGTCTATGTGTGAAGTGTGATCAAAATCACTCAAGAAATGAAGCCGCTAGAGTGCTGATAGGGATTTTCTAAAAATAGTAGCAGTGACCTTGAACTTGACCCAGCAACCCTGAAACTCGAACTCGTCCGAGATCTTATTAATATTAAGCTACATACAAAGTTTCATCAATCTCGGTTCACAGTTAATGAAGTTATCGTGTTCAAAACAAAAAATTAACGCACGACGGACGACGACGGACAAAAGGCTATCGCAATAGGTCACCATGACCTATGGTCAGGTGACCTAAAAAACACAAAGAGAATTACTTGTATTAATAAAAGAATGATAAACTTCCAATCTCTAAGATTTAAAACATTCATTCAGGACACCACTTGGGATTTATACAATGATAGTATTTAAGACAGACCGGTTCAAAACCTGGATTTTTACCCATTGTTTATCTTGACAAAAACATAATGTTCCCTAAGATTTATCCACTGATTGATATATAATAGACTTTACCTGGTATCCAATCAGAAGATCTACTGATGAAATGACGCTAAAATAGTGTTGGTTTCCATCAGATACTTTCAATATTCTGAAAAATTATTGCGTACATCAAATGTAGACTCAGAGCTTTAACTCACATTTGTGACTTTTTATGTAGAGTTATCTAATGTTTCTTCTACACTTTTCTGTTGAAATGTGATGCGTCTATCCATCTACACATTTCTGTAGAAATATGATGTGTCTATCCATCTACACATTTCTGTTGTAATGTTCGATGTGTCTTTCCATCTACATGTCTCTGTTGAAATGTCTGATGTGTCTGTCCATCTACACATTTCTGTTGAAATATGATGCGTCTATCCATCTACACATTTCTATTGAAATGTGATGCATCTATCCATCTACACATTTCTGTTGTAATGTCCGATGCGTCTATCCATCTACACATTTCTGTTGTAATGTTCGATGTGTCTATCAATCTACATGTCTCTATTGAAATGTCCAATGTGTCTGTCCATCTACACATTTATGTTGTAATGTCCGATGTGTCTATCAATCTACATGTCTCTATTGAAATGTTCGATGTGTCTGTCCAATGTTTTCTTGCTCGTCTGATGTTGCTAGTGTTGAATGATGAAGAGAAAGACATGGAGTATGTCTACTATGATAGATAGAAACACCAACAATACATATGATCACCCACATACCAAGGTCACACAAAGGTCACCAAGGTCACACCAAGGTCACACCAAGTCCTAATTTATTTTTAGTCTACCTTCACAACACTGTAAATTTTGGAAGTAAACCAGAAACAGGCGAAGAAACCAATGGCTCCTGAAAATCAAAGAAAGAGCAATCACATTTAAATCAAATAAACAAGAGGCCCATGGGCCTTAACGGTCATCTGACTCATTGCACAAAACAACAAAGTCACAGTATAAAGTATTGATTAATAACAATTAATATAAACAATACAAGGAACTCCTTAGTTGAATATGTGAGTTTCTGAAATAGGTGAATGTCATTTGTTGAACAATCTTGGTAACCCTTCATCCGTATATGGTTGTTACCCATTCACAGATTAATATAAATAGGAGTCAGATCTTAAAACTAAATTTCAGCAAAGCTTCTATTTTGGACATCCGCCGTACTATTCCCATTAGTCTTAGCTCGGTCCTTTCTAAAATAGACCTATCTTATTTATATACAAGAGATCCCAGAGGGATCTTGGCGCCCACCAAAGAATGATCTATATCTGACAAAGGAAAGATGGATCTTTTCTCTACTTTTTAAACATACTACATATAAAATTTGAGACAGATCGCTTCAGTACCTTTTGAGAAATAGCGGTAACAAACTTCAACTATCAAAATCAAAGATGACTCCTTGGTGGCCATCTTGTTGATCAAATGGTCCCAAATCACAATATGCACAACTAGGGCCCTAGGGGAACCTACATGTGAAATTTTAGAAAGATCCCTTCAATACTCTCTGAGAAATAGCAATAACAAACTTTAACTATCAAAATCCAAGATGGCCGCCTGGTGGCCATTTTGTTGACTGATCGGTCAAAAGATGCAATAAGCCTAACCAGGGCCCCAGGGGAACCTACATATGAAATTTGAGAAATATCTGTTGAGCACTTTCTGAGAAATAGCAGTAACAAACTTTAACTATCAAAATCCAAGATGGCCGCCGGTCGGCCATTTTGTTGACCGATTGGTCCCAAAATGCAATATGCACAACAAGGGTCCTAGGGGAACCTACACATGGAATTTAAGAAAGATCCCTTCAGTACTTTCTGAGAAATAGCAATAACAAACTTTAACTATCAAAATCCAAGATGGCCGCCTGGTGGCCATTTTGTTGACAGATCGGTCAAAAGATGCAATAAGCCTAACCAGGGCCCCAGGGGAACCTACATATGAAATTTGAGAAATATCTGTTGAGCACTTTCTGAGAAATAGCAGTAACAAACTTTAACTATCAAAATCCAAGATGGCCGCCGGTCGGCCATTTTGTTGACCGATTGGTCCCAAAATGCAATATGCACAACAAGGGCCCTAGAAGAACCTACACATGGAATTTAAGAAAGATCCCTTCAGTACTTTCTGAGAAATAGCGGTAACAAACTTTTACTATCAAAATCCAAGATGGCCACCGGTCGGCTATTTTGTTGACCAATCCGTCCAAAAATGCAATATGCACAACTAGGGTCCCAGGGGAACTTATCTATGAAATTTGATAAAGATCCCTTCAGTATTTTCTGAGAAATAGCGGTAACAAACTTTAAGTATTAAAATCCAAGATGGCCGCCTGTCGGCCATCTTGTTCACTGATCGGTCCCAAAATGCAATTTGCACAACTAGGGTCCTAGGGGAACCTACATATGAAATTTGAGAAAGATCCCTCCAGTACTTTCTGAGAAAAAGCAATAACAAACTTTAACTATCAAAATCCAAGATGGCTGCCTGGTGGCCATTTTGTTGACTGATCGGTCCAAAGATGCAATAAGCCTAACCAGGGCCCCAGGGGAACCTACATATGAAATTTGAGAAATATCTGTTGAGTACTTTCTGAGAAATAGCAGTAACAAACTTTAACTATCAAAAATCCAAGATGGCCGCCGGTCGGCCATTTTGTTGACCGATCGGTCCCAAAATGCAATATGCACAACTAGGGTCCTAGGGGAACCTACACATGGAATTTAAGAAAGATCCCTTCAGTACTTTCTGAGAAAAAGCGGTAACAAACTTTAACTATCAAAATCCAAGATGGTGGAACTTGAATTATAAGTTTCAATGGTTTTCCATTTGAGAAAACTTGAGATGTAACAATACTTTTGTCTGGACCAGCATGTCAGGATCAGTCATGCTATATCAGTTTCCAAAAATCCAAGTTCAACAAAGATTTTAGCCTATCATGAATATCCATGATGGGTCAACAAAAAGTTGGCAAACTTGTTTGTAATCATTTCAAACGGTTGAACAATGAGAAGAAGTTGCAAAGAAATGAAACTTGAATTGGGTCCAGGGGAACCTACAGGCCAAATATCTGAGAAAATTGGAGCCTTCTGTTCTTGAGATCCTTTTAAGTACTTTCTTTGACCCGTGACCATGTCAGGATCATTTCATGCAAATTTAGCGGTAATCAAACTTGGTAAACTTTAAAGTATCAAAATCAAGATGGCCGCCAACGGTCGTTTATAAAATGCAAGATCCCTTCAATTCACTCTCTGAGAAATAGCAATAACAAACTTTAACTATCAAAATCCAAGATGGCCGCCTGGTGGCCATTTTGTTGACTGATCGGTCAAAAGATGCAATAAGCCTAACCAGGGCCCCAGGGGAACCTACATATGAAATTTGAGAAATATCTGTTGAGCACTTTCTGAGAAATAGCAGTAACAAACTTTAACTATCAAAATCCAAGATGGCCGCCGGTCGGCCATTTTGTTGACCGATTGGTCCCAAAATGCAATATGCACAACAAGGGTCCTAGGGGAACCTACACATGGAATTTAAGAAAGATCCCTTCAGTACTTTCTGAGAAATAGCAATAACAAACTTTAACTATCAAAATCCAAGATGGCCGCCTGGTGGCCATTTTGTTGACAGATCGGTCAAAAGATGCAATAAGCCTAACCAGGGCCCCAGGGGAACCTACATATGAAATTTGAGAAATATCTGTTGAGCACTTTCTGAGAAATAGCAGTAACAAACTTTAACTATCAAAATCCAAGATGGCCGCCGGTCGGCCATTTTGTTGACCGATTGGTCCCAAAATGCAATATGCACAACAAGGGCCCTAGAAGAACCTACACATGGAATTTAAGAAAGATCCCTTCAGTACTTTCTGAGAAATAGCGGTAACAAACTTTTACTATCAAAATCCAAGATGGCCACCGGTCGGCTATTTTGTTGACCAATCCGTCCAAAAATGCAATATGCACAACTAGGGTCCCAGGGGAACTTACCTATGAAATTTGATAAAGATCCCTTCAGTATTTTCTGAGAAATAGCGGTAACAAACTTTAAGTATTAAAATCCAAGATGGCCGCCTGTCGGCCATCTTGTTCACTGATCGGTCCCATAAATGCAATTTGCACAACTAGGGTCCTAGGGGAACCTACATATGAAATTTGAGAAAGATCCCTCCAGTACTTTCTGAGAAAAAGCAATAACAAACTTTAACTATCAAAATCCAAGATGGCTGCCTGGTGGCCATTTTGTTGACTGATCGGTCCAAAGATGCAATAAGCCTAACCAGGGCCCCAGGGGAACCTACATATGAAATTTGAGAAATATCTGTTGAGTACTTTCTGAGAAATAGCAGTAACAAACTTTAACTATCAAAATCCAAGATGGCCGCCGGTCGGCCATTTTGTTGACCGATCGGTCCCAAAATGCAATATGCACAACTAGGGTCCTAGGGGAACCTACACATGGAATTTAAGAAAGATCCCTTCAGTACTTTCTGAGAAAAAGCGGTAACAAACTTTAACTATCAAAATCCAAGATGGCCGTAACTATCAAAATCCAAGTTGGCCGCCGGTCGGCCATTTTGTTGACCAATCCGTCCAAAAATGCAATATGCACAACTAGGGTCCCAGGGGAACTTACCTATGAAATTTGATAAAGATCCCTTCAGTATTTTCTGAGAAATAGCGGTAACAAACTTTTACTATCAAAATCCAAGATGGCCACCGGTCAGCCATTTTGTTGGCCAATCCGTCCAAAAATGCAATATGCACAACAAGAGGCCCAAAGGGCCTTAACGGTCATCTGACTACCTTGACAATAGTAAAATTAATTATATATGGTGTCACTTTGTCAGGATCATGTCAGGATCATTTTCAATTTCTTTCAACAAATTTTATTTCAAACAAGAGGCCCAAGGGCCTTTAAATATAGGAACTTAATTATACATAGTGTCATGGTTGTCATCTTCGATTTGGGATCAACCAGAGATGTAACAATACTTTGTCTGGACCATGTCAGGATCATTTCATGCAAGTTTCAGCCAAATCCCTTCGGTAGAACTTGAGAATAAGTTCAAAATGTGTTTTCAAGATGGCGGCTGTGACGGCCATCTTGGATTTCGGATTGACCCGAAAAATAACAACACTTTGTCTGGACCATGTCAGGATCATTTCATGCAAGTTTCAGCGAAATTGCACCGGTAGAACTTGAGAAGAAGTTCAAAATGTGTTTTCAAGATGGAGGCTGTGGCGGCCATCTTGGATTTCAAATCGACCCGAAAAATAACAACACTTTGTCGGGACCATGTCAGGATCATTTCATGCAAGTTTCAGCCAAATCGCACTGGTAGAACTTGAGAAGAAGTTCAAAATGTGTTTTCAAGATGGCGGCTGTGGCGGCCATCTTGGATTTTGGATCGACCCAAAAAATAACAAGACTTTGTCGGGACCATGTCAGGATCATTTCATGCAAGTTTCAGCGAAATCGCACTGGTAGAACTTGAGAAAGTTCAAAATGTGTTTTCAAGATGGCGCCTGTGGCGGCCATCTTGGATTTCGGATCGACCCGAATAATAACAACACTTTGTCGGGACCATGTCAGGATCATTTCATGCAAGTTTCAGCCAAATCGCACCGGTAGAACTTGAGAAGAAGTTTAAAATGTGTTTTCAAGATGGCGGCTGTGGCGGCCATCTTGGATTTCGGATCGACCCGAAAAATAACAACACTTTGTCGGGACCATGTCAGGATCATTTCATGCAAGTTTCAGCCAAATCGCACCGGTAGAACTTGAGAAGAAGTTCAAAATGTGTTTTCAAGATGGCGCCTGTGGCGGCCATCTTGGATTTCGGATCGACCCGAAAAATAACAACACTTTGTCGGGACCATGTCAGGATCATTTCATGCAAGTTTCAGCCAAATCGCACCGGTAGAACTTGAGAAGAAGTTTAAAATGTGTTTTCAAGATGGCGGCTGTGGCGGCCATCTTGGATTTCGGATCGACCCGAAAAATAACAACACTTTGTCGGGACCATGTCAGGATCATTTCATGCAAGTTTCAGCCAAATCGCACCGGTAGAACTTGAGAAGAAGTTCAAAATGTGTTTTCAAGATGGCGCCTGTGGCGGCCATCTTGGATTTCGGATCGACCCGAAAAATAACAACACTTTGTCGGGACCATGTCAGGATCATTTCATGCAAGTTTCAGCCAAATCGCACCGGTAGAACTTGAGAAGAAGTTTAAAATGTGTTTTCAAGATGGCGGCTGTGGCGGCCATCTTGGATTTCGGATCGACCCGAAAAATAACAACACTTTGTCGGGACCATCTCAGGATCATTTCAGGTAAGTTTCAGCTCAATCCCACTGGTCAAACTTGAGAAGAAGTTCAAAATGTGAAAAGTTAACGCACGGCGGACGGCGCACGGCGCACGGCGGACGGCGCACGACGACGGACGAAACATGATGACTATAGGTCATCCTGACCCTTCGGGTCAGATGACCTAACTAGGGTCCCAGGGGAACTTACCTATTAAATTTGATAAAGATCCCTTCAGTATTTTCTGAGAAATAGCGGTAACAAACTTTAACTATAAAAATCCAAGATGGCCGCCTGTCGGCCATCTTGTTCACTGATCGGTCCCAAAATGCAATTTGCACAACAAGGGTCCTAGGGGAACCTACATATGAAATTTGAGAAAGATCCCTCCAGTACTTTCTGAGAAAAAGCAATAACAAACTTTAACTATCAAAATCCAAGATGGCCGCCTGGTGGCCATTTTGTTGACTGATCAGTCCAAAGATGCAATAAGCCTAACCAGGGCCCCAGGGGAACCTACATATGAAATTTAAGAAATATCTGTTGAGTACTTTCTGAGAAATAGCAGTAACAAACTTTAACTATCAAAATCCAAGATGGCCGCCGGTCGGCCATTTTGTTGACCGATCGGTCCCAAAATGCAATATGCACAACTAGGGTCCTAGGGGAACCTACACATGGAATTTAAGAAAGATCCCTTCAGTACTTTCTGAGAAATAGCGGTAACAAACTTTAACTATCAAAATCCAAGATGGCCGTAACTATCAAAATCCAAGATGGCCGCCGGTCGGCCATTTTGTTGACCAATCCGTCCAAAAATACAATATGCACAACTAGGGTCCCAGGGGAACTTACCTATGAAATTTGATAAAGATCCCTTCAGTACTTTCTGAGAAATAGCGGTAACAAACTTTAACTATTAAAATCCAAGATGGCCGCCTGTCGGCCATTTTGTTGACCGATCGGTCCCAAAATGCAATATGCACAACTAGTGTCCCAGGGGAACTTACCTATGAAATTTGATAAAGATCCCTTCAGCACTTTCTGAGAAATAGCGGTAACAAACTTTAACTACCAAAATCCAAGATGGCTGCCTGTCGGCCATTTTGTTGACTGATCGGTCCCAAAATGCAATGTGCACAACTAGGGCCCCAGGGGAACCTACGTGTGAAATTTGAAAAAGATCCCTTCAGTACTTTCTGAGAAATAGCGGTAACAAGAATTGTTAACGGACGGACGGAAGGACGGACGGACGACGGACGGAAGGACGGATGGACGGACGGGCCACGGACCACGGACGAAAGGCGATTAAAAAAATATCAGCTGTCACTTCACTCAGAACTTTTGTATTATAATCATACATTTTGTGACTTCCCTTTCACTAAATCTGCAGCACCATGATTTACTGACTTTACCATAGTAAACATCCTATGACCTATATCTAGTAGGTTTGAGTGGAATGCAATTTGTCATTGGTAAACATTAGTTTTACCAAAGATAACTGTTGATTATTGCATAGATGCTTGTCTCTGAGGGGGATTTTAATCGGGTATATTTGCTGTCAAGGTAAGCTCTGTGAACTATGGAAAGAATGACAAGAAAGATGTGCAAACATTTCTCTTAGTGAATAAGTATCAAAGAGGAAATAGTGGAATTAGCTCCCCATAAAATTACCTAACTATAAAATACTGTGAACACATCTAGTACGAGGGGCGTTCCAAAATTATTGTTACTTTGGTGATTTCTCTTTGATAGAAGTAATTCTGATCATTTTACTTTGCCCTGTCCCTCGAAGTACTCCCCCTCTGCATTTATGCATCGTTTCAACCGATCGATCCACTTTTGGAAACAGTTTTCGTACTCTTGAATTGGTATACTCATAAGATACTGGTAAATGGCAGAGCCAAGGGCATTTCTTGATTTATATTTTGTTCCAGACAGGTGAAATTTTAGTTTGGGAAACAAGAAAAAGTCAAAGGGGGCCAAGTTTGGTGAATATGCAGGGTGGAGGAGGACAGTGACCTTTTCTGCCTTCAAAAACTCTGTTACAATGCGCGCCTTGTGTGCTGGCGCATTATCATGTAAGAGCCTGAGGTACTTCAAACCTGTCTGTGGGCGGCGGCGTTTGTAGACTTTCATAAGTTTTCGAAGTACAACGTCTCTATAATACTTCGCTGTGACAGTTTTGCCTTTTGGAACAGGGATTTGAATGATTGGACCCTTGTTATCAAAGAATATGACATACAAAACCTTCCTCATGTTGCGTATTCTTTTAGCAATGCTAGGGCGCCTGGCGTTTTTCTTTGCCCAGATTCGATTAGAGCATTTTCTTTTGGGTTCGAAAAAATACATCCATGTTTCATCACCTGTGACCAAATTATCAAAAGCCTTTTTGCTGTATTTTGGGTATTTCTTCAATAAGGATTTGGCTTTGTCAACCCGGGACCTCTTTTGGTTGTCAGTTAGTAAATGGAATATCCACCTGGCATTGATCTTGCCCAGCTTAAGATGTTTCTTTAAAATGCAATGAATACATGCTAAAGACAAGCCTGTCATTTTAGCTAACTGCCAGACAGCATACCTTGCATCTTTTTCAAGGATTTGCCGAATTAGTTCAATGTTATGCTTTGTTGTTGTTGTTGCAGGGTGACCTGTGTGGGCAGCATCTTTAAGCTGCTGGTGTCCCGACTTAAATCGAGTAACCCACCTACAAATAGTCATATATGACATTTGACCCTTCCCATATATATCACACACCTCACGATGAATATCCACCGGCTTTAAGCCAAGTAGAGACCTACCTTTGATATAGGCCCTAATTACAATTACGTTTTCAACTTTCTTGCCAACCATATTTGTATAGAGTGTAACGAGTGCGCTACAAAACAATGTACACAGCACCAAGGTCAGTGTAATTGTGAGCGAGATATTTACCTATATCACGCTTCAGATATCACGCTATCACCACGAGTTAGTTTTAAGACCATTTAGCACGATTTCCACGAGATATTGCGCAAGTAACATTAATTTCGGAACACCCCTCATATTCTTGTGTTTCTTACCTGTGGTCAAGAAAAATGCGAAGACCATGATGAATGTGTATCCAAAGTAGAGCATGGTACTAGCTGTGTCGTGGATCTCCAACTTAGACACAAAGTAATGGATGCAGTAAGCAAACAGATAGACAGCAGTAAACCCACTGGTCAGGAACGACCGCCACCACCAATGGTAATCCTGTAAAATCACGTCGACATTTATAATGATTGGTCAACAAAAGTGTCAAACAGCCAATCATATCAACTGTTATAATGATTGGTCAACAAAAGTGTCAAACAGCCAATCATATCAACTGTTATAATGATTGGTCAACAAAAGTGTCAAATAGCCAATTACATCAATTGTTATAATGATTGGTCAACAAAAGTGTCAAACAGCCAATTACATCAACTGTTATAATGATTGGTCAACAAAAGTCAAACAGTCAATTACATCAACTATTATAATGATTGGTCAACAAAAGTGTCACACAGCCAATCATATCAACTGTTATAATGATTGGTCAACAAAAGTGTCAAACAGCCAATCATATCAACTGTTATAATGATTGGTCAACAAAAGTGTCAAATAGCCAATTACATCAATTGTTACAATGATTGGTCAACAAAAGTGTCAAACAGCCAATTACATCAACTATTATAATGATTGGTCAACAAAAGTGTCACACAGCCAATCATATCAACTGATATAATGATTGGTCAACAAAAGTGTCAAACAGCCAATCACATCAACTGTTAAACAGCCAATCTCATCAACTGTTAAACAGCCAATCACATCAACTGTTAAACAACCAATTACATCAACTGTTAAACAGCCAATCACATCAACTGTTAAACAGCCAATCACATCAACTATTAAACAGCCAATCACATTAACTGTCCTTTACACTGTAAGGTTTGCTTGATGATGATCAACAGAGTGATATCATGTAAATTTTGGTATTCTTCCTATTTCTAAAGCTGTTACTAAATACCATCATGAGGACCAGTTGGGTACCTAGACACTTTAATGGCATCTTTATCCAGAGAAGTATCCACTTAAAATCTTTGTCTGTGTCTAAAGCAATCCCCTGTTAATCTATTTGGCCACAGCATAGACTTGTTTTCAAGTTCTGCGTCAGAAGAATTTACTCTTGGTGAACCCGACAAATAATATTGTAACAAAACTTCTCTGTGACATCAAAATTATATTTGATCTGAAAATAACAGAATGATCACATGACTTTGTTGTATATATGATCTGATGGAATGTCTAGGTCACATGACTTTGTTGTATATATGATCTGACAGAACGTCTAGGTCACACGACTTTGTTGTACAGTGGACCCGCGATAGTCCGGACGTCGGTAGTCCGGAAAACTCACAATCCGAACGGAAATGTCGGGGAACGGATTTCGGTAACGTTATTTATACTCACTACTGACACTAGTCCGGAAATTTGTATTCCGAATCCGGAACGCCATTTTGGGAACGGAATGTCATTTTCGTTAATAAATAATCCGGACAATTTATTGTTGCCACGTGCCGAGAAAATCCAAGGCCAGCTACAGTCGTGTGTACAATACACACAATCACTTGACACTGAATGTGTTGTCATAACGACGGCTGCCAGGTCATAGCCACGGGCGTTTACCTGAACACCTTTCACACGGGTACATGCAGTCATGTAACGGTTCATTGGTTTTCTATAGGAGATCAAACTTCAGTGTTGTTATTAAGATACGCAATGTATGTTTATAAGCCACACGCTTTTAAACATGCAGTTTGAGCTTGGGTACGGCTACGTATGCTGTAGATACCTTACTTGTTACGCATGCAGAATATATCGCTATGAGTATCGGATACAATAAAGTGAGATAATACTCACAAAATCAATAAAGAATTTTAAATGTATGTGAATCTATTCGAATTCATCGCCTATGGTATAAGATATAAAGGCTACGGCACATGCCATTTACACGTGTGTGACATTGTGCACGAAGTTAGACGTGAACGGGCGCGTGGTTGTTACATCCGTCTGTAAGTCAGAAAGCAAAGACTTATAGAAATGGTTATTAAAAACACACATTATACAAAATAACAATTATATGAGTTCATAAAATGTTCACAACTATTTGTTATCATAGTCTTTTATGCCAAGAACGTAGATGACATTGATCCTTTGTTAGGCAATTTGCCGTACGATAGATCAAGAGTGGGATACGTAGCTATATGCATACATACTACACAATTAACAATGGCTTTAGGTTTCGTATTTTGAAAAAGAAATACGTTTATTCAATATTTTAAACGTAATGATATAAAAATACCTATAAAACATAACAAACGAAGTATTAATTATGATACATGTATATTACATAAAAGCTTATCATCGATTACAAGGTCAAGGGGAGTAACTCGTACGTGACAATTTAATTGACTAAGAACACGGAATTCGGCAGTCCGGAAAACTCGTAATCTGGACGGTTTAGACTTGGAACGAATGTGTCCGGATTATCGAGGGTCCACTGTATATATAATCTGATGGAATGTCTAGGTCACATGACTTTGTTATATAATTATTATCTGACAGAATGTCTAGGTCACATGACTTTGTTGTATATATCATCTGACAGAACGTCTAGGTGACATGTATATATTATCTGACAGAACGTCTAGGTCACATGACTTTGTTGTATATATTATCTGATGGAATGTCTAGGTCACATGACTTTGTTGTATATATACATTGTATATTATCTGACAGAACGTCTAGGTGGGTTGGGTTGTATTAGTTTAATGGATAATGTAAGGACATTTCAGTTTTGTTGATGGAGGAAAGCTGGAGTACCCAGAGAAAAACCACCTACCAGCAGTCAGTATTTGGCAACTCCCCCAAATGGGATTTGATCTAGCGACCCAGAGGAAGAGGGCTTAAATTTGGTAATATGTCAGGACATATTAACCACTCGGCCACCGTGGCCCCTAGAATGTCTAGGTCACATGACTTAATTGCTTATATATGATCTGATAGAATGTCTAGGTCAATGACTACCCACCTCCGCACAAAGATGGAAATAACACAGTAAGATGGTGGCTTCTGAGCAGGTCACGAGGAGGATGACAAAAACCAGGAACAGGAAACCAAACATATAATAGGTCTGCTGGGACCTGTAAAATATATAGTAAATAATACAGTAGGTCTGCTGGGACCTGTAAAATATATAGTAAATAATACAGTAGGTCTGCTGGGACCTGTAAAATATATAGTAAATAATACAGTAGGTTTGCTGGGACCTGTAAAATATATGGTAAAATATATAGTAGGTCTGTTGGGACCTGTAAAATATATAGTAAAATACAGAGTAGGTCTGTTGGGACCTGTAAAATATATAGTAAATAATACAGTAGGTCTGTTGGGACCTGTAAAATATATAGTAATTATACAGTAGGTCTGCTGGGACCTGTAAAATATATAGTAAATAATACAGTAGATCTGCTGGGACCTGTAAAATATATAGTAAATAATACAGTAGGTCTGCTGGGACCTGTAAAATATATAGTAAATAATACAGTAGGTCTGCTGGGACCTGTAAAATATATAGTAAATAATACAGTAGGTCTGCTGGGACCTGTAAAATATATAGTAAATAATACAGTAGGTCTGCTGGGACCTGTAAAATATATAGTAAATAAAACAGTAGGTTTGCTGGGACCTGTAAAATATATGGTAAAATATATAGTAGGTCTGTTGGGACCTGTAAAATATATAGTAAAATACAGAGTAGGTCTGTTGGGACCTGTAAAATATATAGTAAATAATACAGTAGGTCTGCTGGGACCTGTAAAATATATAGTAAATAATACAGTAGGTCTGCTGGGACCTGTAAAATATATAGTAAATAATACAGTAGGTCTGCTGGGACCTGTAAAATATATAGTAAATAAAACAGTAGGTTTGCTGGGACCTGTAAAATATATGGTAAAATATATAGTAGGTCTGTTGGGACCTGTAAAATATATAGTAAATAAAACAGTAGGTTTGCTGGGACCTGTAAAATATATGGTAAAATATATATAGTAGGTCTGTTGGGACCTGTAAAATATATAGTAAAATACAGAGTAGGTCTGTTGGGACCTGTAAAATATATAGTAAATAATACAGTAGGTCTGCTGGGACCTGTAAAATATATAGTAAATAATACAGTAGGTCTGCTGGGACCTGTAAAATATATAGTAAATAATACAGTAGGTTTGCTAGGACCTGTAAAATATATAGTAAATAATACAGTAGGTCTGCTGGGACCTGTAAAATATATAGTAAATAATACAGTAGGTCTGCTGGGACCTGTAAAATATATAGTAAATAATACAGTAGGTCTGCTGGGACCTGTAAAATATATAGTAAATAATACAGTAGGTCTGCTGGGACCTGTAAAATATATAGTAAATAAAACAGTAGGTTTGCTGGGACCTGTAAAATATATGGTAAAATATATAGTAGGTCTGTTGGGACCTGTAAAATATATAGTAAAATACAGAGTAGGTCTGCTGGGACCTGTAAAATATATAGTAAATAATACAGTAGGTCTGCTTGGACCTGTAAAATATATAGTAAATAATACAGTAGGTCTGCTGGGACCTGTAAAATATATAGTAAATAATACAGTAGGTCTGCTGGGACCTGTAAAATATATAGTAAATAAAACAGTAGGTTTGCTGGGACCTGTAAAATATATAGTAAATAATACAGTAGGTCTGTTGGGACCTGTAAAATATATAGTAAATAAAACAGTAGGTTTGCTGGGACCTGTAAAATATATAGTAAATAATACAGTAGGTCTGCTGGGACCTGTAAAATATATAGTAAATAAAACAGTAGGTCTGTTGGGACCTGTAAAATATATGGTAAAATATACAGTAGGTCTGCTGGGACCTGTAAAATATATAGTAAATAAAACAGTAGGTCTGTTGGGACCTGTAAAATATATGGTAAAATATACAGTAGGTCTGCTGGGACTACTGTTTTATATGTCTGTAAATGTATTGTACAAGAGGCCCATGGACTTTAACGGTTACAGGAGTTCAGATACAGAATAAAACAAAGACATATAAACAAAATATATTGGCCTATCAGGCCCTTGAAGTCAGTCTATGTTTTTATAAATTTGATTTTTTAATGTATAAAGATTATTTGGTTCCATCAAATCTGTGAATTCAGAAGAAAGATTTTTGAAATTTAAGCCATTTTGACCCCTTTTAGCTCCGCCCCTCTGGCCCCTGCGGTTCAGCTAGGACCGATATTGATAAGATGTTTAAATGCTATCTGAGGCTAATAATTCTAACCCAATTTGACTTATTTCCCATGAAAACAAAGCAAATAATGTTCATAAATGTGTTTTTCCAATATAAACTATAGTAAACTTGACCCCCTCCCCAGGAAGAAACTTGAAACCACAGGGTCATATAATTCACAATTTTTATAAAGGACCTAAGAACTGTCCATCTATGAAGAGTATTTGATTCTTCCAGTTCCAGAATTTCCGAAGAAGTTTTTTTTTGTAAAGTTTTAGCTAATTTGAACCCTCTTGGCCCCACTCCTAAGGCCCTTGGGGGTCAGTCATGGTAAAATTTGTTAATAGGATTCAATGGCCATTTCATAGGGATAATTCTGACAATGTTTGACTTATTTCATATCACAAATGACCAAATAATGCTCAATAATGTGCTTTCTATATATAAACTATAGTAAACTGAAACCCCTATCCAGGGGAAAACCCGAGACCCCAGGGTCACATACCGTACGGTAATTCACAATGCTTGTAGAGGGCCTTGAGACCTTTCTATCCATGAAGAGTATTTGATTCTATCACATCAAAATTCTGTGAGTTGAGAAAAAGAATTTGAATTTTAGTCAATTTTACCCCTTTTGGCCCCTCCCACAGCCCCCTGAGGGGTGGGGGTCATATAATTCACAATTTTGATTGGCCTTATGCCTTAGAAGGTTTGTGCACAATTTCATTGAAATGGCTTTAGTGGTTTTGGAGAAGGAGTCGAAAATGTAAATTGTAAATTGACGGACGACGACAGACAAAAGGCGATTAGAATAGTCTTCATGAGACTTCGTCTCAAGTGACCTAAAAATATACATAAGTCTGTTGGGATCTATAAAATAAATTTGAGAATATATGGCAGTTCTGATATGACCTGTAAACAAGTTTGAGAATATACAGAAATTCTGCTATGACCTGTAAACAAGTTTGAGAATATACAGAATTCTGCTATGACCTGTAAAATATATAGTAAATAATACAGTAGGTCTGCTGGGACCTGTAAACTATATAGTAAATAATACAGTAGGTCTGCTGGGACCTGTAAAATATATAGTAAATAATACAGTAGGTCTGCTGGGACCTGTAAACTATATAGTAAATAATACAGTAGGTCTGCTGGGACCTGTAAAATATATAGTAAATAATACAGTAGGTCTGCTGGGACCTGTAAAATATATAGTAAATAAAACAGTAGGTTTGCTGGGACCTGTAAAATATATGGTAAAATATATAGTAGGTCTGTTGGGACCTGTAAAATATATAGTAAATAAAACAGTAGGTTTGCTGGGACCTGTAAAATATATGGTAAAATATATAGTAGGTCTGTTGGGACCTGTAAAATATATAGTAAAATACAGAGTAGGTCTGTTGGGACCTGTAAAATATATAGTAAATAATACAGTAGGTCTGCTGGGACCTGTAAAATATATAGTAAATAATACAGTAGGTCTGCTGGGACCTGTAAAATATATAGTAAATAATACAGTAGGTTTGCTAGGACCTGTAAAATATATAGTAAATAATACAGTAGGTCTGCTGGGACCTGTAAAATATATAGTAAATAATACAGTAGGTCTGCTGGGACCTGTAAAATATATAGTAAATAATACAGTAGGTCTGCTGGGACCTGTAAAATATATAGTAAATAATACAGTAGGTCTGCTGGGACCTGTAAAATATATAGTAAATAAAACAGTAGGTTTGCTGGGACCTGTAAAATATATGGTAAAATATATAGTAGGTCTGTTGGGACCTGTAAAATATATATAGTAAAATACAGAGTAGGTCTGTTGGGACCTGTAAAATATATAGTAAATAATACAGTAGGTCTGCTGGGACCTGTAAAATATATAGTAAATAATACAGTAGGTCTGCTGGGACCTGTAAAATATATAGTAAATAATACAGTAGGTTTGCTAGGACCTGTAAAATATATAGTAAATAATACAGTAGGTCTGCTGGGACCTGTAAAATATATAGTAAATAATACAGTAGGTCTGCTGGGACCTGTAAACTATATAGTAAATAATACAGTAGGTCTGCTGGGACCTGTAAAATATATAGTAAATAATACAGTAGGTCTGCTGGGACCTGTAAAATATATAGTAAATAAAACAGTAGGTCTGTTGGGACCTGTAAAATATATGGTAAAATATACAGTAGGTCTGCTGGGACCTGTAAAATATATAGTAAATAATACAGTAGGTCTGCTGGGACCTGTAAAATATATAGTAAATAATACAGTAGGTCTGCTGGGACCTGTAAAATATATAGTAAATAAAACAGTAGGTTTGCTGGGACCTGTAAAATATATAGTAAATAATACAGTAGGTCTGTTGGGACCTGTAAAATATATAGTAAATAAAACAGTAGGTTTGCTGGGACCTGTAAAATATATAGTAAATAATACAGTAGGTCTGCTGGGACCTGTAAAATATATAGTAAATAAAACAGTAGGTCTGTTGGGACCTGTAAAATATATGGTAAAATATACAGTAGGTCTGCTGGGACCTGTAAAATATATAGTAAATAAAACAGTAGGTTTGCTGGGACCTGTAAAATATATAGTAAATAATACAGTAGGTCTTGTTGGGACCTGTAAAATATATAGTAAATAAAACAGTAGGTTTGCTGGGACCTGTAAAATATATAGTAAATAATACAGTAGGTCTGCTGGGACCTGTAAAATATATAGTAAATAAAACAGTAGGTCTGTTGGGACCTGTAAAATATATGGTAAAATATACAGTAGGTCTGCTGGGACTACTGTTTTATATGTCTGTAAATGTATTGTACAAGAGGCCCATGGACTTTAACGGTTACAGGAGTTCAGATACAGAATAAAACAAAGACATATAAACAAAATATATTGGCCTATCAGGCCCTTGAAGTCAGTCTATGTTTTTATAAATTTGATTTTTTAATGTATAAAGATTATTTGGTTCCATCAAATCTGTGAATTCAGAAGAAAGATTTTTGAAATTTAAGCCATTTTGACCCCTTTTAGCTCCGCCCCTCTGGCCCCTGCGGTTCAGCTAGGACCGATATTGATAAGATGTTTAAATGCTATCTGAGGCTAATAATTCTAACCCAATTTGACTTATTTCCCATGAAAACAAAGCAAATAATGTTCATAAATGTGTTTTTCCAATATAAACTATAGTAAACTTGACCCCCTCCCCAGGAAGAAACTTGAAACCACAGGGTCATATAATTCACAATTTTTATAAAGGACCTAAGAACTGTCCATCTATGAAGAGTATTTGATTCTTCCAGTTCCAGAATTTCCGAAGAAGTTTTTTTTTGTAAAGTTTTAGCTAATTTGAACCCTCTTGGCCCCACTCCTAAGGCCCTTGGGGGTCAGTCATGGTAAAATTTGTTAATAGGATTCAATGGCCATTTCATAGGGATAATTCTGACAATGTTTGACTTATTTCATATCACAAATGACCAAATAATGCTCAATAATGTGCTTTCTATATATAAACTATAGTAAACTGAAACCCCTATCCAGGGGAAAACCCGAGACCCCAGGGTCACATACCGTACGGTAATTCACAATGCTTGTAGAGGGCCTTGAGACCTTTCTATCCATGAAGAGTATTTGATTCTATCACATCAAAATTCTGTGAGTTGAGAAAAAGAATTTGAAATTTTAATCAATTTTACCCCTTTTGGCCCCTCCCACAGCCCCCTGAGGGGTGGGGGTCATATAATTCACAATTTTGATTGGCCTTATGCCTTAGAAGGTTTGTGCACAATTTCATTGAAATGGCTTTAGTGGTTTTGGAGAAGGAGTCGAAAATGTAAATTGTAAATTGACGGACGACGACAGACAAAAGGCGATTAGAATAGTCTTCATGAGACTTCGTCTCAAGTGACCTAAAAATATACATAAGTCTGTTGGGATCTATAAAATAAATTTGAGAATATATGGCAGTTCTGATATGACCTGTAAACAAGTTTGAGAATATACAGAAATTCTGCTATGACCTGTAAACAAGTTTGAGAATATACAGAATTCTGCTATGACCTGTAAAATATATAGTAAATAATACAGTAGGTCTGCTGGGACCTGTAAACTATATAGTAAATAATACAGTAGGTCTGCTGGGACCTGTAAAATATATAGTAAAATATATAGTAGGTCTGCTGGGACCTGTAAAATATATAGTAAATAATACAGTAGGTCTGCTGGGACCTGTAAAATATATAGTAAATAATACAGTAGGTCTGCTGGGACCTGTAAAATATATAGTAAATAAAACAGTAGGTTTGCTGGGACCTGTAAAATATATATGGTAAAATATATAGTAGGTCTGTTGGGACCTGTAAAATATATAGTAAATAAAACAGTAGGTTTGCTGGGACCTGTAAAATATATGGTAAAATATATAGTAGGTCTGTTGGGACCTGTAAAATATATAGTAAAATACAGAGTAGGTCTGTTGGGACCTGTAAAATATATAGTAAATAATACAGTAGGTCTGCTGGGACCTGTAAAATATATAGTAAATAATACAGTAGGTCTGCTGGGACCTGTAAAATATATAGTAAATAATACAGTAGGTTTGCTAGGACCTGTAAAATATATAGTAAATAATACAGTAGGTCTGCTGGGACCTGTAAAATATATAGTAAATAATACAGTAGGTCTGCTGGGACCTGTAAAATATATAGTAAATAATACAGTAGGTCTGCTGGGACCTGTAAAATATATAGTAAATAATACAGTAGGTCTGCTGGGACCTGTAAAATATATAGTAAATAAAACAGTAGGTTTGCTGGGACCTGTAAAATATATGGTAAAAATATATAGTAGGTCTGTTGGGACCTGTAAAATATATAGTAAAATACAGAGTAGGTCTGTTGGGACCTGTAAAATATATAGTAAATAATACAGTAGGTCTGCTTGGACCTGTAAAATATATAGTAAATAATACAGTAGGTCTGCTGGGACCTGTAAAATATATAGTAAATAATACAGTAGGTCTGCTGGGACCTGTAAAATATATAGTAAATAAAACAGTAGGTTTGCTGGGACCTGTAAAATATATAGTAAATAATACAGTAGGTCTGTTGGGACCTGTAAAATATATAGTAAATAAAACAGTAGGTTTGCTGGGACCTGTAAAATATATAGTAAATAATACAGTAGGTCTGCTGGGACCTGTAAAATATATAGTAAATAAAACAGTAGGTCTGTTGGGACCTGTAAAATATATGGTAAAATATACAGTAGGTCTGCTGGGACCTGTAAAATATATAGTAAATAAAACAGTAGGTTTGCTGGGACCTGTAAAATATATAGTAAATAATACAGTAGGTCTGTTGGGACCTGTAAAATATATAGTAAATAAAACAGTAGGTTTGCTGGGACCTGTAAAATATATAGTAAATAATACAGTAGGTCTGCTGGGACCTGTAAAATATATAGTAAATAAAACAGTAGGTCTGTTGGGACCTGTAAAATATATGGTAAAATATACAGTAGGTCTGCTGGGACTACTGTTTTATATGTCTGTAAATGTATTGTACAAGAGGCCCATGGACTTTAACGGTTACAGGAGTTCAGATACAGAATAAAACAAAGACATATAAACAAAATATATTGGCCTATCAGGCCCTTGAAGTCAGTCTATGTTTTTATAAATTTGATTTTTTAATGTATAAAGATTATTTGGTTCCATCAAATCTGTGAATTCAGAAGAAAGATTTTTGAAATTTAAGCCATTTTGACCCCTTTTAGCTCCGCCCCTCTGGCCCCTGCGGTTCAGCTAGGACCGATATTGATAAGATGTTTAAATGCTATCTGAGGCTAATAATTCTAACCCAATTTGACTTATTTCCCATGAAAACAAAGCAAATAATGTTCATAAATGTGTTTTTCCAATATAAACTATAGTAAACTTGACCCCCTCCCCAGGAAGAAACTTGAAACCACAGGGTCATATAATTCACAATTTTTATAAAGGACCTAAGAACTGTCCATCTATGAAGAGTATTTGATTCTTCCAGTTCCAGAATTTCCGAAGAAGTTTTTTTTTTGTAAAGTTTTAGCTAATTTGAACCCTCTTGGCCCCACTCCTAAGGCCCTTGGGGGTCAGTCATGGTAAAATTTGTTAATAGGATTCAATGGCCATTTCATAGGGATAATTCTGACAATGTTTGACTTATTTCATATCACAAATGACCAAATAATGCTCAATAATGTGCTTTCTATATATAAACTATAGTAAACTGAAACCCCTATCCAGGGGAAAACCCGAGACCCCAGGGTCACATACCGTACGGTAATTCACAATGCTTGTAGAGGGCCTTGAGACCTTTCTATCCATGAAGAGTATTTGATTCTATCACATCAAAATTCTGTGAGTTGAGAAAAAGAATTTGAATTTTAGTCAATTTTACCCCTTTTGGCCCCTCCCACAGCCCCCTGAGGGGTGGGGGTCATATAATTCACAATTTTGATTGGCCTTATGCCTTAGAAGGTTTGTGCACAATTTCATTGAAATGGCTTTAGTGGTTTTGGAGAAGGAGTCGAAAATGTAAATTGTAAATTGACGGACGACGACAGACAAAAGGCGATTAGAATAGTCTTCATGAGACTTCGTCTCAAGTGACCTAAAAATATACATAAGTCTGTTGGGATCTATAAAATAAATTTGAGAATATATGGCAGTTCTGATATGACCTGTAAACAAGTTTGAGAATATACAGAAATTCTGCTATGACCTGTAAACAAGTTTGAGAATATACAGAATTCTGCTATGACCTGTAAAACAAGTTTGAGAATATACATAAGTTCAGCTATGACCTGTAAAACAAGTTTGAGAATATACATAAGTTCTGCTATGACCTGTAAACAAGTTTTGAGAATATACAGAAATTCTGCTATGACCTGTAAAACAAGTTTGAGAATATACAGAAGTTCTGATATGACCTGTAACCAAGTTTGAGAATATACATAAGTTCCGATATGACCTATAAACAAGCTTGAGAATATACATAAGAGGGGTGTTCCAAAATTATTGTTACTTTGGTGATTTCTCTTTGATAGAAGTAATTCTGATCGATATCATTTTACTTTGCCCTGTCCCTCGAAGTACTCCCCCTCTGCATTTATGCATCGTTTCAACCGATCGATCCACTTTTGGAAACAGTTTTCATACTCTTGAATTGGTATACTCATAAGATACTGGTAAATGGCAGAGCCAAGGGCATTTCTTGATTTATATTTTGTTCCATACAGGTGAAATTTTAGTTTGGGAAACAAGAAAAAGTCAAAGGGGGCCAAGTTTGGTGAATATGCAGGGTGGGAGAGGACAGTGACCTTTTCTGCCTTCAAAAACTCCGTTACAATGCGCGCCTTGTGTGCTGGCGCATTATAATGTAAGAGCCTGAGGTACTTCAAACCTGTCTGTGGGCGGCGGCGTTTGTAGACTTTCATAAGTTTTCGAAGTACAACGTCTCTATAATACTTCGCTGTGACAGTTTTGCCTTTTGGAACAGGGATTTGAATGATTGGACCCTTGTTATCAAAGAATATGACATACAAAACCTTCCTCACGTTGCGTATTCTTTTAGCAATGTTAGGGCTACTGGCGTTTTTGTTTGCCCAGATTCGATTAGAGCATTTTCTTTTGGGTTCGAAAAAATACATCCATGTTTCATCACCTGTGACCAAATTATCAAAAGCCTTTTTTGCTGTATTTTGGGTATTTCTTCAATAAGGATTTGGCTTTGTCAACCCGGGACCACTTTTGGTTGTCAGTTAGTAAATGGAATATCCACCTGGCATTGATCTTGCCCAGCTTAAGATGTTTCTTTAAAATGCAATGAATACGTGCTAAAGACAAGCCTGTCATTTTAGCTAACTGCCAGACAGCGTACCTTGCATATTTTTCAAGGATTTGCCGAATTAGTTCAATGTTATGCTTTGTTGTTGTTGTTGCAGGGCGACCTGTGTGGGCAGCATCTTTAAGCTGCTGGTGTCCCGACTTAAATCGAGCAACCACCTACAAATAGTCATATATGACATTTGACCCTTCTCATATATATCACAAACCTCACGAGGAATATCCACCGGCTTTAAGCCAAGTAGAGACCTACCATTGATATAGGCCCTAATTTCAATTACGTTTTCAACTCTCTTGCCAACCATATTTGTATAGAGTGTAACGAGTGCGCTACAAAACAATGTACACAGCACCAAGGTAAGTGTAATTGTGAGCGAGATATTTACCTATATCATGCTTCAGATATCACGCTATCGCCACGAGGTAGTTTTAAGCCCATTTAGCACGATTTCCACGAGATATTGCGCAAGTAACATTAATTTCGGAACATCCCTAGTAAGTTCTGATATGACCTGTAAACAAGTTTGAGAATATACATAAGTTCTGATATGACCTGTAAACAAGTTTGAGAATATACATAAGTTCTGATATGACCTGTAACCAAGTTTGAGAATATACACAAGTTCTGATATGACCTGTAAACAAGTTTGAGAATATACAGAAATTCTGATATGACCTGTAACCAAGTTTGAAAATATACATAAGTTCTGATATGACCTGTAAAATAAGTTTTAGAATATACATAAGTTCTGCTATGACCTGTAGCCAAGTATGAGGATATACAGAAGTTCTGCTATGACTTGTAAAACAAGTTTGAGGATATACAGAAGAGCTGATATGACCTGTAAATCAAAGTACTGAAAGTACTGAAGGAGGCGTAGCTCAGATTCTAGACAGGGTAATGATATATTGAAATATTAAAGATATATCATAAAAGAGGTAATAGTACATGTTCAGGTTATTTTCAATCAATATGGATTGAAATAACAGATTGAAAATTCTGTGCTTTCGCAGAATGACTGTTGTTTATTATAGAATAATGTGGAGCAAATATTTGCAAATTGGTTAAATCATGGAAATATTTAATCTTATAAAGTTGTTAAAAACAAATGCTCTAAAGATCTTGAAAATATTGTATGCGAAATAAATATGAACAATGAATAATGATATATAGATTAAAAATGATGCAAGACTAATATATATTCCTTTTGAAAGTTTGTGTTGGTTTTTACATGTTTTTAAATTTAAATCATGGTTTGAACTTTCTACCATCTGGGCAAAGTGTATGAAAGTGGTAGTTATGCTCCTGCTGAGCTCTGCATATACTGGCAGTAGAACGACTGGCTGACCCATTGTCAGTTTAATGTGACCAGGTGTGTTGGGATGCTTGGGTGTCTTCAGCGGCATGTTCCAGTGATATCATAATACATGTAGCACAATGAAAGGGCAAGAGTTCCACTATACAAGAAGACCCAACAAATACAGCGCAGTCTGTGCATGCTACACACAACATACATTGGAGGCCGTCCATGCCATTAATGAACCCAACAATCAAATATTGCCAAATCCAGTGTCAATCTGTCAATGTTAACAACAGTGTAAGGTGAAGTTGAAATCAATGTCCAATTTCCTCTCAAGGGATATATTCCATTAAAACATCTAACCCAACTCAGGATAATATAAACATTGATACCCCTGATTTAAATTTCAGAAGTTAATACTGGATTGGAATATTACATTTTGTTGCAATGAAAGTACTAGTTAAAGGAATTGTGCAGTCAAAAATTATAGTTTCAGTTTATGCTGGAAATGGCTTTATTAGCACGTGTAGAAACCTCTCCGTGCCGCGCGCGACCGGAATAACCTGTAAACCGTCGATATCGAGGTCCAAACTTCTGACCGCCCGATTATGCATATTTTCTAGCTCTAAACCGTGTGACATCATAATAGTCCGTGGCTTATAGCTTTACTATAACTGATGTGCTATCACTTACATCGACGGTCACAGGAAAAGCCGATCAACGATTTTTTATGATTACTTTTGAGTGAAGTTAATCATACAATAACTTTGGCTCGAATGTAAATAACTAAAAGAGTGAAATTCGATGTTTCAAATACTCTAATTTATGCTCTAATAACAGGTATCTTCGTGTAATTATGAAAGAAAATCCACACAGAAATAAAAGTTGCGATTTTTTTGTCGAGGAGTTCAGCAACGAATAAGCTTTAATTAGATAATATTTTCCTGTAGTCTGTATCTTTCGATACATTGTGAATTACAAAGTTTGTGACTGTAAAATGAAATTTTATGAAACAATTTCAGAAATCCTTTATTAAAGTATTGACGTACATACCAGAAACATATATACATATATGTATACGGTGTATATGTTTTCTGTACATACACACCGATGGTTGATCATTACAAACATTGTGTTGTGTGTTGCTAACCGAATAAATTGAGATACATTTATTACAATACCGTAAAACGTTTCAACATGTGGTAGAAAGAATTTATCTTTGATATTATAAAAGATCTAAATATTGAGATATTAGCAAAACAAACTATTTTTTCAGACTGTGCGGTCGCTTTCAATTTTTAATCGATATACGAGTAGATACCCCTATATAGATATATAATTAGCCATGTCTTTGGTTATGTAATACCTGGGCCAGGATGTTGTTTACCTGTACCAAACGCCATTCATCGAACTCACCTGTAAGTACCTGGCCGCGGGCAATTTGCTATTCGGTGGACTATGTCGGGTATTTGCTATTGTCTCACTGTCAATCAGGTTAGGACATCTGTTAATTGGATAGTGACTTGAATTATGGAAACCCCGTACATCTATGATCTAGGTTTTTTTATTGTCACCTCCATTTTTAAAATGAAGATGTAAAAGCAAATGGAAATAAAATATCCCTGATCATACATGTACCTAGGAATATATTATTACATATATATATGTCGTACACAGGTAAAACAATAATGGAAGTTGACTTATTCAGAAACAAAAATGGTTCTAAGAACTATTTCAACTAAAGATTTAACCTTAAAAATTATTCCAGTCTAGTACTGTAATTACGGAATCATGGAATATAGCAATCACCCGTAATTTTCTAAGGTTTTAGGAAAAATTCTAAAGCATGTATTTTCATAGCTGCAATATTGTAGCTCAAAAAAGGACTTTTGACAGAAAATGGCGTTGTCTTTAGAAAGGTATAGTAGGCCGGGTACGTATATTCGTTCTAGTATTTTCAACACCGTTTTCGAATCTACATTGTATAGTCAAACAAGAGAAGGGTTACAGCATTAACCACACTAAATATACTTATTTAAAATATAACCAAGTATAATTTATTTGAAAGGTACAACACATTTCAATATATATTATATGATACTTAAATTATGGAAACCAGAAATTTATATAATATGCTATCTAAATCTTCAGTCCAGACTGATCCGAACCATCCATTTTCGATATCGCTATCAAATTGGCACAGCTTATCTAATCTAAAGTTAGATATATGCTTGTTTGAATGTTTGAAATGGTGTAAATGGAAAGTTTTGAAACTGAAAATATCTACATCATTATCTCATTATCTCTGAACCGTAGTCGACACTACCCGTAAATCACGACCAAAACCAACCGATAGCGCTAAAAGCTAGGCGATTCGTTGGGTGGGACTTAATTTTTCATTCATCCAAAGCAATATCCTGACGTATTATCAAAAATATATTTTGGCTGCACAAATCCTTTAATATCTTAACGGAATATCCCTTTGTATAGAATATACAACATCTGCAAATAAACAAGATATTGTTAAAAACAAGAAAAAAAATATATTTCACCTTACATAAAAAATATTTTTTGTCTTACATAAAAAAAAAACATTTTTCGTCTCCACATAAAAAAAATATTTTTCACCATACATAAAAAATATTTCTTGTCTTACACAAACTGTTTTACTTGAGCACGTAAACGTTTTTACGTGCTCACGTAATAAGTTTTACGTGAGCACGTAAAAGAAAAAAATATTTTTCACCCTACATAAAATCTTCTTTTTTTTGGTCCTACATTAAAAAAAATATTTTTCGTGTCACTTCTGTGCCGCCGTACTTTTATGCTTATTTTTGAGAAATGTTTTGTTAATAATGTTGCTTCAGAATGAATCAAATTACACAGTGATGCTATCATTTCCAAATATTATTCGACATAAGGACTTCAAAAATTAATTAAAACGTATACATGTCAGAAAATGGTCGATTTTCTCTGTCGGAAATACTCACAAATATGTGCCGAGTTTTTTATAACTTATAAAACAATCATATGCGCAGAATTATCTGAAATATCGTAAACACACAAATCAATAATTGTATCGATGCACCAATCCAGTAAATTTGTCTCTAATAAACAACAGTTAATTTCTTTCGGCTTGTGTCCGTGCCGATTTCAACCGTCCCGATGTGACACCGCTTCTCTTTCACTCTCCCTATCGTTCCGAGTAGTGTGTATTTTATGTATGATGTTATTACATTATTTTCCGTTGAAAAAATGCACGAAAATAATCAGATCAACTGTAAATGCAGGCAAAATAACTGGAATATTGAATGTTATTGACGAGCAAAGTTTATAAACAAATATTATCAACTCACACTACTGTAACCTCGCCAGCCATACCGATGACCAACGCAGGTCGTCAGTGTACTGGCGATAGTACGGGACCTCGCCGTTTTTCATGTACGTCAGATTTTCGTTCGGTCAAATTGAATAAAAAAATCGTCAAAATCATTGTCAGATTATATCCTTTTAGGCCTGTGATATTTAAATATCATGACATCGTACTTATAATTACAAATATATACCGTAATATCAACAGCAGAAGCCATGATGGCGTCCCCGGTAACATGAGTGAAGCAGTGAACACGTGTGTGATTTAACACTCTGCATTGTAGTGCGTCGGCAGAGTTTGTAACAGTTGTCTCCCTTTGTACGGACTGTTCTTGTTGACATGTTCGTTAGTTTGGGGATTTCTAGTTCATTTTTATAAAATATTAGTGGATAGGCCTAGCAATATTCGATTAAATACCCCTAATTGAAAAGGCATTTATTGTCAGATGAATTATTTTTACTTACAAACAAGTTCATATGCAATTACTGTTAGATTCGCGGTTTGCAAGTTAGTCTTCCGTAGGTTAGTAAGGCTAACAGATCTAGATGCAGCGCACTCACTAGTATAAGTACTGCCGATATTGAGACACACTTTCGGTGAGAATAATTAATAACTAATTGTAACATTGAAAATAAGTCTAAAGTAATTAAGTGGGAAATTATAATGTGACTGAAACATGTAATAAACGGAGAACCTCTGACTGCTGTATAATACACAACGTACGTTGCAATACACAGTGTAAAGTTATCTCCCGTAGTTCCGGAAACTGTCCATAGGAGTACCAAGGTATAGTGTTCCGGTGCTACTTGAAAACCAGAGTGATTACATGATGGCAGGCTGCGCCTCCATAAAAAGTCTGAGAATATACAGAAGTTCTGCTATGACCTGTAACCAAGTTTGAGAATATACATAAGTTCTGCTATGACCTGTAACCAAGTTTGAGAATACACAGAAGTTCTGCTATGACCTGTAACCAAGTTTGAGAATATACACAAGTTCTGCTATAACCTGTAACCAAGTTTGAGAATATATACCAGTTCTGCTATGACCTGTAAACAAGTTTGAGAACACACAGAAGTTCTGCTATGACCTGTAACCAAGTTTGAGAATGCACAGAAGTTCTGCTATGACCTGTAACCAAGTTTGAGAATATACACCAGTTCTGCTATGACCTGTAAACAAGTTTGAGAATATACAGAAGTTCTGATATGACCTGTAAACAAGTTTGAGAATATACAAAAGTTCTGCTATGACCTGTAAAACAAGTTTGAGAATATACAGTAGGTCTGTTGGCACCTGTTACGATTGTATGCAGGTAAATAAAAGTTTACATGTTACCATGGTCACTTACCATATACTATTGAGTATGAAAAAGAGCTGGATGAAAATACAGCCAAAAGGTAAAACACCTCCCATGACAATTCCAGGAATGGGTTGAGTGTAGAACGACTGATCTGGGATCTGTCGAGGAATCTGATTGGTTCTCACTGGGTGTTCAATCGCCTAAAACATCAAAATTTAACATTTTAATCTAGTGAGTACAATTGTTTTATAGCCTAAACACCAAAATTTAAATCTAGTTAATATAATTCGTTCTATAGCCTAAAATATCAAAATTTAAAATTTTAATCTAGTTGATATGATTTTCTGGGTGTTCTATAGTTGATAAAAGGAGATTCAAAAATTTAAAACAAAATCAAAATTTGCTGTAAAGCAAGCAGGAACAAGAGGCCCAGAGGGCCTGTATTGCTCACCTGGTTTGTAATGCCAAGTAATGTTCTGAATACAGGTTCATTGTTTCTTTTCTGAAGGAATTTTAATATTAACCTCTAAATCCCCTATTGGGCCCCACCCCTCCTGCCCCCAGGGGGTCAGAGCCAAAATTTACACAAGTTCTATTCTCCTACCCCCAAGGATGTTTGTGGCCAAATTTGGTTACATTCCAGGCAGAACTCTATGACAAGTAGCGATTTAAAGGATTTACCTCTATTTCCCCTATTGGACCCCACCCATCCTGCCCCCGGGGGGGCCAGAGCCAAAATTCATACAAGTTCGGTTCCCCTTCCCCCAAGGATGTTTGTGGCCGAATTTGGTTACATTCCAGGCAGAACTCTATGACAAGTAGCGATTTATAGGATTTACCTCTCTATTCCCCTATTGGGCCCCGCCCCCTGCCCTTGGGGGGTCAAAGCCAAAATTTATACAAGTTCTGTTCCCCTTCCCCCAAGGATGTTTGTGGCCAAATTAGGTTACAATCCATGCAGAACTCTATGACTAGTAGCGATTTAAAGGAAATGTTGACAGACAAACGGACGACGGACGGACGCCGAGCCATGACATAAGCTCACCGGCCCTTCGGGCCAGGTGAGCTAAAAAACCATTTGAAATGAGATGACAATGAGATGACAATAAGACTGACCCTCTTTTTGTATCCAAAGTAGGCTCCAACAAAGGTGAGAGGTACCGAGATACCAAACCACAGGGCCAGCAGGGCAATCAGAGTGGAGAAGGGGATGGCTGCACTGCTACCTTTAGCCCACAGAATGAGGTTCATCAGGAAAAACACGCCAAACACAATCCTACAATTATACAGCAAAGATGCATATCAATTCTACAATTATACCGCAAAGACGCATATCAATTTTACAATTATACAGCAAAGTAGTATATCAATTCTACAATTATACAGCAAAGATGCAAATCAATTCTTCAATTATACAGTAAAGACGCATATCAATTCTACAATTATACAGTAAAGACGCATATCAATTCTACAATTCAACAGCAAAGATGCAAATCAATTCAACAATTATACAGCAAAGATGCAAATCAATTCTTCAATTATACAGTAAAGACGCATATCAATTCTACAATTATACAGTAAAGACGCATATCAATTCTACAATTATACAGCAAAGTAGTATATCAATTCTACAAATATACAGCAAAGACGCATATCAATTCTACAATTATACAGCAAAGACGCAAATCAATTCAACAATTATACAACAAAGATGCAAATCAATTCTACAATTATACAGCAAAGACGCATATCAATTCTACAATTATACAGCAAAGTCACATATCAATTCTACAATTATACAGCAAAGTCGCATATCAAATCTACAATTCTACAGCGAAGATGCATATCAATTCTACAATTATACAGCAAAGTTGCATATCAATTCTACAATTATACAGCAAAGACGCATATCAATTCTACAAGTATACAGCAAAGTTGTATATCAATTCTACAATTATACCGCAAAGACGCATATCAATTCTACAATTATACAGCAAAGACCGTATCAATTCTACAATTATACAGGAAAGACGCATATCAATTCTACAATTATACAGCAAAGACGCATATCAAATCTACAATTATACAGCAAAGACGCATATCAATTCTACAATTATACAGGAAAGACGCATATCAATTCTACAATTATACAGCAAAGACCCATCAATTCTACAATTATACAGCAAAGACGCGAATCTATCTTACAAGTATACAGCAAAGTAGTATATCAATTCTACAATTATACAGCACAGACGCATATAAATTCTACAGTTATACAGCAAAGATGCATATCAATTCTACAATTATACAGCAAAGACGCAAATCTATCCTACAGGTATACAGCAAAGTAGTATATCAATTCTACAATTATACAGCACAAACGCATATCAATTCTACAGTTATACAGCAAAGACGCATATCAATTCTACAATTATACATTAAAGACGCATATCAATTCTACAATTATACAGTAAAGACGCATATCAATTCTACAATCATACAGCAAAGTAGTATATCAATTCTACAGTTATACAGCAAAGTCGCATATCAATTCTACAATTATACAGCAAAGACGCATATCAATTCAACAATCATACAGCAAAGTAGTATATCAATTCTACAGTTATACAGCAAAGTCGCATATCAATTCTACAATTATACAGCAAAGACGCATATCAATTCAACAATCATACAGCAAAGTAGTATATCAATTCTACAGTTATACAGCAAAGTCGCATATCAATTCTACAATTATACAGTAAAGATGCATATCAATTCTATAATTATACAGCAAAGTTGTATATCAATTCTACAATTCTACAGCAAAGATGCAAATCTATCCTACAAGTATACAGCAAAGTAGTATATCAATTCTACAATTATACACCAAACACGCATATTAATTCTACAATTATACAGCAAAGACGCATATCAATTCTACAATTATACATTAAAGACGCATATCAATTCTACAATTCTACAGCAAAGATGCAAATCTATCCTACAAGTATACAGCAAAGTAGTATATCAATTCTACAATTATACACTAAAGACGCATATCAATTCTACAATTATACAGCAAAGACCCAAATCTATCCTACAAGTATACAGCAAAGTAGTATATCAATTCTACAATTATATAGGAAAGACGCATATCAATTCTACAATTATACAGCAAAGACCCATCAATTCTACAATTATACAGCAAAGACGCGAATCTATCTTACAAGTATACAGCAAAGTAGTATATCAATTCTACAATTATACAGCACAGACGCATATAAATTCTACAGTTATACAGCAAAGATGCATATCAATTCTACAATTATACAGCAAAGACGCAAATCTATCCTACAGGTATACAGCAAAGTAGTATATCAATTCTACAATTATACAGCACAAACGCATATCAATTCTACAGTTATACAGCAAAGACGCATATCAATTCTACAATTATACATTAAAGACGCATATCAATTCTACAATTATACAGTAAAGACGCATATCAATTCTACAATCATACAGCAAAGTAGTATATCAATTCTACAGTTATACAGCAAAGTCGCATATCAATTCTACAATTATACAGCAAAGACGCATATCAATTCAACAATCATACAGCAAAGTAGTATATCAATTCTACAGTTATACAGCAAAGTCGCATATCAATTCTACAATTATACAGCAAAGACGCATATCAATTCAACAATCATACAGCAAAGTAGTATATCAATTCTACAGTTATACAGCAAAGTCGCATATCAATTCTACAATTATACAGTAAAGATGCATATCAATTCTATAATTATACAGCAAAGTTGTATATCAATTCTACAATTCTACAGCAAAGATGCAAATCTATCCTACAAGTATACAGCAAAGTAGTATATCAATTCTACAATTATACACCAAACACGCATATTAATTCTACAATTATACAGCAAAGACGCATATCAATTCTACAATTATACATTAAAGACGCATATCAATTCTACAATTCTACAGCAAAGATGCAAATCTATCCTACAAGTATACAGCAAAGTAGTATATCAATTCTACAATTATACACTAAAGACGCATATCAATTCTACAATTATACAGCAAAGACCCAAATCTATCCTACAAGTATACAGCAAAGTAGTATATCAATTCTACAATTATACAGCAAAGTTGCATATCAATTCTACAATTATACAGTAAAGACGCATATCAATTCTACAATTATACAGTAAAGACGCATATCAATTCTACAATTATACAGTAAAGTAGTATATCAATTCTACAAATATACAGCAAAGTCGCATATCAATTCTACAATTATACTGCAAAGACGCATATCAATTCTACAATTATACAGCAAAGTCACATATCAATTCTACAATTATACAGCAAAGATGCATATCAATTCTACAATTATACAGCAAAGTCGCATATCAATTCTACAATTATACAGCAAAGATGCATATCAATTCTACAATTATACAGTAAAGTAGTATATCAATTCTACAATTATACAGCAAAGTAATATATCAATTCTACAATTATACAGCAAAGTTGCATATCAATTCTACAATTATACACCAAAGTCGCATATCAATTCTACAATTATACAGCAAAATAGTATATCAATTCTACAATTATACAACAAAGCAGAATACAATTCTTCAATTATACAGTAAAATAGTATATCAATTCTACAATTATAAAACAAAGTAGATTACAATTCTACAATAAAATAGTATATCAATTCTATAAATATACAGCAAAGACGCATATCAATTCTACAATTATACAGCAAAGACGCAAATCTATCCTAGAAGTATACAGCAAAGTATTATATCAATTCTACAATTATACAGCAAAGACGCATATCAATTCTACAACTACACAGCCAAGATGCAAATCAATTATACAGTTATACAACAAAGTAGAATATCAACCCCACAATTATACAGTGAAATAGCTAAAATGAATGTTTATAGATCCAACCTACCCTGGACAAAACATAGCTGTGATGATAACGTTGGATTTCCACTTCTCTCCGCCAAACACTGAAACAATGAGTTACCTCCCTTTGTCAGTATCATGTGTATCAAGTTGTTTTGAAAGAATTTTTACAAGATCAAATCTTATCTTCATCTCAATTTGCTTAAGATCCTTGAAGAACTAGAGCTTTGTTTTTTTCACACTCACAAATTCAAATTTCTATGAAAATATCAACTATCATATTAATCTCTCTTTCATCTGACACATAAATACTTCACCTAGGCCTGCAGACACTTAACTGAGACATTCAAACAGAGAGAAATATTCTGTGAGGAGTTATCACATTAAAAAGTTACTTTTGTAAATTCTGGCCGACACATATCCAGCTGGGGTGCCCAGACAGACGTACAGAACCTGAAGTAGAGAGAGGATCATCATTAAGCCATTATATCATTATCACATCCAATGGTATTTGCAATAGTCCATTCTATAAAATTTCTATTGTAAGAACATATGTGTTTCATAGAAAATTGTGTATGTCACAAAAGACATTTGAACAGGCAGGTAGAGCACACCATCTATGTGACATTAGTAATAAAATCCTGAATTGTGTAGATTTATCAGCTGTTCTACAGTACATACATGTATGAGAGTGACTACTTACCATAGCACAGGTCATCAGGGCGCCTCTGTTGGCAGGAGACAGGAATCCAAGCGATGCAAATACTGAAATACACAAATATCATTTTTCTACCAGAATTCTGAAAAGCACCATTAGCAATTAAAATCGGGTTATTTAACATACTTGCACTTTGGTAGAACATAATGAAAGGCTGCTAGAATGATGACAATGCAACAAAATCTTTGACAAACACAGATCAGTACTATTACTATGTAGCGTCTAGTGTGATAAGGACCATGATGTCTCAGTGTAAATCGTATCTAGTGTGATAAGGACCATGATGTCTCAGTGTAAATCGTATCTAGTGTGATAAGGACCATGACGTCTCAGTGTAAATTGTATCTAGTGTGATAAGGACCATGATGTCTCGGTGTAAATCGAATCTAGTGTGATAAAGGACCATGATGTCTCAGTGTAAATCGTATCTAGTGTGATAAGGACCATGATGTCTCAGTGTGAATTGTACCTAGTGTGATAAGGACCATGATGTCTCAGTGTAAATTGTATCTAGTGTGATAAGGACCATGATGTCTCAGTGTAAATTGTATCTAGTGTGATAAGGACCATGATGTCTCAGTGTGAATTGTATCTAGTGTGATAAGGACCATGATGTCTCAGTGTAAATCGTATCTAGTGTGATAAGGACCATGATGTCTCAGTGTAAATCGTATCTAGTGTGATAAGGACCATGATGTCTCAGTGTAAACTGTATCTAGTATGATAAGGACCATGATGTCTCAGTGTAAATCGTATCTAGTGTGATAAGGACCATGATGTCTCAGTGTAAATCGTATCTAGTGTGATAAGGACCATGATGTCTCAGTGTAAATTGTACCTAGTGTGATAAGGACCATGACGTCTCAGTGTAAATCGTATCTAGTGTGATAAGGACCATGATGTCTCAGTGTAAATTGTATCTAGTGTGATAAGGACCATGATGTCTCAGTGTAAATCGTATCTAGTGTGATAAGGACCATGATGTCTCAGTGTAAATCGTATCTAGTGTGATAAGGACCATGATGTCTCGGTGTAAATCGTATCTAGTGTGATAAGGACCATGATGTCTCAGTGTAAATTGTATCTAGTGTGATAAGGACCATGATGTCTCAGTGTAAATTGTACCTAGTGTGATAAGGACCATGATGTCTCGGTGTAAATCGTTTCTAGTGTGATAAGGACCATGATGTCTCAGTGTAAATCGTATCTAGTGTGATAAGGACCATGATGTCTCAGTGTAAATTGTATCTAGTGTGATAAGGACCATGATGTCTCAGTGTAAATTGTACCTAGTGTGATAAGGACCATGATGTCTCGGTGTAAATCGTTTCTAGTGTGATAAAGGACCATGATGTCTCAGTACAAATCGTATCTTGTGTGATAAGGACCATGATGTCTCAGTACAAATCGTACCTAGTGTGATAAGGACCATGATGTCTCAGTGTAAATCGTACCTAGTGTGATAAGGACCATGATGTCTCAGTGTAAATCGTATCTAGTGTGATAAAGGACCATGATGTCTCAGTACAAATCGTACCTAGTGTGATAAGGACCATGAAGAAAACCTGAATTCCACTGCCGTTGAGGACTGCCAACATCATTCCTTTCCTCGGAGGACGGAAAACATCTCCATGGACAAGTTTCCAGCCAAACTCTTCCTGGGCGTCCTCCTACAGGAACATAAACATGCGAATCAACCACTCTGAACTAAATTATGTCAAAATATAAATTATGACTTGACCTCTCTGAACTAAATTATGTCAAAATATAAATTATGACTTGACCTCTCTGAACTAAATAATGTCAAAATATAAATTATGAATTGACCACTCTGAACTAAATAATGTCAAAATATAAATTACGATTTGACCTCTCTGAACCAAATAATGTCAAAATATAAAAATTATGAATTGACCACTCTGAACTAAATAATGTCAAAATATACATTATGAATTGACCACTCTGAACTAAATAATGTCGAAATATAAATTACGATTTGACCTCTCTGAACTAAATAATGTCAAAATATAAATTATGAATTGACCACTCTGAACTAAATAATGTCAAAATATAAATTATGAATTGACCACTTTGTACTAAATAATGTCAAAATATAAATTATGAATTGACCACTCTGAACTAAATAATGTCAAAATATAAATTATGAATTGACCACTCTGAACTAAATAATGTCAAAATATAAATTATGAATTGACCACTTTGTACTAAATAATGTCAAAATATAAATTATGAATTGACCACTCTGAACTAAATAATGTCAAAATATAAATTTTGAATTGACCACTTTGTACTAAATAATGACATGATATAAATTACTAATTTTGTAGAAATTGAAACTGTTTCCAAGACATGAATATCCACCTGCCTTTGTCAAAGCAGGAAAATGTGGTGGGAAAAGTAGCACAAAACCTGTACTTACAGAGTTATCCATCTGGTTGTAGCGAGCGATGTCCTTGTGAAGTGTCCTCAGCATGATCATAGCTACCATTCCGGACAGGAACAGAACAATTACCAGGGAATTCATGATGCTACAAAACACCATATTTACAATATTTAATAAAAAGCATATTTGTGGTATGTATAAATCAGAATTATGTATGTGACATCAACTGTTTTGACACAAAATCAATGTATTTTTCTCTTTGTTAACTGGCTTACTTAAGAAATCCTCTGATTCTCTCCTTCTGGACAAAAGGCTAAATAGCCAAAATGACAATCCATCTCAAATTCTTTTATCTTCTTAAAGCAGCAAAAAATAATTTGAGGTGATTTTAGTAGTGGCAGAAAATCTGACTTCCCAGAGAATAGCCACAGATCATAAGCCTTCAAGTCGGAGGGTTGCTTGGAAACATCTAGTAAGCCAATGCAATATATGGTCTAATAGTTCTAAGAATATTTTTGCTCTAAACTCACCTGAACCATTGGATATTTGTGTGAGGCATAGACTCGAGGATGTAGTCCCAGCGTGAAGACCACTTGATAGTGTTGTCTTGCTACAAGGTAAAATGCAGTGAAATTGTTAATCCAGTAAAGATAGGGTGTTACCCCAAAATAATTGCAACAGAATTCTTTCTTTGTTTTTCATACAGATCTGACTTTGTTTTATGCAAGAAAAAAAGTCGCCACAAACAAAAATTTGAGAAAGTGTTTTTCTTGACCCCCAAAAATTCAGAAAAATAGGGACATTTGCATAATTTGCCAATTTTGAAGCCAAATATAAACTTACATGGTTATCATGAAATACTAGAAAATTACTGTATGGCAAGAACGTTATAAGGACAGCACAAATTGCCAAAAACATAAGTCGAAATCAGCACAGGGAAAAAGTATGACAGCATGAAAATTACATAATTATGTCCTTGTAACAGCCAAACATGTTTGGATTGTTAAGATAAAAAAATGTTATCATCAACAATACCATTGATACTCATTTTGGTGGAATCTTTTTATATAAAAGGCTTTAAAAGTAAAACATTTTACTTTCACTACCTGAGATAACATGGTTGCTCAAAGTTGGTCTTTTGGCATTTTCCTAGGATAATTTGAAGTCCAAATTGAATAATATATCATTTTCATTCAAGAATTATTCAGTAAGTACCGTCTCGAGTGTTTAGATAGTTATAATTCAGATTCTATGTAGGCTATATTCACCTAAAAGAGACAACTATATCAAGATATCCCCAAATATAAAAGACATGATGTCGGTCAAATCCTCATTTAGTGCCAATTTGTCTAAACTTCTCTAATTGGTTAAGTCCTTAAGCTGAAATATCTAAAATGTGAATATCTATTTTGTGACTAATCAGATTGCAAAATCCTTTGGCAGATATTACCACCATAATGGAGCGCTCTTTATAAAGTGAGATTGAAGTTTCTTTTTGATCAAATATTTGAATAGGTCAGTTTTTTATTTTTCCATAATGGAACCGGATGGGGGTTACATAATTTTCAATGAGATAAAGGAATAAATAAAAGTTCAAGTTCAATTTTATAGCTGAAAATCATCACAGTTCTGATTTATTTACTGGCAAAATTTTATGACAATCGAATAAAGTATATTCAAAAAATCAAGATTTTTGTATTGCAGATTTATGGACTTGGACATATTTTGGTATTCAGCCAAATTAACGTGATAGGAAGTTTTTACTACTAAATAAGATGTGCATATTTATACCGTTTTTTACAACAAATGATCAAAATAACATGCACAAAATATACAAAAAAAATGGGTGTTTTGCCAAAAATCTAAGTATAAAACACTTCAAATTGGCACAATCAGTCAACTTGACAGGTTAAAATTAAGTTTTTTTCTAGCTTATGTATTATCGATCATGCATTAATATCAAAGAAAAAAGTAATCCTTTAAGACATAAAACATAAACTGATATTGTTCAGGGTAAGATTTTATAAAGGTTTGCATCTAGAAATAACAAAAACGGTAATGCTAGCTAAATTCAAACGGTTTTGAGCCGTTTTCATCCTTCTTTATTTCTTGGATTGACTGAAAATATTGTATCATTTCAACTTATTGGTACTAACCTAAAGTTTGTCTTACTACAGCTGAAAGTGAATAAAAAAAACCACAGATACAGTATGCAATTTAACAAATAATTGTTTCTGATTCATTTTTTCTGATTTGATTGAAATGAAAAATATAAATATACTGTACATATTCCTTTAGATAATAATTATGTTACTATTCATTTATTCCAAAATGAACCAAATGAAAAGAAAATGAGACAAATACATAGTACATGTATTTGTGTATGGAAACATTGCTTTATGATTAGGTTGAACTGCTCTGGGGACATAACTCATCAAAAAACTGACCTCTATATAAAGGACACCTCTCTATAAAGGACACTTTAGCCTTGTCCCCTGGGTGTCCTTTATACACAGGTTTGACTGTATATACCCGATTTCATATTTCAAGTATTGCAAAAATAGCAGATATTATACTTTAAAAGTGGTCAAAAGTGTAATTTCTTTATATTTTCTTATTTTTCGGGTGTTGAAAAAATGACTTTCTGAACATATGATTTTTGGCAACTTTTTTCATGGTAAAAAACTAAGATCCTCCAACTCAAAAAGCAGAAAACAAATTCTGTTGCAATTATTTGGAGGTTAGGCCTCTATTTTTTTTTTTGTATTTTTACTGGACTAACAGTTATCTCTTGAAATGAAGTTTGAGCAGTAAAAGTACAATGTAAATGTACATATTATCTAGAAATTCCAGGAAAGAAAAAGTTCAAATCTTTCAAAGAAATATTCCTAGTTCTGCTTCAGATTTCAAAAGAAAAAAGAAATATTCCTAGTTCTGCTTCAGATTTCAAAAGAAAATCAAAGTAATTCTAGGTGTTTCTAACTTTGTCTAGAACTCTGTTGTCCCATAAAATGCTATTTTCTATTATTGCGCCTTTTTAAAAGAATCAAAAAGACAAGGAATCAATAAAATATGCATAGGAATTAAACTATTTTTTGTGTGTGTTTGTTTATGCACTCTTGGCCTCTTAAATGGCATTATACATAATACCTAGTAATATTTAAAGATAATAAAGAAATTGCAATTTTATATGATTTGACTTGATAGCTACACAGTTCACTTACTCCACAGTGAGTAGTTGAATGTGATGCTAAACAATTGACTTACTTTCTATGTGAGTAAGTAGTTGAATGTGCTGTTAAATAATTGACTTACTTTCTATGTGAGTAAGTAGTTGAATGTGATGCTTAACAATTGACTTACTTTCTATGTGAGTAAGTAGTTGAATGTGATGCTTAACATGTACAATTGACTTACTTACTATGTGAGTAAGTAGTTGAATGTGATGCTAAACAATTGACTTACTTTCCATGTGAGTAAGTAGTTGAATGTGATATTAGACTTACTTTCCATGTGAGTAAGTAGTTGAATGTGATGCTAAACAATTGACTTACTTTCTATGTGGGTAAGTAGTTGAATGTGATGCTTAACAATTGACTTACTTTCCATGTGAGTGAGTAGTTGAATGTGATATTAGACTTACTTTCCATGTGAGTGAGTAGTTGAATGTGATATTAGACTTACTTTCTATGTGAGAGAGTAGTTGAATGTGCTGTTAAATAATTGACTTACTTTCTATGTGGGTAAGTAGTTGAATGTGATGCTTAACAATTGACTTACTTTCCATGTGAGTGAGTAGTTGAATGTGATATTAGACTTACTTTCTATGTGAGAGAGTAGTTGAATGTGATGTTAAAGAATTGACTTACTTTCTATGTGAGTAAGTAGTTGAATGTGCTGTTAAACAATTGACTTACTTTCTACGTGAGTAAGTAGTTGAATGTGATGCTAAACAATTAACTTACTTTCTATGTGAGTAAGTAGTTGAATGTGATGCTAAACAATTAACTTACTTTCCATGTGAGTGAGTAGTTGAATGTGATATTAGACTTACTTTCTATGTGAGAGAGTAGTTGAATGTGCTGTTAAACAATTGACTTACTTTCTACGTGAGTAAGTAGTTGAATGTGATGCTAAACAATTAACTTACTTTCTATGTGAGTAAGTAGTTGAATGTGATGCTGAACAATTAACTTACTTTCCATGTGAGTAAGTAGTTGAATGTGATATTAGACTTACTTTCTATGTGAGTAAGTAGTTGAATGTGATGCTAAACAATTAACTTACTTTCTATGTGAGTAAGTAGTTCAATGTGATGCTAAACAATTAACTTACTTTCTATGTAAGTAGTTGAATGTGATGCTAAACAATTAACCTACTTTCCATGTGAGTAAGTAGTTGAATGTGATGCTAGACTTACTTTCCACGTGAGTGAGTAGGTGTAGTTGAATGTGAGTGGCTTGCTGACATCTCCCCCGCCAGTAAGGAACAGAGCCGGATCAGCAGTTTTAGCCTGACAGCCATCAGCAGTGAGATCTGTTGTCTGAATACTGAAAATCAACAACAAGACATTTTTATTACTATAAATTAGTTATAATTTGTCTACCCTTAATCATTAAAGGTGAGATTAAACATTTCTGTCAAATTGTTCCATAAACCACAGAAACATATATATATCTTTTTGATGCTACATCCTACATTATAGTTGAATTTCTGCATCATCTATGGAGCACTGTTAGAATACTCTGGTATCCACAAAGGATCCCTCTGCCAATACATCCATCAATTACAAAGTACCAACAGGACTTTTGAAACCTCTGCCTTTACTATATTTTCATTATATGCAAGAGATCCCAGAGAGATCTTAGCGCCCACCAAAGAATGATCTTTGACTGACAATGGAAAGAGGGATCTTTTCTCTGCTTTTCAAACTTTTTCAAACATACTACAAATAAAACTTCAACTATCAAAGCCCAAGATAGCTGCCTGTTGGCCAAATATTTCATGGATCAATTCCAAAATGCCATATGCAGATCTACGACCAAATCCCTTCAGCATTTTCTAAGAAATAGTGATAACAAACTTTCAATTACCAAAATCTATTCCAAGATAGCTATTGTCCCACTAGTTACTGACCTTTTCGGGACAAGTTTAGCCGATACAATGCGACCTCCGAGGTTGTTAGGGTCGCCCCATTCCTCTCCCTCCCCAGAATGGTAGGTAATTGTGATGTCCACATGGTTAAAGATGTAGTAGCTGTCCTTCTCGCTGAAACGTGGCTGAAAATGTACACACAATAATTACTGAAGTTCATCAAACTATAAATTTTATTTATTTTACATCAGTCCCCAGGTCGTCTAGGAAGGAGAGTAGTTCAACCACTACATCACACTATTCCACCACTGCCTCCAACCTCTACATCAGGTAGGTATATATTGTAAAGGTCAGCGGGTTTCCTATAAGGTCAGCATTTTTTCTAAGATTTTCTAAGGCCAGCGGTTTTTCTAAGGTCAGCAGTTTTTCTCAATTAAAACAAGACTTTTCTCTGTCACTAAATTTTGTCACATCTTTAATCAAACATACCTGTCAATAATTATTGATTTATTAACAGATGCTGTTAAAATTTGTAAACAAAGGTGTGTCTATATGAAGACAAGAGTAACTTACATCAGTAAACAAATGTGTGCCTATATGAAGACCAGAGTAACTTGCATCAGTAAACAAATGTGTGTCTATATGAGGACCAGAGTAACTTACATCAGTAAAGAAATTTGTGTCTATATAAAGACTAGAGTAATTTACATCAGTAAACAAATGTTTGCCTATATGAAGACCAGAGTAACTTACATCAGTAAACAAATGTGTGCCTATATGAAGACCAGAGTAACTTACATCAGTAAACAAATGTGTGTCTATATGAAGACCAGAGTAACTTACATCAGTAAACAAATGTGTGTCTATATAAAGACCAGAGTAACTTACATCAGTAAGCAAATGTGTGCCTATATGATGACCAGAGTAACTTACATCAGTAAACAAATGTGTGTCTATATAAAGACCAGAGTAAATTACATCAGTAAGCAAATGTGTGCCTATATGAAGACCAGAGTAACTTACATCAGTAAAAATTGTGTGTCAATATGAAGACCAGAGTAACTTACATCAGTAAACAAATGAGTGTCTATATGAAGACTAGAGTAACTTACATCAGTAAACAAATGTGTGCCTATATGAAGACCAGAGCAACTTACATCAATAAACAAATGTGTGTCTATATGAAGACCAAAGCAACTTACATCAGTAAACAAATGTGTGTCTATATTAAGACCAGGGTAACTAACATCAATAAACAAATGTGTGTCTATATGAAGACCAGAGCAACTTACATCAGTAAACAAATGTGTGTCTATATTAAGACAAGGGTAACTTACATCAGTAAACAAATGTGTGTCTATATGAAGACCAGAGTAACTTATACCAGTAAACAAATGTGTGTCTATATAAAGACCAGAGTAACTTACATCAGTAAACAAATGTGTGTCTATATGAGGACCAGAGTAACTTACATCAGTAAACAAATGTGTGTCTATATGAGGACCAGAGTAACTTACATCAGTAAACAAATGTTTGTCTATATAAAGACCAGAGTAACTTACATCAGTAAACAAATGAGTGTCTATATAAAGACCAGAGTAACTTACATCAGTAAACAAATGTTTGTCTATATGAGGACCAGAGTAACTTACATCAGTAAACAAATGTGTGTCTATATGAGGACCAGAGTAACTTACATCAGTAAACAAATGAGTGTCTATATGAAGACCAGAGTAACTTACATCAGTAAACAAATGTGTGTCTATATAAAGACCAGAGTAACTTACATCAGTAAACAAATGTATGTCTATATGAAGACCAGAGTAACTTACATCAGTAAACAAATGTGTGCCTATATGAAGACCAGAGTAACTTACATCAGTAAACAAATGAGTGTCTATATGAAGACCAGAGTAACTTACATCAGTAAACAAATGTATGTCTATCTGAAGACCAGAGTAACTTACATCAGTAAACAAATGAGTGTCTATATGAAGACCAGAGTAACTTACATCAGTAAACAAATGAGTGTCTATATAAAGACCAGAGTAACTTACATCAGTAAACAAATGAGTGTCTATATAAAGACCAGAGTAACTTACATCAGTAAACAAATGTTTGTCTATATGAAGACCAGAGTAACTTACATCAGTAAACAAATGTGTGTCTATATGAAGACCAGAGTAACTTACATCAGTAAACAAATGTGTGTCTATATGAAGACCAGAGTAACTTACATCAGTAAACAAATGTGTGTCTATATAAAGACCAGAGTAACTTACATCAGTAAACAAATGTGTGTCTATATGAAGACCAGAGTAACTTACATCAGTAAACAAATGTGTGCCTATATGAAGACCAGAGTAACTTACATCAGTAAACAAATGAGTGTCTATATGAAGACCAGAGTAACTTACATCAGTAAACAAATGTATGTCTATATGAAGACCAGAGTAACTTACATCAGTAAACAAATGAGTGTCTATATGAGGACCAGAGTAACTTACATCAGTAAACAAATGAGTGTCTATATGAAGACCAGAGTACGAGTAACTTACATCAGTAAACAAATGTGTGTCTATATGAAGACCAGAGTAACTTACATCAGTAAACAAATGTATGTCTATATGAAGACCAGAGTAACTTACATCAGTAAACAAATGTGTGTCTATATGAAGACCAGAGTAACTTACATCAGTAAACAAATGTGTGTCTATATGAAGACCAGAGTAACTTACATCAGTAAACAAATGTGTGTCTATATGAAGACCAGAGTAACTTACATCAGTAAACAAATGTATGTCTATATGAAGACCAGAGTAACTTACATCAGTAAACAAATGTGTGTCTATATGAAGACCAGAGTAACTTACATCAGTAAACAAATGTGTGTCTATATGAAGACCAGAGTAACTTACATCAGTAAACAAATGTGTGTCTATATGAAGACCAGAGTAACTTACATCAGTAAACAAATGTGTGTCTATATGAAGACCAGAGTAACTTACATCAGTAAACAAATGTGTGTCTATATGAAGACCAGAGTAACTTACATCAGTAAACAAATGTGTGTCTATATGAAGACCAGAGTAACTTACATCAGTAAACAAATGAGTGTGTCTATATGAAGACCAGACCAGAGTAACTTACATCAGTAAACAAATGTGTGTCCTATATGAAGACCAGAGTACGAGTAACTTACATCAGTAAACAAATGTGTGCCTATATGAAGACCAGAGTAACTTACATCAGTAAACAAATGTGTGTCTATATGAAGACCAGAGTAACTTACATCAGTAAACAAATGTGTGTCTATATGAAGACCAGAGTAACTTACATCAGTAAACAAATGTGTGTCTATATGAAGACCAGAGTAACTTACATCAGTAAACAAATGTGTGTCTATATGAAGACCAGAGTAACTTACATCAGTAAACAAATGTGTGTCTATATGAAGACCAGAGTAACTTACATCAGTAAACAAATGTGTGTCTATATGAAGACCAGAGTAACTTACATCAGTAAACAAATGTGTGTCTATATGAAGACCAGAGTAACTTACATCAGTAAACAAATGTGTGTCTATATGAAGACCAGAGTAACTTACATCAGTAAACAAATGTGTGTCTATATGAAGACCAGAGTAACTTACATCAGTAAACAAATGTGTGCCTATATGAAGACCAGAGTAACTTACATCAGTAAACAAATGTGTGTCTATATGAAGACCAGAGTAACTTACATCAGTAAACAAATGTGTGTCTATATGAAGACCAGAGTAACTTACATCAGTAAACAAATGTGTGTCTATATGAAGACCAGAGTAACTTACATCAGTAAACAAATGTGTGTCTATATGAAGACCAGAGTAACTTACATCAGTAAACAAATGTGTGTCTATATGAAGACCAGAGTAACTTACATCAGTAAACAAATGTGTGTCTATATGAAGAGACCAGAGTAACTAACTACATCAGTAAACAAATGTGTGTCTATATGAAGACCAGAGTAACTTACATCAGTAAACAAATGTGTGTCTATATGAAGACCAGAGTAACTTACATCAGTAAACAAATGTGTGTCTATATGAAGACCAGAGTAACTTACATCAGTAAACAAATGTGTGCTATATGAAGACCAGAGTAACTTACATCAGTAAACAAATGTGTGCCTATATGAAGACCAGAGTAACTTACATCAGTAAACAAATGTGTGTCTATATGAAGACCAGAGTAACTTACATCAGTAAACAAATGTGTGTCTATATGAAGACCAGAGTAACTTACATCAGTAAACAAATGTGTGCCTATATGAAGACCAGAGTAACTTACATCAGTAAACAAATGAGTGTCTATATGAAGACCAGAGTAACTTACATCAGTAAACAAATGTGTGTCTATATGAAGACCAGAGTAACTTACATCAGTAAACAAATGAGTGTCTATATGAAGACCAGAGTAACTTACATCAGTAAACAAATGTTTGCCTATATGAAGACCAGAGTAACTTACATCAGTAAACAAATGTGTGCCTATATGAAGACCAGAGTAACTTACATCAGTAAACAAATGTGTGTCTATATGAAGACCAGAGTAACTTACATCAGTAAACAAATGTGTGTCTATATGAAGACCAGAGTAACTTACATCAGTAAACAAATGTGTGTCTATATTAAGACCAGGGTAACTTACATCAGTAAACAAATGTGTGTCTATATGAAGACCAGAGTAACTTACATCAGTAAACAAATGTGTGTCTATATGAAGACCAGAGTAACTTACATCAGTAAACAAATGTGTGTCTATATGAAGACCAGAGTAACTTACATCAGTAAACAAATGTGTTGTCTATATGAAGACCAGAGTAACTTACATCAGTAAACAAATGTGTGTCTTTATGAAGACCAGAGTAACTTACATCAGTAAACAAATGTGTGTCTATATGAAGACCAGAGTAACTTACATCAGTAAACAAATGTGTGTCTATATGAAGACCAGAGTAACTTACATCAGTAAACAAATGTGTGTCTATATGAAGACCAGAGTAACTTACATCAGTAAACAAATGTGTTGTCTATATGAAGACCAGAGTAACTTACATCAGTAAACAAATGTGTGTCTATATGAAGACCAGAGTAACTTACATCAGTAAACAAATGTGTGTCTATATGAAGACCAGAGTAACTTACATCAGTAAACAAATGTGTGTCTATATGAAGACCAGAGTAACTTACATCAGTAAACAAATGTGTGTCTATATGAAGACCAGAGTAACTTACATCAGTAAACAAATGTGTGTCTATATGAAGACCAGAGTACGAGTAACTTACATCAGTAAACAAATGTGTGTCTATATGAAGACCAGAGTAACTTACATCAGTAAACAAATGAGTGTCTATATGAAGACCAGAGTAACTTACATCAGTAAACAAATGTGTGTCTATATGAAGACCAGAGTAACTTACATCAGTAAACAAATGTGTGTCTATATGAAGACCAGAGTAACTTACATCAGTAAACAAATGTGTGTCTATATGAAGACCAGAGTAACTTACATCAGTAAACAAATGTGTGTCTATATGAAGACCAGAGTAACTTACATCAGTAAACAAATGTGTGTGTCTATATGAAGACCAGAGTAACTTACATCAGTAAACAAATGTGTGTCTATATGAAGACCAGAGTAACTTACATCAGTAAACAAATGTGTGTCTATATGAAGACCAGAGTAACTTACATCAGTAAACAAATGTGTGTCTATATGAAGACCAGAGTAACTTACATCAGTAAACAAATGTGTGTCTATATGAAGACCAGAGTAAACTTACATCAGTAAACAAATGTGTGTCTATATGAAGACCAGAGTAACTTACATCAGTAAACAAATGTGTGTCTATATGAAGACCAGAGTAACTTACATCAGTAAACAAATGTGTGTCTATATGAAGACCAGAGTAACTTACATCAGTAAACAAATGTGTGTCTATATGAAGACCAGAGTAACTTACATCAGTAAACAAATGTGTGTCTATATGAAGACCAGAGTAACTTACATCAGTAAACAAATGTGTGCCTATATGAAGACCAGAGTAACTTACATCAGTAAACAAATGTGTGTCTATATGAAGACCAGAGTAACTTACATCAGTAAACAAATGTGTGTCTATATGAAGACCAGAGTAACTTACATCAGTAAACAAATGTGTGTCTATATGAAGACCAGAGTAACTTACATCAGTAAACAAATGTGTGTCTATATGAAGACCAGAGTAACTTACATCAGTAAACAAATGTGTGTCTATATGAAGACCAGAGTAACTTACATCAGTAAACAAATGTGTGTCTATATGAAGACCAGAGTAACTTACATCAGTAAACAAATGTGTGTCTATATGAAGACCAGAGTAACTTACATCAGTAAACAAATGTGTGTCTATATGAAGACCAGAGTAACTTACATCAGAGTAACTTACATCAGTAAACAAATGAGTGTCTATATGAAGACCAGAGTAACTTACATCAGTAAACAAATGAGTGTCTATATGAAGACCAGAGTAACTTACATCAGTAAACAAATGTGTGTCTATATGAAGACCAGAGTAACTTACATCAGTAAACAAATGTGTGTCTATATGAAGACCAGAGTAACTTACATCAGTAAACAAATGTGTGTCTATATGAAGACCAGAGTAACTTACATCAGTAAACAAATGTGTGTCTATATGAAGACCAGAGTAACTTACATCAGTAAACAAATGTGTGTCTATATGAAGACCAGAGTAACTTACATCAGTAACAAATGTGTGTCTATATGAAGACCAGAGTAACTTACATCATAAACAAATGTGTGTCTATATGAAGACCAGAGTAACTTACATCAGTAAACAAATGTGTGTCTATATGAAGACCAGAGTAACTTACATCAGTAAACAAATGTGTGTCTATATGAAGACCAGAGTAACTTACATCAGTAAACAAATGTGTGTCTATATGAAGAGAGAGTAACTTACATCAGTAAACAAATGTGTGTCTATATGAAGACCAGAGTAACTTACATCAGTAAACAAATGTGTGTCTATATGAAGACCAGAGTAACTTACATCAGTAAACAAATGTGTGTCTATATGAAGACCAGAGTAACTTACATCAGTAAACAAATGTGTGTCTATATGAAGACCAGAGTAACTTACATCAGTAAACAAATGTGTGTCTATATGAAGACCAGAGTAACTTACATCAGTAAACAAATGTGTGTCTATATGAAGACCAGAGTAACTTACATCAGTAAACAAATGTGTGTCTATATGAAGACCAGAGTAACTTACATCAGTAAACAAATGTGTGTCTATATGAAGACCAGAGTAACTTACATCAGTAAACAAATGTGTGTCTATATGAAGACCAGAGTAACTTACATCAGTAAACAAATGTGTGTCTATATGAAGACCAGAGTAACTTACATCAGTAAACAAATGAGTGTCTATATGAAGACCAGAGTAACTTACATCAGTAAACAAATGTGTGTCTTATATGAAGACCAGAGTAACTTACATCAGTAAACAAATGTGTGTCTATATGAAGACCAGAGTAACTTACATCAGTAAACAAATGAGTGTCTATATGAAGACCAGAGTAACTTACATCAGTAAACAAATGTGTGTCTATATGAAGACCAGAGTAACTTACATCAGTAAACAAATGAGTGTCTATATGAAGACCAGAGTACGAGTAACTTACATCAGTAAACAAATGTGTGCCTATATGAAGACCAGAGTAACTTACATCAGTAAACAAATGTGTGTCTATATGAAGACCAGAGTAACTTACATCAGTAAACAAATGAGTGTCTATATGAAGACCAGAGTAACTTACATCAGTAAACAAATGAGTGTCTATATGAAGACCAGAGTAACTTACATCAGTAAACAAATGAGTGTCTATATGAAGACCAGAGTAACTTACATCAGTAAACAAATGAGTGTCTATATGAAGACCAGAGTAACTTACATCAGTAAACAAATGAGTGTCTATATGAAGACCAGAGTAACTTACATCAGTAAACAAATGTGTGTCTATATGAAGACCAGAGTAACTTACATCAGTAAACAAATGTGTGTCTATATGAAGACCAGAGTAACTTACATCAGTAAACAAATGTGTGTCTATATGAAGACCAGAGTAACTTACATCAGTAAACAAATGTGTGTCTATATGAAGACCAGAGTAACTTACATCAGTAAACAAATGAGTGTCTATATGAAGACCAGAGTAACTTACATCAGTAAACAAATGTGTGTCTATATGAAGACCAGAGTAACTTACATCTGTAAACAAATGTGTGTCTATATATGAAGACCAGAGTAACTTACATCAGTAAACAAATGAGTGTCTATATGAAGACCAGAGTAACTTACATCAGTAAACAAATGTGTGTCTATATGAAGACCAGAGTAACTTACATCAGTAAACAAATGAGTGTCTATATGAAGACCAGAGTAACTTACATCAGTAAACAAATGAGTGTCTATATGAAGACCAGAGTAACTTACATCAGTAAACAAATGAGTGTCTATATGAAGACCAGAGTAACTTACATCAGTAAACAAATGAGTGTCTATATGAAGACCAGAGTAACTTACATCAGTAAACAAATGTGTGTCTATATGAAGACCAGAGTAACTTACATCAGTAAACAAATGTGTGTCTATATGAAGACCAGAGTAACTTACATCAGTAAACAAATGAGTGTCTATATATGAAGACCAGAGTAACTTACATCAGTAAACAAATGTGTGCCTATCTGAAGATGAGTGTCTATATGAAGACCAGAGTAACTTACATCAGTAAACAAATGTGTGTCTATATGAAGACCAGAGTAACTTACATCAGTAAACAAATGTGTGTCTATATGAAGACCAGAGTAACTTACATCAGTAAACAAATGTATGTCTATATGAAGACCAGAGTAACTTACATCAGTAAACAAATGAGTGTCTATATGAAGACCAGAGTAACTTACATCAGTAAACAAATGAGTGTCTATATGAAGACCAGAGTAACTTACATCAGTAAACAAATGAGTGTCTATATGAAGACCAGAGTAACTTACATCAGTAAACAAATGAGTGTCTATATGAAGACCAGAGTAACTTACATCAGTAAACAAATGTGTGTCTATATGAAGACCAGAGTAACTTACATCAGTAAACAAATGTGTGTCTATATGAAGACCAGAGTAACTTACATCAGTAAACAAATGAGTGTCTATATGAAGACCAGAGTAACTTACATCAGTAAACAAATGTATGTCTATATGAAGACCAGAGTAACTTACATCAGTAAACAAATGTGTGTCTATATGAAGACCAGAGTAACTTACTTACATCAGTAACTTACATCAGTAAACAATGTGTGTCTATATGAAGACCAGAGTAACTTACATCAGTAAACAAATGTGTGTCTATATGAAGACCAGAGTAACTTACATCAGTAAACAAATGAGTGTCTATATGAAGACCAGAGTAACTAAGTTTACATCAGATAACACATGTAAACAAATGTGTGTCTATATGAAGACCAGAGTAACTTACATCAGTAAACAAATGAGTGTCTATATGAAGACCAGAGTAACTTACATCAGTAAACAAATGTGTGTCTATATGAAGACCAGAGTAACTTACATCAGTAAACAAATGTGTGTCTATATGAAGACCAGAGTAACTTACATCAGTAAACAAATGGTGTCTATATGAAGACCAGAGTAACTTACATCAGTAAACAAATGTGTGTCTATATGAAGACCAGAGTAACTTACATCAGTAAACAAATGTGTGTCTATATGAAGACCAGAGTAACTTACATCAGTAAACAAATGTGTGTCTATATGAAGACCAGAGTAACTTACATCAGTAAACAAATGTGTGTCTATATGAAGACCAGAGTAACTTACATCAGTAAACAAATGTGTGTCTATATGAAGACCAGAGTAACTTACATCAGTAAACAAATGTGTGTCTATATGAAGACCAGAGTAACTTACATCAGTAAACAAATGTGTGTCTATATGAAGACCAGAGTAACTTACATCAGTAAACAAATGTGTGCCTATATGAAGACCAGAGTAACTTACATCAGTAAACAAATGTGTGTCTATATGAAGACCAGAGTAACTTACATCAGTAAACAAATGTGTGTCTATATATGAAGACCAGAGTAACTTACATCAGTAAACAAATGTGTGTCTATATGAAGACCAGAGTAACTTACATCAGTAAACAAATATGAAGACAAGTAACTTACATCGTAAACAAATGTGTGTCTATATGAAGACCAGAGTAACTTACATCAGTAAACAAATGTGTGTCTATATGAAGACCAGAGTAACTTACATCAGTAAACAAATGTGTGTCTATATGAAGACCAGAGTAACTTACATCAGTAAACAAATGTGTGTCTATATGAAGACCAGAGTAACTTACATCAGTAAACAAATGTGTGTCCTATATGAAGACCAGAGTAACTTACATACATCAGTAAACAAATGTGTGTCTATATGAAGACCAGAGTAACTTACATCAGTAAACAAATGTGTGTCTATATGAAGACCAGAGTAACTTACATCAGTAAACAAATGTGTGTCTATATGAAGACCAGAGTAACTTACATCAGTAAACAAATGAGTGTCTATATGAAGACCAGAGTAACTTACATCAGTAAACAAATGTGTGTCTATATGAAGACCAGAGTAACTTACATCAGTAAACAAATGTGTGCCTATATGAAGACCAGAGTAACTTACTTACATCAGTAAACAAATGTGTGTCTATATGAAGACCAGAGTAACTTACATCAGTAAACAAATGTGTGCCTATATGAAGACCAGAGTAACTTACATCAGTAAACAAATGTGTGTCTATATGAAGACCAGAGTAACTTACATCAGTAAACAAATGTGTGTCTATATGAAGACCAGGGTAACTTACATCAGTAAACAAATGTGTGTCTATATGAAGACCAGAGTAACTTACATCAGTAAACAAATGTGTGTCTATATGAAGACCAGAGTAACTTACATCAGTAAACAAATGTGTGTCTTTATAAAGACTAGAGTACATCTAACTTACATCAGTAAACAAATGTGTGCCTATATGAAGACCAGAGTAACTTACATCAGTAAACAAATGTGTGTCTATATGAAGACCAGAGTAACTTACATCAGTAAACAAATGAGTGTCTATATGAAGACCAGAGTAACTTACATCAGTAAACAAATGTGTGTCTATATGAAGACCAGAGTAACTTACATCAGTAAGCAAATGTGTGTCTATATGAAGACCAGAGTAACTTACATCAGTAAACAAATGTGTGTCTATATGAAGACCAGAGTAACTTACATCAGTAAACAAATGTGTGTCTATATGAAGACCAGAGTAACTTACATCAGTAAACAAATGTGTGTCTATATGAAGACCAGAGTAACTTACATCAGTAAACAAATGTGTGTCTATATGAAGACCAGAGTAACTTACATCAGTAAACAAATGTGTGTCTATATGAAGACCAGAGTAACTTACATCAGTAAACAAATGAGTGTCTATATGAAGACCAGAGTAACTTACATCAGTAAACAAATGTGTGTCTATATGAAGACCAGAGTAACTTACATCAGTAAACAAATGTGTGTCTATATGAAGACCAGAGTAACTTACATCAGTAAACAAATGTGTGTCTATATGAAGACCAGAGTAACTTACATCAGTAAACAAATGTGTTGTCTATATGAAGACCAGAGTAACTTACATCAGTAAACAAATGTGTGTCTTTATGAAGACCAGAGTAACTTACATCAGTAAACAAATGTGTGTGTCTATATGAAGACCAGAGTAACTTACATCAGTAAACAAATGTGTGTCTATATGAAGACCAGAGTAACTTACATCAGTAAACAAATGTGTGTCTATATGAAGACCAGAGTAACTTACATCAGTAAACAAATGTGTGTCTATATGAAGACCAGAGTAACTTAATTACATCAGTAAACAGAAATTTGTGTCTATATAAAGACTAGAGTAATTTACATCAGTAAACAAATGTTTGCCTATATGAAGACCAGAGTAACTTACATCAGTAAACAAATGTGTGCCTATATGAAGACCAGAGTAACTTACATCAGTAAACAAATGTGTGCCTATCTGAAGACTAGAGTAACTTACATCAGTAAACAAATGAGTGTCTATATGAAGACCAGAGTAACTTACATCAGTAAACAAATGTGTGTCTATATAAAGACCAGAGTAACTTACATCAGTAAACAAATGTGTGCCTATATGAATACCAGAGTAACTTACATCAGTAAACAAATGTGTGTCTATATGAAGACCAGTGTAACTTACATCAGTAAACAAATGTGTGTCTATATGAAGACCAGAGTAACTTACATCAGTAAACAAATGTATGCCTATCTGAAGACCAGAGTAACTTACATCAGTAAACAAATGTGTGTCTATATGAATACCAGAGTAACTTACATCAGTAAACAAATGTATGTCTATATGAAGACCAGAGTAACTTACATCAGTAAACAAATGAGTGTCTATATGAAGACCAGAATAACTTACTTATCAGTAAACAAATGTGTGTCTATATGAAGACCAGAGTAACTTACATCAGTAAACAAATGAGTGTCTATATGAAGACCAGGGTAACTTACATCAGTAAACAAATGTTTGCCTATATGAAGACCAGAGTAACTTACATCAGTAAACAAATGTGTGCCTATATGAAGACCAGAGTAACTTACATCAGTAAACAAATGTGTGTCTTTATAAAGACTAGAGTAACTTACATCAGAGTAACTTACATCAGTAAACAAATGTGTGCCTTTATGAAGACCAGAGTAACATACATCAGTAAACAAATGTATGTCTATATGAAGACCAGAGTAACTTACATCAGTAAGCAAATGTGTGTCTATATAAAGACCAGAGTAACTTACATCAGTAAACAAATGTGTGTCTATATTAAGACCAGGGTAACTTACATCAGTAAGCAAATGTGTGTCTATATGAAGACTAGAGTAACTTACATCAGTAAACAAATGTTTGTCTTTAAGAAGACCAGAGTAACTTACATCAGTAAACAAATATGTGTCTATATAAAGACTAGAGTAACTTACATCAGAGTAACTGACATCAGTAAACAAATGAGTGTCTATATGAAGACCAGAGTAACTTACATCAGTAAACAAATGTGTGTCTATATGAAGACCAGAGTAACTTACATCAGTAAACAAATGTGTGCCTATATGAAGACCAGAGTAACTTACATCAATAAACAATTGTGTGTCTATATGAAGAGCAGAGTAACCTTTATCAGTAAACAAATGTGTGTCTATATGAAGACCAGAGTAACTTACATCAGTAAACAAATGTGTGTCTATATGAAGACCAGAGTAACTTACATCAGTAAACAAATGTGTGTCTATATGAAGACCAGAGTAACTTACATCAGAGTAACTTACATCAGTAAACAAATGAGTGTCTATATGAAGACCAGAGTAACTTACATCAGTAAACAAATGAGTGTCTATATGAAGACCAGAGTAACTTACATCAGTAAACAAATGTGTGTCTATATGAAGACCAGAGTAACTTACATCAGTAAACAAATGTGTGCCTATATGAAGACCAGAGTAACTTACATCAATAAACAATTGTGTGTCTATATGAAGAGCAGAGTAACCTTTATCAGTAAACAAATGTGTGTCTATATGAAGACCAGAGTAACTTACATCAGTAAACAAATGTGTGTCTATATGAAGACCAGAGTAACTTACATCAGTAAACAAATGTGTTGTCTATATGAAGACCAGAGTAACTTACATCAGTAAACAAATGTGTGTCCATATGAAGACCAGAGTAATTTACATCAGTAAACAAATGTGTGTCTATATGAAGACCAGAGTAACTTACATCAGTAAACAAATGAGTGTCTATATGAAGACCAGAGTAACTTACATCAGTAAACAAATGTGTGCCTATATGAATACCAGAGTAACTTACATCAGTAAACAAATGTGTGTCTATATGAAGACCAGTGTAACTTACATCAAACAAGAGGCCCAGAGGGCCTGTATCGCTCACCTGGTTTGTAATGCCAAGTAATATTCTGGATACAGGTTCATTGTTTATTTTCTGAAGAAATTTGAATATTTACCTCTAATTCCCCTATTGGGCCCCACCATTCCTGCCCCCTGGGGGTCAGAGCCAAAATTTATACAAGCTCTGTTCCCCTTCCCCCAAGGATGTTTGTGGCCAAATTTGGTTATAATCCATGCAGAACTCTATGACTAGTAGCGATTTATAGGATTTACCTTTATTTCCCCTATTGGGCCCCGCCCCTCCTGCCCCCAGGGGGTCAGAGCCAAAATTTATACAAGTTCTGTTCCCCTTCTCCCAAGGATGTTTGTGGCCAAATTTGGTCACAATCCATGCAGAACTCTAGGACAAGTAGCGATTTATAGGATTTACCTTTATTTCCCCTATTGGGCCCCGCCCCTCCTGCCCCTGGGGGGTTAGAGCCAAAATTTATACAAGTTCTGTTCCCCTTCCCCAAAGAATGATTGTGGCTAAATTTGGTTACAATCCATGCAGAATTCTATGACTAGTAGCGATTTATAGGATTTACCTTTATTTCCCCTATTGGGCCCCGCCCCTCCTGCCCCCGGGGGGTCAGAGCCAAAATTTAAACAAGTTCTGTTCCCCTTCTCCAAAGGATGTTTGTGGCCAAATTTGGTCACAATCCATGCAGAACTCTAGGACAAGTAGCGATTTATAGGATTTACCTTTATTTCCCATATTGGGCCCCGCCCCTCCTGCCCCCGGGGGGTCAGAGTCAAAATTTATACAGGTTCTGTTCCCTTCCCCAAAGAATGTTTGTGGTCAAATTTGGTTACAATCCATGCAGAACTCTATGACTAGTAGTGATTTATAGGATTTACCTTTATTTCCCCTATTGGGCCCCGCCCCTCCTGCCCCCGGGGCTCAGAGCCAAAATTTATACAAGTTCTGTTTCCCTTTCCCCAAGGATGCTTGTGGCCAAATTTGGTTACAATCCATGCAGAACTCTATGACTAGTAGCGATTTATAGGATTTACCTTTATTTCCCTATTGGGCCCCGCCCCTCCTGCCCCCGGGGGGTCAGAGCCAAATTTTATACAAGTTCTGTTCCCCTTCCCCAAAGAATGTTTGTGGCCAAATTTGGTTACAATCCATGAAGAACTCTATGACTAGTAGCGATTTATAGGATTTACCTTTATTTCCTATACTTGGAAGGAGGAGGTGAACGTTATCTTTGCCTGACGCTGGGCTTAACATCCCTTTTATCCATTTGCTGGGCCCGGCGTGCGGGCTCGGGCGAGGGCCTTCGGTACTGGGAAACGTACTTGATTGCTCGCACAATTACCTAGGTATCGACTCACGGACGTTCTTTCCGTGTTATTCCCTACCGTAATAAATTCCAGCGCGCACGTCCCTACACATCCCGGAAATACCTTCTTCTCGATCGGGAATCATCAGATCATTGCATCCCACAGGAGGGCGGTTTTTGCGCAAATTAATGAACCCGGCGTAGGAAAATATACGAAAATGTTAAACAAATCTACTGATAGTTCTCTTATGCAATACTAATTGTCGCAAATAAGTTCAAAACTAACGCGCTTAAAAGGAGTCGCCTATCTCGCGTCAGGTGGGTCTAGCGGGCTTTTAGTTTTGTGGGTTTTCCGCCGGTCAATCAGATGTGAGTGTGTGAACACCAGGACCCCATGTGTTTGAACCTCCCGTGCTTGTTTAGAGGGCGGGAACGGGACATTTATTTTATTTAGAGGGAAAGGCTGTTGAGGACTACGAGTAGATATCAACTACACTTCTGCTTGACGGTAGAGCCGTTGCCCCGTGGGCAGGTTAGGATGATAGGGGACGATCGTCGTAGGAGGGTTTAGAGGGAGAGTAGTGGGCCTTGAAACTGGGTCGAGTCAATCAGTGACCACCAGGAGGGTTTGAGAGGGAGGAGTAGCGGGGCCCTTGACTGCGTTTGATCTTCTCAGTGACCACCAGGAGGGTTTAGAGGGAGGAGTATGTGGTGCCTTGACTGGGTCGATCATCTGTGACCACCAGGAGGGTTGTAGAGGGAGGAGTAGTTGGCCTTGACTGGGTTGATCATCAGTGACCACCTGGAGGGTTTAGAGGGAGGAGTAGTGGGCCTTTGACTGGGTCGATCAGTGACCACCAGGAGGGTTTAGAGGGAGGAAGTAGTTGGGCCTTGACTGGGTATTCATCAGTGACCACCAGGAGGGGTTTAGAGGTAGGAGTAGTTATGGGCCTTGTCTGGGTCGATCATCAGTGACCACCAGCGAAGGTTTTAGAGGGAGGAGTAGTGGGCCTTGACTGGGTCGATCATCAGTGACCACCAGGAGGGTTTTGAGGGAGAGGAGTAGTGGGCCTTGATGGGTCGAATCATACAGTGACCACTAGGAGGGTTTAGAGGTAGGTGTAGCGGGCCTTTGACTGGGTCGAATCATCAGCCTGACCACAGGAGGGTTTAGATGGAGGGAAGTAGCGGGCCTTGACTGGGTCGATCATCAGTGTCACACCACCAGGGGGGTTTAGAGGGGTGGTAGTGGGCCTTGACTGGGGTCGATCATCAGTGACCAGGAGGAGGTTTAGAGGGAGAGTACTGGGCCTTGACTGGTCGATCAGTTGACCACCAGGAGGGTTTAGAGGGAGGAGTAGTGGGCCTCTTGACTGGGTCGAATGGATCAGTGACCACCAGGAGGGTTTAGAGGGAGGAGTAGTGGGGGCCTTGACTGGGTCATGTCATCAGTGACCAACAGGAGGGTTTTTAGAGGGAGGAGTAGTGGGCCTGCTTGACTGGGTCGATCATCAGTGACCACCAGGAGGGTTTAGAGGGAGGAGTAGTGGGCCATTGACAGGGTCAATGATCAGTGACCACCAGGAGGGTTTTGTAGAGGGGGAGTAGTGGGCCTTCGACTGGGTCAGTCATCAGTGACCATCAGGAGGGTTTAGAGGGAGGAGTAATGGGCCTTGACTGGGTCGAGTCATCTAGTGACCACCAGGAGGATTAGAGGGAGGAGTAAGGTGGGGGGTTTCATTGAACTGGGGAGGATTGAGAGGGGAAGTCAGTGACCAATGGTAGGAGTGTTTAGAGGGAGGAGAGGGTTTTGAAAGAGGTGGCGGGTCCTTGACTGGGTCAGTCATCAGTTGACCAACAGGAGGGTTTAGAGGGCAGGAGTTAGTGGGCCTTGACTGGGTCAAATCATCAGTGACCACCAGGATGGGTTTAGAGGGAGGAGTTGTGCGGCTTGATTGGGTCGATCATCAGTGACCACCAGGAGGGTTTAGAGGGAGGAGTAGTGGGCCTTGACTGGGTCAATCATCAGTGACACTTCCAGGAGGGTTTTTAGGAGGAGGAGTGAGTGGGCCTTTACTGGGTCAGTCATCAGTGACCACCAGGAGGGTTTTAGAGGGAGGAGTAGTGGGCCTTGACTGGGTCGATCGTCAGTGACCACCAGCTAGGGAATTTAGAGGGAGGAGTAGTGGGCCTTGACTGGGTCAGTCATCAGTGACCACCAGGAGGGTTTAGAGGGAGGAGTAGTGGGCCTTGACTGGGTCGATCAGTGACCACCAGGAGGGTTTAGAGGGAGGAGTAGCGGGCCTTGACTGGGTCAATCATCAGTGACCAAAAGGAGGGTTTAGAGGGTCGATCATTGAGGAGTAGTGGGCCTTGACATGGGTCATTCATCAGTGGACCCACCAGGAGGGTTTAGAGGGAGGATTAGTAGTGGGCCTTGACTGGGTCGATCATCCAAGGACCACCAAGGAGGGTTATTAGAGGGTAGGAGTAGCGGGAGCTTGACTGGGTCGATCTTCAGTGACCACCCAGGAGGGTTTTAGAGGGAGGAGTAGTGGCGGGCTTGACTGGGTTGGTCATCATGTGACCACCAGGGAGGGTTTAGAGGGAGGAGTAGTGGGGCCTTGACTGATTGGTCGATCATCTCAGTGACCACCAGGAGGGTTTAGAGGGAGGAGTAGCGGGCCTTGACTGGGTCAATCATCAGTGACCAACAGGAGGGTTTAGAGGGTCAGGAGTAGCTGGGCCTTGACTGGGTCGATCATCAGTGACCAACAGGAGGGTTTTAGAGGGTAGGAGTAGTGGGCCTTTGATGGGTCGGATCATCAAGTGACCGACCAGGGGGATTTAGAGGGTTAGGGAGTAACGGGCCTTGACTGGGTCAATCGATCGAGTGACCCATATCCAGGAGGGTTTAGAGGGAGGAGCGCAGTGGGCCTTGACTGGGTCAGTCGATCAGTGACCACCAGGAGGGTTTAGAAGGTAGTAGTAAAGGGCCTTGACTGGGTCGATCATCAGTGACCACCAGGAGGATTTAGAGGGAGGAGTAGTGGGCCTTGACTGGGTCAGTTCATCAGTGACCTTCCAGGAGGGTTTAGAGGGAGTAAGAGTAGTAAGGCCTTGACTGGGTCAGTCATCAGTGACCAAACAGGGAGGGTTTAGAGGGAGAGAGTAGTGGGCCTTGACTGGGTCAATCATCAGTGACCACCAGGAGGGTTTAGAGGGAGGAGTAGCGGGCCTTGACTGGGTTGATCATCAGTGACCACCAGGAGGGTTTAGAGGGAGGAGTAGTGGGCCTTGACTGGGTCAGTCATCAGTGACCACCAGGAGGGATTTAGAGGGAGGAGTAGTGGGCCTTGACTGGGTCGTTCATCAGGTGACCACCAGGAGGGTTTAGAGGGAGGAGTAGCGGGCCTTGACTGGGTCGATCAGTGACCACCAGGGGGTTTAGAGGGAGGGTTTAGAGGTAGGAGTAGTGGGCCTTGACTGGGTCAATCATCAGTGACCACCAGGAGGGTTTAGAGGGAAGGAGTAGTGGGCCTTGACTGGGTCAATCATCAGTGACCACCAGGAGGGTTTAGAGGGAGGAGTAGCGGGCCTTGACTGGGTCAGTCATCAGTGACCACCAGGAGGGTTTAGAGGGAGGAGTAGTGGGCCTTGACTGGGTCGATCATCAGTGACCACCAGGAGGGTTTAGAGGGAGGAGTAGTGGGCCTTGACTGGGTCAGTCATCAGTGACCACCAGGAGGGTTTAGAGGGAGGAGTAGTGGGCCTTGACTGGGTCGATCACTGACCACCAGGAGGGTTTAGAGGGAGGAGTAGTGGGCCTTGACTGGGTCAATCATCAGTGACCACCAGGAGGGTTTAGAGGGAGGAGTAGTGGGCCTTGACTGGGTCAATCATCAGTGACCAACAGGAGGGTTTAGAGGGAGGAGTAGTGGGCCTTGACTGGGTCGATCATCAGTGACCACCAGGAGGGTTTAGAGGGAGGAGTAGCGGGCCTTGACTGGGTCGATCAGTGACCACCAGGAGGGTTTTAGAGGGAGACTGGGTTCAGTGACCACCAGGAGGGTTTAGAGGGAGGAGTAGTGGGCCTTGACTGGGTCGATCAGTGACCACCAGGAGGGTTTAGAGGGAGGAGTAGCGGGCCTTGACTGGGTCGATCATCAGTGACCACCAGGAGGGTTTAGAGGGAGGAGTAGTGGGCCTTGACTGGGTCGGTCATCAGTGACCACCAGGAGGGTTTTAGAGGGAGGAGTAGTGGGGCCTTGACTGGGTCAGTCATCAGTGACCACCAGGAGGAGGGTTTAGAGGGAGAGTAGTGGGCCTTGACTGGGTCGGTCATCAGTGACCAACAGGAGGGTTTAGAGGGAGGAGTAGTGGGCCTTGACTGGGTCGATCATCAGTGACCACCAGGAGGGAGGAGGTTAGAGTAGGGTAGCGGAGTAGTGGACCTTGACTGGGTCACGGTCATCAGTGACCACCAGGAGGGTTTAGAGGGAGGAAGTAGTGGGCCTTGACTGGGTCGATCAGTGACCACCAGGAGGGTTTAGAGGGAGGAGTAGCGGGCATTGACTGGGTCGATCATCAGTGACCACCAGGAGGGTTTAGAGGGAGGAGTAGCGGGCCTTGACTGGGTCGATCATCAGTGACCACCAGGAGGGTTTAGAGGAAGGAGTATAGTGGGCCTTGACTGGGTCAATCATCAGTGACCACCAGGAGGGTTTAGAGGGAGGAGTAGTGGGCCTTGACTGGGTCGATCATCAGTGACCACCAGGAGGGTTTAGAGGGAGGAGTAGCGGGCCTTGACTGGGTCAATCATCAGTGACCACCAGGAGGGTTTAGAGGGAGGAGTAGCGGGCCTTGACTGGGTCGATCATCAGTGACCACCAGGAGGGTTTAGAGGGAGGAGTAGTGGGCCTTGACTGGGTCAGTCATCAGTGACCACCAGGAGGGTTTAGAGGGAGGAGTAGTGGGCCTTGACTGGGTCGATCAGTGACCACCAGGAGGGTTTAGAGGGAGGAGTAGCGGGCCTTGACTGGGTCGATCATCAGTGACCACCAGGAGGGTTTAGAGGGAGGAGTAGCTGGCCTTGACTGGGTCGATCATCAGTGACCACCAGGAGGGTTTAGAGGGAGGAGTAGCGGGCCTTGACTGGGTCGATCATCAGTGACCACCAGGAGGGTTTAGAGGGAGGAGTAGTGGGCCTTGACTGGGTCAGTCATCAGTGACCACCAGGAGGGTTTAGAGGGAGGAGTAGTGGGCCTTGACTGGGTCAATCATCAGTGACCACCAGGAGGGTTTAGAGGGAGGAGTAGTGGGCCTTGACTGGGTCAATCATCAGTGACCAACAGGAGGGTTTAGAGGGAGGAGTAGCTGGCCTTGACTGGGTCGATCATCAGTGACCACCAGGAGGGTTTTAGAGGGAGGGAGTAGTGGGCCTTGACTGGGTCATCATGACCATCAGTGACCACCAGGAGGGTTTAGAGGGAGGAGTAGTGGGCCTTGACTGGGTCGATCAGTGACCACCAGGAGGGTTTAGAGGGAGGAGTAGCGGTTCTTGACTGGGTCAATCATCAGTGACCAACAGGAGGGTTTAGAGGGAGGAGTAGTGGGCCTTGACTGGGTCAGTCATCAGTGACCACCAGGAGGGTTTAGAGGGAGGAGTAGTGGGCCTTGACTGGGTCAGTCATCAGTGACCACCAGGAGGGTTTAGAGGGAGGAGTAGTGGGCCTTGACTGGGTCAATCATCAGTGACCACCAGGAGGGTTTAGAGGGAGGAGTAGTGGTTCTTGACTGGGTCAATCATCAGTGACCAACAGGAGGGTTTAGAGGGAGGAGTAGTGGGGCTTGACTGGGTCGGTCATCAGTGACCACCAGGAGGGTTTAGAGGGAGGAGTAGTGGGCCTTGACTGGGTCAGTCATCAGTGACCACCAGGAGGGTTTAGAGGGAGGAGTAGTGGGCCTTGACTGGGTCGATCATCAGTGACCACCAGGAGGGTTTAGAGGGAGGAGTAGTGGGCCTTGACTGGGTCAATCATCAGTGACCACCAGGAGGGTTTAGAGGGAGGAGTAGTGGATCTTTACTGGGTCAGTCATCAGTGACCACCAGAAGGGTTTAGAGGGAACAGTAGTGGGCCTTGACTGGGTCAATCAGTGACCACCAGGAGGGTTTAGAGGGAGGAGTAGTGGGCCTTGACTGGGTCGATCATCAGTGACCACCAGGAGGGTTTAGAGGGAGGAGTAGTGGGCCTTGACTGGGTCAATCATCAGTGACCACCAGGAGGGTTTAGAGGGAGGAGTAGTGGCCTTGACTGGGTCGATCATCAGTGACCACCAGGAGGGTTTAGAGGGAGGAGTAGTGGGCCTTGACTGGGTCAATCATCAGTGACCACCAGGAGGGTTTAGAGGGAGGAGGAGTGGGCCTTGACTGGTCGATCATCAGTGACCACCAGGAGGGTTTAGAGGGAGGAGTAGTGGGCCTTGACTGGGTCAGGATCAGTTTAGACCAGGAGGGGTTAGAGGGAGGAGTAGTGGGCCTTTGACTGGGGTCGATCATCAGTGACCACCAGGAGGGGTTTAGAGGGAGGAGTAGTGGGCCTTGACTGGGTCAATCATCAGTGACCACCAGGAGGGTTTAGAGGGAGGAGTAGTGGGCCTTGACTGGGGTCATCATCAGTGACCACCAGGAGGGTTTAGAGGGAGGAGTAGCGGGCCTTGACTGGGTCGATCATCAGTGACCACCAGGAGGGTTTAGAGGGAGGAGTAGCGGGCCTTGACTGGGTCGATCATCAGTGACCACCAGGAGGGTTTAGAGGGAGGAGTAGCGGGCCTTGACTGGGTCAGTCATCAGTGACCACCAGGAGGGTTTAGAGGGAGGAGGGGTCAGTCATCCAGTGACCACAAGGAGGGTTTAGAGGGAGTGGGCCTTGACTGGGTCGATCATCAGTGACCACCAGGAGGGTTTAGAGGGAGGAGTAGTGGGCCTTGACTGGGTCAATCATCAGTGACCACCAGGAGGGTTTAGAGGGAGGAGTAGTGGGCCTTGACTGGGTCAATCATCAGTGACCACCAGGAGGGTTTAGAGGGAGGAGTAGCGGGCCTTGACTGGGTCGATCATCAGTGACCACCAGGAGGGTTTAGAGGGAGGAGTAGTGGGCCTTGACTGGGTCAGTCATCAGTGACCACCAGGAGGGTTTAGAGGGAGGAGTAGTGGGCCTTGACTGGGTCAATCATCAGTGACCACCAGGAGGGTTTAGAGGGAGGAGTAGTGGGCCTTGACTGGGTCAATCATCAGTGACCACCAGGAGGGTTTAGAGGGAGGAGTAGTGACTGGGTCCTTGTGACCACCAGGAGGGTTTAGAGGGAGAAGTAGCGGTCATTGACAGGGTCGAATCATCAGTGACCACCAGGAGGGTTTAGAGGGAGGAGTAGTGGGCCTTGACTGGGTCAGTCATCAGTGACCACCAGGAGGGTTTAGAGGGAGGAGTAGTGGGCCTTGACTGGGTCAGTCATCAGTGACCACCAGGAGGGTTTAGAGGGAGGAGTAGTGGGCCTTGACTGGGTCGATCATCAGTGACCACCAGGAGGGTTTAGAGGGAGGAGTAGTGGGCCTTGACTGGGTCAGTCATCAGTGACCACCAGGAGGGTTTAGAGGGAGGAGTAGTGGGCCTTGACTGGGTCGATCATCAGTGACCACCAGGAGGGTTTAGAGGGAGGAGTAGTGGGCCTTGACTGGGTCGATCAGTGACCAACAGGAGGGTTTAGAGGGAGGAGTAGTGGGCCTTGACTGGGTCGATCATCAGTGACCACCAGGAGGGTTTAGAGGGAGGAGTAGTGGGCCTTGACTGGGTCGATCATCAGTGACCACCAGGAGGGTTTAGAGGGAGGAGTAGTGGGCCTTGACTGGGTCGATCATCAGTGACCACCAGGAGGGTTTAGAGGGAGGAGTAGTGGGCCTTGACTGGGTCAGTCATCAGTGACCACCAGGAGGGTTTAGAGGGAGGAGTAGTGGGCCTTGACTGGGTCAATCATCAGTGACCACCAGGAGGGTTTAGAGGGGAGAGTAGTGGGCCTTGACTGGGTCAGTCATCAGTGACCACCAGGAGGGTTTAGAGGGAGGAGTAGTGGGCCTTGACTGGGTCGATCAGTGACCACCAGGAGGGTTTAGAGGGAGGAGTAGTGGGCCTTGACTGGGTCAATCATCAGTGACCACCAGGAGGGTTTAGAGGGAGGAGTAGTGGGCCTTGACTGGGTCGATCATTGACCACCAGGAGGGTTTAGAGGGAGGAGTAGTGGGCCTTGACTGGGTCAGTCATCAGTGACCACCAGGAGGGTTTAGAGGGAGGAGTAGTGGGCTTTGACTGGGTCGATCAGTGACCACCAGGAGGGTTTAGATGGAGGAGTAGCGGTTCTTGACTGGGTCAATCACCAGCGACCAACAGGAGGGTTTAGAGGGAGGAGTAGCTGGCGCCTTGACTGGGTCGATCATCAGTGACCACCAGGAGGGTTTAGAGGGAGGAGTAGTGGGCCTTGACTGGGTCGATCAATGACCACCAGGAGGGTTTAGAGGGAGGAGTAGTGGGCCTTGACTGGGTCAATCATCAGTGACCACCAGGAGGGTTTAGAGGGAGGAGTAGCGGGCCTTGACTGGGTCGATCATCAGTGACCACCAGGAGGGTTTAGAGGGAGGAGTAGTGGGCCTTGACTGGGTCAATCATCAGTGACCACCAGGAGGGTTTAGAGGGAGGAGTAGTGGGCCTTGACTGGGTCGGTCATCAGTGACCACCAGGAGGGTTTAGAGGGAGGAGTAGCGGGCCTTGACTGGGTCGATCATCAGTGACCACCAGGAGGGTTTAGAGGGAGGAGTAGTGGGCCTTGACTGGGTCAGTCATCAGTGACCACCAGGAGGGTTTAGAGGGAGGAGTAGTGGGCCTTGACTGGGTCAGTCATCAGTGACCACCAGGAGGGTTTAGAGGGAGGAGTAGTGGGCCTTGACTGGGTCGATCATCAGTGACCACCAGGAGGGTTTAGAGGGAGGAGTAGTGGGCCTTGACTGGGTCGATCATCAGTGACCACCAGGAGGGTTTAGAGGGAGGAGTAGTGGGCCTTGACTGGGTCAATCATCAGTGACCACCAGGAGGGTTTAGAGGGAGGAGTAGTGGGCCTTGACTGGGTCAATCATCAGTGACCACCAGGAGGGTTTAGAGGGAGGAGTAGTGGGCCTTGACTGGGTCAGTCATCAGTGACCACCAGGAGGGTTTAGAGGGAGGAGTAGTGGGCCTTGACTGGGTCAGTCATCAGTGACCACCAGGAGGGTTTAGAGGGAGGAGTAGCGGGCCTTGACTGGGTCGATCATCAGTGACCACCAGGAGGGTTTAGAGGGAGGAGTAGCGGGCCTTGACTGGGTCGATCATCAGTGACCACCAGGAGGGTTTAGAGGGAGGAGTAGTGGGCCTTGACTGGGTCAATCATCAGTGACCACCAGGAGGGTTTAGAGGGAGGAGTAGTGGGCCTTGACTGGGTCGATCATCAGTGACCACCAGGAGGGTTTAGAGGGAGGAGTAGTGGGCCTTGACTGGGTCGATCATCAGTGACCACCAGGAGGGTTTAGAGGGAGGAGTAGCGGATCTTGACTGGGTCAATCATCAGTGACCACCAGGAGGGTTTAGAGGGAGGAGTAGTGGGCCTTGACTGGGTCGATCAGTGACCACCAGGAGGGTTTAGAGGGAGGAGTAGTGGGCCTTGACTGGGTCAGTCATCAGTGACCACCAGGAGGGTTTAGAGGGAGGAGTAGTGGGCCTTGACTGGGTCGATCAGTGACCACCAGGAGGGTTTAGAGGGAGGAGTAGTGGGCCTTGACTGGGTCAATCATCAGTGACCACCAGGAGGGTTTAGAGGGAGGAGTAGTGGGCCTTGACTGGGTCGATCATCAGTGACCACCAGGAGGGTTTAGAGGGAGGAGTAGTGGGCCTTGACTGGGTCGATCATCAGTGACCACCAGGAGGGTTTAGAGGGAGGAGTAGTGGGCCTTGACTGGGTCGGTCATCAGTGACCACCAGGAGGGTTTAGAGGGAGGAGTAGCGGGCCTTGACTGGGTCGATCATCAGTGACCACCAGGAGGGTTTAGAGGGAGGAGTAGCGGGCCTTGACTGGGTCAGTCATCAGTGACCACCAGGAGGGTTTAGAGGGAGGAGTAGTGGGCCTTGACTGGGTCAGTCATCAGTGACCACCAGGAGAGTTTAGAGGGAGGAGTAGTGGGCCTTGACTGGGTCAGTCATCAGTGACCACCAGGAGGGTTTAGAGGGAGGAGTAGTGGGCCTTGACTGGGTCGATCAGTGACCACCAGGAGGGTTAGAGGGAGGAGTAGTGGGCCTTCCTTGACTGGGTCAATCATCAGTGACCACCAGGAGGGTTTAGTAAGGGAGGGAGGAGTGAGTAGTGGGCCTTGACTGGGTCAGTCATCAGTGACCACCAGGAGGGTTTAGAGGGAGGAGTAGTGGGCCTTGACTGGGTCAATCATCAGTGACCACCAGGAGGGTTTAGAGGGAGGAGTAGTGGGCCTTGACTGGGTCAATCATCAGTGACCACCAGGAGGGTTTAGAGGGAGGAGTAGTGCGCCTTAATTGGGTCGATCATTGACCACCAGGAGGGTTTAGAGGGAGGAGTAGTGGGCCTTGACTGGGTCAATCATCAGTGACCACCAGGAGGGTTTAGAGGGAGGAGTAGTGGATCTTTACTGGGTCAGTCATCAGTGACCACCAGAAGGGTTTAGAGGGAACAGTAGTGGGCCTTGACTGGGTCGATCAGTGACCACCAGGAGGGTTTAGAGGGAGGAGTAGCGGGCCTTGACTGGGTCGATCATCAGTGACCACCAGGAGGGTTTAGAGGGAGGAGTAGTGGGCCTTGACTGGGTCGATCAGTGACCACCAGGAGGGTTTAGAGGGAGGAGTAGTGGGCCTTGACTGGGTCGATCATCAGTGACCACCAGGAGGGTTTAGAGGGAGGAGTAGCGGGCCTTGACTGGGTCGATCATCAGTGACCACCAGGAGGGTTTAGAGGGAGGAGTAGTGGGCCTTGACTGGGTCGATCAGTGACCACCAGGAGGGTTTAGAGGGAGGAGTAGTGGGCCTTGACTGGGTCAATCATCAGTGACCACCAGGAGGGTTTAGAGGGAGGAGTAGTGGGCCTTGACTGGGTCAATCATCAGTGACCACCAGGAGGGTTTAGAGGGAGGAGTAGTGGGCCTTGACTGGGTCAATCATCAGTGACCACCAGGAGGGTTTAGAGGGAGGAGTAGCGGGCCTTGACTGGGTCAGTCATCAGTGACCACCAGGAGGGTTTAGAGGGAGGAGTAGTGGGCCTTGACTGGGTCAGTCATCAGTGACCTCCAGGAGGGTTTAGAGGGAGGAGTAGTGGGCCTTGACTGGGTCAATCATCAGTGACCACCAGGAGGGTTTAGAGGGAGGAGTAGTGGGCCTTGACTGGGTCAATCATCAGTGACCACCAGGAGGGTTTAGAGGGAGGAGTAGTGGGCCTTTGACTGGTGGGCACTTTAGAGGGAGGGTAGCGGGCCTTGACTGGGTCAGTCATCAGTGACCACCAGGAGGGTTTAGAGGGAGGAGTAGTGGGCCTTGACTGGGTCAATCATCAGTGACCACCAGGAGGGTTTAGAGGGAGGAGTAGTGGGCCTTGACTGGGTCGATCATCAGTGACCACCACCAGGAGGGTTTAGAGGGAAGAGTAGGTGGGCCTTTGACTGGGGAATGGGTCAATCATCAGTGACCACCAGGAGGGTTTCAGAGGGAGGAGTAGCGGGCCTTGACTGGGTCGATCATCAGTGACCACCAGGAGGGTTTAGAGGGAGGAGTAGTGGGCCTTGACTGGGTCGATCAGTGACCACCAGGAGGGTTTAGAGGGAGGAGTAGTGGGCCTTGACTGGGTCGGTCATCAGTGACCACCAGGAGGGTTTAGAGGGAGGAGTAGTGGGCCTTGACTGGGTCAGTCATCAGTGACCACCAGGAGGGTTTAGAGGGAGGAGTAGTGGGCCTTGACTGGGTCGATCATCAGTGACCACCAGGAGGGTTTAGAGGGAGGAGTAGCGGGCCTTGACTGCGTTGATCATCAGTGACCACCAGGAGGGTTTAGAGGGGGAGTAGTGGGCCTTGACTGGGTCGGTCATCAGTGACCAACAGGAGGGTTTAGAGGGAGGATTAGTGGGCCTTGACTGGGTCGATCAATGACCACCAGGAGGGATTAGAGGGGGAGTAGCGGGCCTTGACTGGGTCGATCATCAGTGACCACCAGGAGGGTTTAGAGGGAGGAGTAGCGGGCCTTGACTGGGTCGATCATCAGTGACCACCAGGAGGGTTTAGAGGGAGGAGTAGTGGGCCTTGACTGGGTCGATCATCAGTGACCACCAGGAGGGTTTAGAGGGAGGAGTAGTGGGCCTTGACTGGTTCAATCATCAGTGACCACCAGGAGGGTTTAGAGGGAGGAGTAGTAGGGGCCTTGACTGGGTCGATCATCAGTGACCAACAGGAGGGTTTAGAGGGAGGAGTAGTGGGCCTTGACTGGGTCGATCATCAGTGGAACCACCAGGAGGGTTTAGAGGGAGGAGTAGCGGGCCTTGACTGGGTCGATCATCAGTGACCACCAGGAGGGTTTAGAGGGAGGAGTAGTGGGCCTTGACTGGGTCGATCATCAGTGACCACCAGGAGGGTTTAGAGGGAGGAGTAGTGGGCATTGACTGGGTCGATCATCAGTGACCACCAGGAGGGTTTAGAGGGAGGAGTAGTGGGGCCTTGACTGGGTCGATCATCAGTGACCACCAGGAGGGTTTAGAGGGAGGAGTAGTGGGCCTTGACTGGGTCAATCGTCAGTGACCACCAGGAGGATTTAGAGGGAGGAGTAGTGGGCCTTTACTGGGTCAGTCATCAGTGACCACCAGGAGGGTTTAGAGGGGAGGAGTAGTGGGCCTTAACTGGGTCGATCATCAGTGACCACCAGGAGGGTTTAGAGGGAGGAGTAGTGGGCCTTGACTGGGTCGATCATCAGTGACCACCAGGAGGGTTTAGAGGGAGGAGTAGTGGGCCTTGACTGGTTCAATCATCAGTGACCACCAGGAGGGTTTAGAGGGGAGGAGTAGTGCGCCTTAATTGGGTCGATCATTGACCACCAAGAGGGTTTAGAGGGAGGAGTAGTGGGCCTTGACTGGGTCGATCATCAGTGACCACCAGGAGGGTTTAGAGGGAGGAGTAGTGGGCCTTGACTGGGTCAATCATCAGTGACCACCAGGAGGGTTTAGAGGGAGGGAGTAGTGGGTCCTTGACTGGGTCAGTCATCAGTGACCACCAGGAGGGTTTAGAGGGAGGAGTAGTGGGCCTTGACTGGGTCGATCAGTCATCAGTGACCACCAGGAGGGTTTAGAGGGAGGAGTAGCGGGCCTTGACTGGGTCAATCATCAGTGACCACCAGGAGGGTTTAGAGGGAGGAGTAGTAGGGCCTTGACTGGGTCAGATCATCAGTGACCACCAGGAGGGTTTAGAGGGAGGAGTAGTGGGCCTTGACTGGGTCGAAATCATCAGTGACCACCAGGAGGGTTTAGAGGGAGGAGTAGTGGGCCTTGACTGGGTCAATCATCAGTGACCACCAGGAGGGTTTAGAGGGAGGAGGAGTGGATCTTTACTGGGTCAGTCATCAGTGACCACCAGAAGGGTTTAGAGGGAGGAGTAGTGGGCCTTGACTGGGTCGATCATCAGTGACCACCAGGAGGGTTTAGAGGGAGGAGTAGTGGGCCTTGACTGGGTCAGTCATCAGTGACCACCAGAAGGGTTTAGAGGGAGGAGTAGTGGGCCTTGACTGGGTCGATCAGTGACCACCAGGAGGGTTTAGAGGGAGGAGTAGTGGGCCTTGACTGGGTCAATCATCAGTGACCACCAGGAGGGTTTAGAGGGAGGAGTAGTGGGCCTTGACTGGGTCGATCATCAGTGACCACCAGGAGGGTTTAGAGGGAGGAGTAGTGGGCCTTGACTGGGTCGATCATCAGTGACCACCAGGAGGGTTTAGAGGGAGGAGTAGTGGGCCTTGACTGGGTCGATCATCAGTGACCACCAGGAGGGTTTAGAGGGAGGAGTAGCGGGCCTTGACTGGGTCGATCATCAGTGACCACCAGGAGGGTTTAGAGGGAGGAGAAGCGGGCCTTGACTGGGTCAATCATCAGTGACCACCAGGAGGGTTTAGAGGGAGGAGTAGTGGGCCTTGGACTGGGTCAGTCATCAGTGACCACCAGGAGGGTTTAGAGGGAGGAGTAGTTGGCCTTGACTGGGTCGCTCATCAGTGACCACCAGGAGGGTTTAGAGGGAGGAGTAGCGGGCCTTGACTGGGTCCAGTCATCAGTGACCACCAGGAGGGTTTAGAGGGAGGAGTAGTGGGCCTTGACTGGGTCAGTCATCAGTGACCACCAGGAGGGTTTAGAGGGAGGAGTAGTGGGCCTTGACACGGTCGATCAGTGACCACCAGGAGGGTTTAGAGGGAGGAGTAGTGGGCCTTGACTGGGTCAGTCATCAGTGACCACCAGGAGGGTTTAGAGGGAGGAGTAGTGGGCCTTGACTGGGTCGATCATCAGTGACCACCAGGAGGGTTTAGAGGGAGGAGTAGCGGGCCTTGACTGGGTCGATCATCAGTGACCACCAGGAGGGTTTAGAGGGAGGAGTAGCGGGCCTTGACTGGGTCAGTCATCAGTGACCACCAGGAGGGTTTAGAGGGAGGAGTAGTGGGCCTTGACTGGGTCGGTCATCAGTGACCACCAGGAGGGTTTAGAGGGAGGAGTAGTGGGCCTTGACTGGGTCGATCATCAGTGACCACCAGGAGGGTTTAGAGGGAGGAGTAGTGGGCCTTGACTGGGTCAGTCATCAGTGACCACCAGGAGGGTTTAGAGGGAGGAGTAGTGCGCCTTGACTGGGTCGATCAGTGACCACCAGGAGGGTTTAGAGGGAGGAGTAGTGGGCCTTGACTGGGTCAATCATCAGTGACCACCAGGAGGGTTTAGAGGGAGGAGTAGTGGGCCTTGACTTGGTCGATACATCAGTGACCACCAGGAGGGTTTAGGAGGGAGGAGTAGCGGGCCTTTACTGGTCGGTCAATCCATCAGTGACCACCAGGAGGGTTTAGAGGGAGGAGTAGTGGGCCTTGACTGGGTCAGTCATCAGTGACCACCAGGAGGGTTTAGAGGGAGGAGTAGTGGGCCTTGACTGGGTCAGTCATCAGTGGGCCACCAGGAGGGTTTAGAGGGAGGAGTAGTGGGCCTTGACTGGGTCAATCATCAGTGACCACCAGGAGGGTTTAGAGGGAGGAGTAGTGCGGTTCTTGACTGGGGTCGATCATCAGTGACCACCAGAAGGGTTTAGAGGGAGGAGTAGTGGGGCCTTGACTGGGTCAATCATCAGTGACCACCAGGAGGGTTTTAGAGGGAGGAGTAGTGGGCCTTTACTGGGTCAGTCATCAGTGACCACCAGGAGGGTTTAGAGGGAGGAGTAGTGGGCCTTGACTGGGTCGATCATCAGTGACCACCAGGAGGGTTTAGAGGGAGGAGTAGTGGGCCTTGACTGGGTCAATCATCAGTGGACCACCAGGAGGGTTTAGAGGGAGGAGTAGTGGCCTTAACTGGGTCGATCATCAGTGACCACCAGGAGGGTTTAGAGGGAGGAGTAGTGGGCCTTGACTGGTTCAATCATCAGTGACCACCAGGAGGGTTTAGAGGGAGGAGTAGTGCGCCTTAATTGGGTCGATCATTGACCACCAGGAGGGTTTAGAGGGAGGAGTAGTGGGCCTTGACTGGGTCAATCGTCAGTGACCACCAGGAGGATTTAGAGGGAGGAGTAGTGGATCTTTACTGGGTCAGTCATCAGTGACCACCAGAAGGGTTTTAGAGGGAGGAGTAGTGGGCCTTGACTGGGTCGATCATCAGTGACCACCAGGAGGGTTTAGAGGGAGGAGTAGTGGGCCTTGACTGGGTCGATCAGTGACCACCAGGAGGGTTTAGAGGGAGGAGTAGTGGGCCTTGACTGGGTCAGTCATCAGTGACCACCAGGAGGGTTTAGAGGGAGGAGTAGTGGGCCTTGACTGGGTCGATCAGTGACCACCAGGAGGGTTTAGAGGGAGGAGTAGTGGGCCTTGACTGGGTCGATCATCAGTGACCACCAGGAGGGTTTAGAGGGAGGAGTAGTGGGCCTCGACTGGGTCGATTAATGGCCTCCAGCAGGGTTTAGAGGTAGGAGTAGTGGGCCTTGACTGGGTCGATCATCAGTGATCACCAGGGGGATTTAGAGGGAGGAGAAACGGTTCTTGACTGGGTCAATCATCAGTGACCAATAGGAGGGTTTAGAGGGAGGAGTAGCGGGCCTCGACTGGGTCGATTAATGGCCTCCAGCAGGGTTTAGAGGTAGGAGTAGTGGGCCTTGACTGGGTCGATCATCAGTGACCACCTGGGGGATTTAGAGGGAGGTGTAGTGGGCCTCGACTGGGTCAGTTATCAGTGACCTCCAGGAGGGTTTAGAGGGAGTAGTAGTGGGCCTTGACAGGGTTGATCAGTTACCACCAGGAGAGTTTAGAGGAAGGAGTAGTGGGCCTTGACTGGGTCAATCATCAGTGACCACCAGGAGGGTTTAGAGGGAGGAGTAGCGGGCCTTGACTGGGTCTATCATCAGTGACCACCAGGAGGGTTTAGAGGGAGGAGTAGTGGGCCTTGACTGGGTCAGTCATCAGTGACCACCAGGAGGGTTTAGAGGGAGGAGTAGTGGGCCTTGACTGGGTCAGTCATCAGTGACCACCAGGAGGGTTTAGAGGGAGGAGTAGTGGGCCTTGACTGGGTCGATCATCAGTGACCACCAGGAGGGTTTAGAGGGAGGAGTAGCGGGCCTTGACTGGGTCGATCATCAGTGACCACCAGGAGGGTTTAGAGGGAGGAGTAGCGGGCCTTGACTGGGTCGATCATCAGTGACCATTTAGAGGGAGGAGAGGAGGGTTTAGAGGGAGGAGAGTAGTGGGCCTTGACTGGGTCAGTCATCAGTGACCACCAGGAGGGTTTAGAGGGAGGAGTAGTGGGCCTTGACTGGGTCGGTCATCAGTGACCACCAGGAGGGTTTAGAGGGAGGAGTAGTGGGCCTTGACTGGGTCGATCAGTGACCACCAGGAGGGTTTAGAGGGAGGAGTAGTGGGCCTTGACTGGGTCAATCATCAGTGACCACCAGGAGGGTTTAGAGGGAGGAGTAGTGGGCCTTGACTGGGTCGATCATCAGTGACCACCAGGAGGGTTTAGAGGGAGGAGTAGCGGGCCTTGACTGGGTCGATCATCAGTGACCACCAGGAGGGTTTAGAGGGAGGAGTAGCGGGCCTTGACTGGGTCGGTCATCAGTGACCACCAGGAGGGTTTAGAGGGAGGAGTAGTGGGCCTTGACTGGGTCAATCATCAGTGACCACCAGGAGGGTTTAGAGGGAGGAGTAGTGGATCTTTACTGGGTCAGTCATCAGTGACCACCAGGAGGGTTTAGAGGGAGGAGTAGTGGGCCTTGACTGGGTCGATCAGTGACCACCAGGAGGGTTTAGAGGGAGGAGTAGTGGGCCTTGACTGGGTCAGTCATCAGTGACCACCAGGAGGGTTTAGAGGGAGGAGTAGTGGGCCTTGACTGGGTCGATCATCAGTGACCACCAGGAGGGTTTAGAGGGAGGAGTAGCGGGCCTTGACTGGGTCGATCATCAGTGACCACCAGGAGGGTTTAGAGGGAGGAGTAGTGGGCCTTGACTGGGTCGATCATCAGTGACCACCAGGAGGGTTTAGAGGGAGGAGTAGTGGGCCTTGACTGGGTCGATCATCATCAGTGACCACCAGGAGGGTTTAGAGGGAGGAGTAGCGGGCGTTGACTGGGTCGATCATCAGTGACCACCAGGAGGGTTTAGAGGGAGGAGTAGTGGGCCTTGACTGGGTCAATCATCAGTGACCACCAGGAGGGTTTAAAGGGAGGAGAAGTGATCATTGACAGAGTCAATCATCAGTGACCAACAGGAGGGTTTAGAGGGGGAGTAGTGGGCCTTGACTGGGTCGGTCATCAGTGACCAACAGCAGGGTTTAGAGGGAGGATTGGTGGGCCTTGACTGGGTCGATCAATGACCACCAGGAGGGATTAGAGGGGGAGTAGCGGGCCTTGACTGGGTCGATCGGTGACCTCCAGGAGGGTTTAGAGGGAGGAGTAGTGGGCCTTGACTGGGTCAGTCATCAGTGACCACCAGGAGGGTTTAGAGGGAGGAGTAGTGGGCCTTGACTGGGTCAATCATCAGTGACCACCAGGAGGGTTTAGAGGGAGGAGTAGTGGGCCTTGACTGGGTCGATCATCAGTGACCACCAGGAGGGTTTAGAGGGAGGAGTAGTGGGCCTTGACTGGGTCAGTCATCAGTGACCACCAGGAGGGTTTAGAGGGAGGAGTAGTGGGCCTTGACTGGGTCGATCATCAGTGACCACCAGGAGGGTTTAGAGGGAGGAGTAGTGGGCCTTGACTGGGTCGATCATCAGTGACCACCAGGAGGGTTTAGAGGGAGGAGTAGTGGGCCTTGACTGGGTCAGTCATCAGTGACCACCAGGAGGGTTTAGAGGGAGGAGTAGTGGGCCTTGACTGGGTCGATCAGTGACCACCAGGAGGGTTTAGAGGGAGGAGTAGTGGGCCTTGACTGGGTCAATCATCAGTGACCACCAGGAGGGTTTAGAGGGAGGAGTAGTGGGCCTTGACTGGGTCAGTCATCAGTGACCACCAGGAGGGTTTAGAGGGAGGAGTAGTGGGCCTTGACTGGGTCAATCATCAGTGACCACCAGGAGGGTTTAGAGGGAGGAGTAGTGGGCCTTTGACTGGGTCGTCATCAGTGACCACCAGGAGGGTTTAGAGGGAGGAGTAGTGGGCCTTGACTGGGTCAGTCTCAGTGACCAACAGGAGGGTTTAGAGGGAGGAGTAGCGGGCCTTGACTGGGTCGATCATCAGTGACCACCAGGGGGATTTAGAGGGAGGAGTAGTGGGCTTTGACTGGGTCAGTCATCAGTGACCACCAGGAGGGTTTAGAGGGAGGAGTAGTGGGCCTTGACTGGGTCAATCATCAGCGACCACCAGGAGGGTTTAGAGGGAGGAGTAGTAGTGGGCCTTGACTGGGTCGAACATCAGTGACACCAGGAGGGCTTTAGAGGGAGGAGTAGTGCGGTCTTGACTGGGTCAATCATCAGTGACCACCAGGAGGGTTTAGAGGGAGGGAGTCTGTGGGCCTTGACTGGGTCTGATCATCAGTGGACCACCAGGAGGGTTTAGAGGGAGGAGTAGTGGGGCCTTGACTGGGTCGATCATCAGTGACCACCAGGAGGGTTTAGAGGGAGGAGTAGTGGGCCTTGACTGGGTCAATCATCAGTGACCACCAGGAGGGTTTAGAGGGAGGAGTAGCGGGCCTTGACTGGGTCAGTCATCAGTGACCACCAGGAGGGTTTAGAGGGAGGAGTAGTGGGCCTTGACTGGGGTCAATTCATCAGTGACCACCAGGAGGGTTTAGAGGGAGGAGTAGTGGGCCTTGACTGGGTCGATCATCAGTGACCACCAGGAGGGTTTAGAGGGAGGAGTAGCGGGCCTTGACTGGGTCAATCATCAGTGACCACCAGGAGGGTTTAGAGGGAGGAGTAGTGGGCCTTGACTGGGTCGATCATCAGTGACCACCAGGAGGGTTTAGAGGGAGGAGTAGTGGGCCTTGACTGGGTCAGTCATCAGTGACCACCAGGAGGGTTTAGAGGGAGGAGTAGTGGGCCTTGACTGGGTCTCGATCTCAGTGACCACCAGGAGGGTTTAGAGGGAGGAGTAGTGGGCCTTGACTGGGTCGATCATCAGTGACCACCAGGAGGGTTTAGAGGGAGGAGTAGTGGGCCTTGACTGGGTCGATCATCAGTGACCACCAGGAGGGTTTAGAGGGAGGAGTAGTGGGCCTTGACTGGGTCAATCATCAGTGACCACCAGGAGGGTTTAGAGGGAGGAGTAGTGATCCTTTACTGGGTCAGTCATCAGTGACCACCAGGAGGGTTTAGAGGGAACAGTAGTGGGCCTTGACTGGGTCAATCATCAGTGACCACCAGGAGGGTTTAGAGGGAGGAGTAGCGGGCCTTGACTGGGTCGATCAGTGACCACCAGGAGGGTTTAGAGGGAGGAGTAGTGGGCCTTGACTGGGTCAATCATCAGTGACCAACAGGAGGGTTTAGAGGGGGGAGTAGTGGGCCTTGACTGGGTCGATCATCAGTGACCACCAGGAGGGTTTAGAGGGAGGAGTAGTGGGCCTTGACTGGGTCAGTCATCAGTGACCACCAGGAGGGTTTAGAGGGAGGAGTAGTATGGCCTTGACTGGGTTGATCATTAGTGACCACCAGGAGGGTTTAGAGGAAGGAGTAGCGGGCCTTGACTGGGTCGATCATCAGTGTACCACCAGGAGGGTTTAGAGGGAGGAGTAGTGACGGGCCTTGACTGGGTCGATCATCAATGACCACCAGGAGGGTTTAGAGGGAGGAGTAGCGGGCCTTTACTGGGTCGTAATCATCAGTGACCACCAGGAGGGTTTAGAGGGAGGAGTAGTGGGCCTTGACTGGGTCAATCATCAGTGACCACCAGGAGGGTTTAGAGGGAGGAGTAGTGGGCCTTGACTGGGTCAATCCATCAGTGGACCACCAGGAGGCTTTAGAGGGAGGAGTAGTTGGGGTTCTTGACTGGGTCAATCATCAGTGACCACCAGGAGGGTTTAGAGGGAGGAGTAGGTGGTTCTTGACCTGGGTCAATCATCAGTGACCACCAGGAGGGTTTAGAGGGAGGAGTAGTGGGCCTTGACTGGGTCGATCATCAGTGACCACCAGGAGGGTTTAGAGGGAGGAGTAGTGGGCCTTGACTGGGTCGATCATCAGTGACCACCAGGAGGGTTTAGAGGGAGGAGTAGCGGGCCTTGACTGGGTCGGTCATCAGTGACCACCAGGAGGGTTTAGAGGGAGGAGTAGTGGGCCTTGACTGGGTCGATCGGTGACCACCAGGAGGGTTTAGAGGGAGGAGTAGTGGGCCTTGACTGGGTCAGTCATCAGTGACCACCAGGAGGGTTTAGAGGGAGGAGTAGTGGGCCTTGACTGGGTCGATCAGTGACCACCAGGAGGGTTTAGAGGGAGGAGTAGCGGGCCTTGACTGGGTCAATCATCAGTGACCACCAGGAGGGTTTAGAGGGAGGAGTAGTGGGCCTTGACTGGGTCAATCATCAGTGACCACCAGGAGGGTTTAGAGGGAGGAGTAGTGGATCTTGACTGGGTCAATCATCAGTGACCACCAGGAGGGTTTAGAGGGAGGGAGGGAGGAGTAGTAGGGGCCTTGACTGGGTCAGTCATCAGTGACCACCAGGAGGGTTTAGAGGGAGGAGTAGTGGGCCTTGACTGGGTCGATCATCAGTGACCACCAGGAGGGTTTAGAGGGAGGAGTAGCGGGCCTTGACTGGGTCGATCATCAGTGACCACCAGGAGGGTTTAGAGGGAGGAGTAGTGGGCCTTGACTGGGTCAGTCATCAGTGACCACCAGGAGGGTTTAGAGGGAGGAGTAGTGGGCCTTGACTGGGTCAATCATCAGTGACCACCAGGAGGGTTTAGAGGGAGGAGTAGTGGGCCTTGACTGGGTCAGTCATCAGTGACCACCAGGAGGGTTTAGAGGGAGGAGTAGTGGGCCTTGACTGGGTCGATCATCAGTGACCACCAGGAGGGTTTAGAGGGAGGAGTAGTGGGCCTTGACTGGGTCAATCATCAGTGACCACCAGGAGGGTTTAGAGGGAGGAGTAGTGGGCCTTGACTGGGTCGATCATCAGTGACCACCAGGAGGGTTTAGAGGGAGGAGTAGTGGGCCTTGACTGGGTCAATCATCAGTGACCACCAGGAGGGTTTAGAGGGAGGAGTAGTGGGCCTTGACTGGGTCAGTCATCAGTGACCACCAGGAGGGTTTAGAGGGAGGAGTAGTGGGCCTTGACTGGGTCGATCAGTGACCACCAGGAGGGTTTAGAGGGAGGAGTAGCGGGCCTTGACTGGGTCAATCATCAGTGACCACCAGGAGGGTTTTTAGAGGGAGGAGTAGCGGGGCGTTGACTGGGTCTTCATCATCAATGACCACCAGGAGGGTTTAGAGGGAGGAGTAGCGGGCCTTGACTGGGTCAGTCATCAGTGAACTCCAGGAGGGTTTAGAGGGAGGAGTAGTGGATCTTGACTGGGTCAATCATCAGTGACCACCAGGAGGGTTTAGAGGGAGGAGTAGTGGGCCTTGACTGGGTCGATCATCAGTGACCACCAGGAGGGTTTAGATGGAGGAGTAGTGGGCCTTGACTGGGTCAATCATCAGTGACCACCAGGAGGGTTTAAAGGGAGGAGTAGTGGGCCTTGACTGGGTCGATCATCAGTGGTTCCACCAGGAGGGTTTAGAGGGAGGAGTAGTGGGGCCTTGACTGGGTCAATCATCAGTGACCACCAGGAGGGTTTAGAGGGAGGAGTAGTGGGCCTTGACTGGGTCAATCATCCCGTGACCACCAGGAGGGTTTAGAGGGAGGAGTAGTGGGCCTTGACTGGGTCGATCAGTGACCACCAGGAGGGTTTAGAGGGAGGAGTAGTGGGCCTTGACTGGGTCAATCGTCAGTGACAACCAGGAGGGTTTAGAGGGAGTAGTAGTGGGCCTTGACAGGGTCGATCAGTTACCACCAGGAGAGTTTAGAGGGAGGAGTAGTGGGCCTTGACTGGGTCAATCATCAGTGACCACCAGGAGGGTTTAGAGGGAGGAGTAGTGGGCCTTGACTGGGTCAGTCATCAGTGACCACCAGGAGGGTTTAGAGGGAGGAGTAGTGGGCCTTGACTGGGTCGATCATCAGTGACCACCAGGAGGGTTTAGAGGGAGGAGTAGTGGGCCTTGACTGGGTCAGTCATCAGTGACCACCAGGAGGGTTTAGAGGGAGGAGTAGTGGGCCTTGACTGGGTCAATCATCAGTGACCACCAGGAGGGTTTAGAGGGAGGAGTAGTGGGCCTTGACTGGGTCAGTCATCAGTGACCACCAGGAGGGTTTAGAGGGAGGAGTAGTGGGCCTTGACTGGGTCGATCATCAGTGACCACCAGGAGGGTTTAGAGGGAGGAGTAGTGGGCCTTGACTGGGTCGATCATCAGTGACCACCAGGAGGGTTTAGAGGGAGGAGTAGTGGGCCTTTATTGGGTCGGTCATCAGTGACACCAGGAGGGTTTAGAGGGAGGAGTAGTATGGGCCTTGACTGGGTCAGTCATCAGTGACCACCAGGAGGGTTTAGAGGGAGGAGTAGTGGGCCTTGACTGGGTCGATCAGTGACCACCAGGAGGGTTTAGAGGGAGGAGTAGCGGGCCTTGACTGGGTCGATCATCAGTGACCACCAGGAGGGTTTAGAGGGAGGAGTAGTGGGTTCTTGACTGGGTCAATCATCAGTGACCACAGGAGGGTTTAGAGGGAGGAGTAGTGGGCCTTGACTGGGTCGATCATCAGTGACCACCAGGAGGGTTTAGAGGGAGGAGTAGTGGGCCTTGACTGGGTCAGTTCATCAGTGACCACCAGAAGGGTTTAGAGGGAGGAGTAGCGGGCCTTGACTGGGTCGATCATCAGTGACCACCAGGAGGGTTTAGAGGGAGGAGTAGTGGGCCTTGACTGGGTCAATCATCAGTGACCACCAGGAGGGTTTAGAGGGAGGAGTAGTGGGCCTTGACTGGGTCAGTCATCAGTGACCACCAGGAGGGTTTAGAGGGAGGAGTAACGGGGCTTGACTGGGTCAGTCATCAGTGACCACCAGGAGGGTTTAGAGGGAGGAGTAGTGGGCCTTGACTGGGTCGATCATCAGTGACCACCAGGAGGGTTTAGAGGGAGGAGTAGCGGGCCTTGACTGGGTCGATCATCAGTGACCACCAGGAGGGTTTAGAGGGAGGAGTAGTGGGCCTTGACTGGGTCGGTCATCAGTGACCACCAGGAGGGTTTAGAGGGAGGAGTAGTGGGCCTTGACTGGGTCGATCAGTGACCACCAGGAGGGTTTAGAGGGAGGAGTAGTGGGCCTTGACTGGGTCGATCATCAGTGACCACCAGGAGGGTTTAGAGGGAGGAGTAGTGGGCCTTGACTGGGTCAATCATCAGTGACCACCAGGAGGGTTTAGAGGGAGGAGTAGTGGGCCTTGACTGGGTCAGTCATCAGTGACCACCAGGAGGGTTTAGAGGGAGGAGTAGTGGGCCTTGACTGGGTCGGTCATCAGTGACCACCAGGAGGGTTTAGAGGGAGGAGTAGTGGGCCTTGACTGGGTCGATCATCAGTGACCACCAGGAGGGTTTAGAGGGAGGAGTAGCGGGCCTTGACTGGGTCGATCATCAGTGACCACCAGGAGGGTTTAGAGGGAGGAGTAGTGGGCCTTGACTGGGTCAATCATCAGTGACCACCAGGAGGGTTTAGAGGGAGGAGTAGTGGGCCTTGACTGGGTCAGTCATCAGTGACCACCAGGAGGGTTTAGAGGGAGGAGTAGTGGGCCTTGACTGGGTCAATCATCAGTGACCACCAGGAGGTTTTAGAGGGAGGAGTAGCGGGCCTTGACTGGGTCGATCATCAGTGACCACCAGGAGGGTTTAGAGGGAGGTGTAGTAGCGGGCCTTGACTGGGTCAGTCATCAGTGACCACCAGGAGGGTTTAGAGGGAGGAGTAGTGGGCCTTGACTGGGTCGATCAGTGACCACCAGGAGGGTTTAGAGGGAGGAGTAGTGGGCCTTGACTGGGTCAATCATCAGTGACCACCAGGAGGGTTTAGAGGGAGGAGTAGTGGATCTTTACTGGGTCAGTCATCAGTGACCACCAGAAGGGTTTAGAGGGAGGAGTAGTGGGCCTTGACTGGGTCGATCATCAGTGACCACCAGGAGGGTTTTTAGAGGGAGGAGTAGTGGGCCTTGACTGGTTCAATCATCAGTGACCACCAGGAGGGTTTAGAGGGAGGAGTAGCGGGCCTTGACTGCGTCGATCATCAGTGACCACCAGGAGGGTTTAGAGGGAGGAGTAGTGGGCCTTGACTGGGTCGGTCATCAGTGACCACCAGGAGGGTTTAGAGGGAGGAGTAGTTGGCCTTGACTGGGTCGATCACAGTGACCACCAGGAGGGTTTAGAGGGAGGAGTAGCGGGCCTTGACTGGGTCGATCATCAGTGACCACCAGGAGGGTTTAGAGGTAGGAGTAGTGGTAGCGGGCCTTGACTGGGTCGATCATCAGTGGGCACCAGGAGGGTTTAGAGGTGGAGTAGTGGGCCTTGACTGGGTCAATCATCAGTGACCACCCAGGAGGGTTTAGAGGGAGGAGTAGCGGGCCTTTGACTGGGTCGATCAATCATCAGTGACCACCAGGAGGGTTTTAGAGGGAGGAGTAGCGGGCCTTGACTGGGTCGATCATCAGTGACCACCAGGAGGGTTTAGAGGGAGGAGTAGTGGGCCTTGACTGGGTCAGTCATCAGTGACCACCAGGAGGGTTTAGAGGGAGGAGTAGTGGGCCTTGACTGGGTCAATCATCAGTGACCACCAGGAGGGTTTAGAGGGAGGAGTAGTGGGCGTTGACTGGGTCAGTCATCAGTGACCACCAGGAGGGTTTAGGAGGGAGGAGTAGTGGGCCTTGACTGGGTCAAGTTCATCAGTGACCACCAGGAGGGTTAGAGGGAGAGTAAGTGGGTCTTGACTGGTCAGTTCAACAGTGACGCCAGGAGGGTTTAGAGGGAGGAGTAGTGGGCTTGACTGGGTCAGTCATCAGTGACCACCAGGAGGGTTTAGAGGGAGGAGTAGTGGGCCTTGACTGGGTCAGTCATCAGTGACCACCAGGAGGGTTTAGAGGGAGGAGTAGTGGGCCTTGACTGGGTCAATCATCAGTGACCCCAGGAGGGTTATAGAGGGAGGAGTAGGCGGGCGTTGAGAGGGAGGTGTAGTGGGCCTCGACTGGGTCAGTTATCAGTGACCTCCAGGAGGGTTTAGAGGGAGTAGTAGTAGTGGGCCTTGACAGGGTTGATCAGTTACCACCAGGAGGGTTTAGAGGGAGGAGTAGTGGGCCTTGACTGGGTCAATCATCAGTGACCACCAGGAGGGTTTAGAGGGAGGAGTAGCGGGCGTTGACTGGGTCTATCATCAATGACCACCAGGAGGGTTTAGAGGGAGGAGTAGCGGGCCTTGACTGGGTCAGTCATCAGTGGTCTCCAGGAGGGTTTAGAGGGAGGAGTAGTGGGTCTTGACTGGGTCAGTCATCAGTGACCTCCAGGAGGGTTTTGAGGGAGGAGTAGTGGGCCTTGACTGGTTCAATCATCAGTGACCACCAGGAGGGTTTAGAGGGAGGAGTAGTGCGCCTTAATTGGGTCGATCATTGACCACCAGGAGGGTTTAGAGGGAGGAGTAGTGGGCCTTGACTGGGTCAATCATCAGTGACCACCAGGAGGGTTTAGAGGGAGGAGTAGTGGGTCTTGACTGGGTCAGTCATCAGTGACCTCCAGGAGGGTTTTGAGGGAGGAGTAGTGGGCCTTGACTGGTTCAATCATCAGTGACCACCAGGAGGGTTTAGAGGGAGGAGTAGTGCGCCTTAATTGGGTCGATCATTGACCACCAGGAGGGTTTAGAGGGAGGAGTAGTGGGCCTTGACTGGGTCAATCATCAGTGACCACCAGGAGGGTTTAGAGGGAGGAGTAGTGGATCTTTACTGGGTCAGTCATCAGTGACCACCAGAAGGGTTTAGAGGGAACAGTAGTGGGCCTTGACTGGGTCGATCAGTGACCACCAGGAGGGTTTAGAGGGAGGAGTAGTGGGCCTTGACTGGGTCAGTCATCAGTGACCACCAGGAGGGTTTAGAGGGAGGAGTAGTGGGCCTTGACTGGGTCGATCAGTGACCACCAGGAGGGTTTAGAGGGAGGAGTAGTGGGCCTTGACTGGGTCAATCATCAGTGACCACCAGGAGGGTTTAGAGGGAGGAGTAGTGGATCTTTACTGGGTCAGTCATCAGTGACCACCAGAAGGGTTTAGAGGGAGGAGTAGTGGGCCTTGACTGGGTCGATCAGTGACCACCAGGAGGGTTTAGAGGGAGGAGTAGCGGGCATTGACTGGGTCGATCATCAGTGACCACCAGGAGGGTTTAGAGGGAGGAGTAGCGGGCCTTGACTGGGTCGATCATCAGTGACCACCAGGAGGGTTTAGAGGGAGGAGTAGCGGGCCTTGACTGGGTCGGTCATCAGTGACCACCAGGAGGGTTTAGAGGGAGGAGTAGTGGGCCTTGACTGGGTCGATCATCAGTGACCACCAGGAGGGTTTAGAGGGAGGAGTAGTGGGCCTTGACTGGGTCAATCATCAGTGACCACCAGGAGGGTTTAGAGGGAGGAGTAGTGGGCCTTGACTGGGTCGATCATCAGTGACCACCAGGAGGGTTTAGAGGGAGGAGTAGTGGGCCTTGACTGGGTCAATCATCAGTGACCACCAGGAGGGTTTAGAGGGAGGAGTAGTGGGCCTTGACTGGGTCAGTCATCAGTGACCACCAGGAGGGTTTAGAGGGAGGAGTAGTGGGCCTTGACTGGGTCGATCATCAGTGACCACCAGGAGGGTTTAGAGGGAGGAGTAAAACTGGGCCTTCTATGACTGGGTCAATCATCAGTGAGCCTTGACCACCAGGAGGGTTTAGAGGGAGGAGTAGTGGGCCTTGACTGGGTCAGTCATCAGTGACCACCAGGAGGGTTTAGAGGGAGGAGTAGTGGGCCTTGACTGGGTCGATCAGTGACCACCAGGAGGGTTTAGAGGGAGGAGTAGCGGGCCTTGACTGGGTCAATCATCAGTGACCACCAGGAGGGTTTAGAGGGAGGAGTAGCGGGCCTTGACTGGGTCGATCATCAGTGACCACCAGGAGGGTTTAGAGGGAGGAGTAGTGGGCCTTGACTGGGTCAATCATCAGTGACCACCAGGAGGGTTTAGAGGGAGGAGTAGTGGGCCTTGACTGGGTCGATCATCAGTGACCACCAGGAGGGTTTAGAGGGAGGAGTAGTGGGCCTTGACTGGGTCAGTCATCAGTGACCACCAGGAGGGTTTAGAGGGAGGAGTAGTGGGCCTTGACTGGGTCGATCAGTGACCACCAGGAGGGTTTAGAGGGAGGAGTAGTGGGCCTTGACTGGGTCAATCATCAGTGACCACCAGGAGGGTTTAGAGGGAGGAGTAGCGGGCCTTGACTGGGTCGATCATCAGTGACCACCAGGAGGGTTTAGAGGGAGGAGTAGCGGGCCTTGACTGCGTTGATCATCAGTGACCACCAGGAGGGTTTAGAGGGAGGAGTAGTGGGCCTTGACTGGGTCGGTCATCAGTGACCACCAGGAGGGTTTAGAGGGAGGAGTAGTGGGCCTTGACTGGGTCGATCAGTGACCACCAGGAGGGTTTAGAGGGAGGAGTAGTGGGCCTTGACTGGGTCGATCAGTGACCACCAGGAGGGTTTAGAGGGAGGAGTAGTGGGCCTTGACTGGGTCAATCATCAGTGACCACCAGGAGGGTTTAGAGGGAGGAGTAGTGGGCCTTGACTGGGTCGATCATCAGTGACCACCAGGAGGGTTTAGAGGGAGGAGTAGTGGGCCTTGACTGGGTCGATCATCAGTGACCACCAGGAGGGTTTAGAGGGAGGAGTAGTGGGCCTTGACTGGGTCGATCAGTGACCACCAGGAGGGTTTAGAGGGAGGAGTAGCGGGCCTTGACTGGGTCGATCATCAGTGACCACCAGGAGGGTTTAGAGGGAGGAGTAGTGGGCCTTGACTGGGTCGATCAGTGACCACCAGGAGGGTTTAGAGGGAGGAGTAGTGGGCCTTGACTGGGTCAATCATCAGTGACCACCAGGAGGGTTTAGAGGGAGGAGTAGTGGGCCTTGACTGGTTCAATCATCAGTGACCACCAGGAGGGTTTAGAGGGAGGAGTAGTGGGCCTTGACTGGGTCAGTCATCAGTGACCACCAGGAGGGTTTAGAGGGAGGAGTAGTGGGCCTTGACTGGGTCGATCAGTGACCACCAGGAGGGTTTAGAGGGAGGAGTAGCGGGCCTTGACTGGGTCGATCATCAGTGACCACCAGGAGGGTTTAGAGGGAGGAGTAGCGGGCCTTGACTGGGTCGATCATCAGTGACCACCAGGAGGGTTTAGAGGGAGGAGTAGCGGGCCTTGACTGGGTCGATCATCAGTGACCACCAGGAGGGTTTAGAGGGAGGAGTAGTGGGCCTTGACTGGGTCGATCATCAGTGACCACCAGGAGGGTTTAGAGGGAGGAGTAGTGGGCCTTGACTGGGTCGATCAGTGACCACCAGGAGGGTTTAGAGGGAGGAGTAGTGGGCCTTGACTGGGTCGATCAGTGACCACCAGGAGGGTTTAGAGGGAGGAGTAGTGGGCCTTGACTGGGTCAATCATCAGTGACCACCAGGAGGGTTTAGAGGGAGGAGAGTTAGCGAGTCTTGACAGGGTCGAATCAGTGACCACCAGGAGGGTTTAGAGGGAAGGAGTAGTGGGCCTTGACTGGGTCAATCATCAGTGACCACCAGGAGGGTTTAGAGGGAGGAGTAGTGGGCCTTGACTGGTTCAGTCATCAGTGACCACTAGGAGGGTTTAGAGGGAGGAGTAGTGGGCCTTGACTGGGTCGGTCATCAGTGACCACCAGGAGGGTTTAGAGGGAGGAGTAGTTGTGGGCCTTGACTGGGTCGATCATCAGTGACCACCAAGAGGTTTAGAGGGAGGAGTAGCGGGCCTTGACTGGGTCGATCAGTGACCACCAGGAGGTTTTAGAGGGAGAGTAGGGGCCTTGACTGGGTCGATCATCAGTGACCACCAGGAGGGTTTAGAGGGAGGAGTAGTGGGCCTTGACTGGGTCGGTCATCAGTGACCACCGGGAGGGTTTAAAGGGAGGAGTAGTTGGGCCTTGACTGGGTTGATCAGTGACCACCAAGGAGGGTATTAAAGGGAGGAGTAGCGGGCCTTGACTGGGTCGATTAGTTGCCACCTGGAGGGTTTAGAGGTAGGAGTAGTGGGCCTTGTCTGGGTCGATCAGTGACCACCAGGAGGGTTTAGAGGGAGGAGTAGTGGGCCTTGACTGGGTCGATCATCAGTGACCACCAGGAGGGTTTAGAGGGAGGAGTAGCGGGCCTTGACTGGGTCAATCATCAGTGACCACCAGGAGGAGGGTTTAGAGGGAGGAGTAGCGGGCCTTGACTGGGTCAATCATCAGTGACCACCAGGAGGGTTTAGAGGGAGGAGTAGTGGGGCTTGACTGGGTCAGTCATCAGTGACCACCAGAAGGGTTTAGAGAGAGGAGTAGTGGGCCTTGACTGGGTCAATCAGTGACCCACCAGGAGGGATTAGAGGGAGGAGTAGTGGGCCTTGACTGGGTCGGTCATCAGTGACCACCAGGAGGGTTTAGAGGGAGGAGTAGTGGGCCTTGACTGGGTCGATCAGTGACCACCAGGAGGGTTTAGAGGGAGGAGTAGCGGGCCTTGACTGGGTCGATCAGTGACCACCAGGAGGGTTTAGAGGGAGGAGTAGCGGTTCTTGACTGGGTCGATCATCAGTGACCACCAGGAGGGTTTAGAGGGAGGAGTAGTGGGCCTTGACTGGGTCGATCATCAGTGACCACCAGGAGGGTTTAGAGGGAGGAGTAGTTGGGCCTTGACTGGGTCGATCAGTGACCACCAGGAGGGTTTAGAGGGAGGAGTAGTGGGCCTTGACTGGGTCAATCATCAGTGACCACCAGGAGGGTTTAGAGGGAGGAGTAGCGGGCCTTGACTGGGTCAATCATCAGTGACCACCAGGAGGGTTTAGAGGGAGGAGTAGCGGTCCTTGACTGGGTCGATCAGTGACCACCAGTAGGGTTTAGAGGGAGGAGTAGTGGGCCTTGACTGGTTCAATCATCAGTGACCACCAGGAGGGTTTAGAGGGAGGAGTAGTGGGCCTTGACTGGGTCAATCATCAGTGACCACCAGGAGGGTTTAGAGGGAGAGTAGTGGGCCTTGACTGGGTCAGTCATCAGTGACCACCAGGAGGGTTTAGAGGGAGGAGTAGTGGGCCTTGACTGGGTCCAGGTCATCAGTGACCCACCAGGAGGGTTTAGAGGGAGGAGTAGCGGGCCTCGACTGGGTCAATCATCAGTTACCACCAGGAGGGTTTAGAGGGAGGAGTAGCGGGTGTTGACAGAGTCTATCATCAGTGACCACCACGAGGGTTTAGAGGGAGGAGTAGCGGGCCTTGACTGGGTCTGTAATCAGTGAGCACCAAGAGAGATTAGAGGGAGGAGTAGTGGGCCTTGACTGGGTCGGTAATCAGTGACCACCAGAAGGGTTTAGAGGGAGGAGTAGCGGGCATTGACTGGTTCGGTAATCAGTGACCACCAGGAGGGATTAGAGGGAGGAGTAGCGGGCCTTGACTGGGTCGATCATCAGTGACCACCAGGAGGGTTTAGAGGGAGGAGTAGCGGGCATTGACTGGGTCGATCATCAGTGACCACCAGGAGGGTTTAGAGGGAGGAGTAGCGGACTTTGGGGTCAATAATCAGTGGCCAACAGGAGGGTTTAGAGGGAGGAGTAGTGGGCCTAAATCATGAGTGGTCGACCAGTTACCACCAGGATGTCTGCTGATATGTTGTAAGTCTATTGATACAGATCATTCTTTAAAAATTTTCCTGTGTTTTATATCTTATTCAACATGTTCTGTTTTTTGACATGCGAAAAATTGGGACACGTAGTATATATGAGAAAGGTCAGGGAATATAGATAGATATCTGCAGCACAGCCCCGTCACAACATGTGAGTATCTAATGTATGTTAATTGTTATGGAAAATTCCTTTTGTTAACTCTTGGGGACAAAACATAGAGTTCTGTTAGCTTGTTTTGACAAAAGGTACACAGTTCTGTTAACTTGTGTGGACAAAACATACACAGTTCTGTTAACTTGTAGGGACAAAACATACACAAGTCTGTTAGCTTGTGGGGACAAAACATACAGTTTTGTTAGCTTGTTTTGACAAAAGGTACACAGTTCTGTTAACTTGTGTGTGGACAAAACATACACAGTTCTGTTAACTTGTAGGGAAAAAACATACACAATTCTGTTAGCTTGTGGGGACAAAACATACACAGTTCTGTTGGCTTGTGGGGACAAAATATACACAGTTTTGTTAGCTTGTAGAGACAAAACATACAAAGTTCTGTTAGCTTGTGGAGATAAAACATACACAGTCTGTTAGCTTGTAGGGAAAAAATACACAGTTCTCTTAGCTTGTAGGGACAAAACATACACATTTCTGTTAGCTCGTAGGGACAAAATATACAGAGTTCTGTTAGCTTGTGGGGACAAAATATACACAGTTCTGTTAGCTTGTAGAGACAAAAACATACACAGTCTGTTAGCTTGTTTTGACAAAACATACACAGTTCTGTTAGCTTGTTTTGACAAAATATACACAGTTCTGTTAGCTTGTGGAGAAAAAAACATACACATTTCTGTTTGCTTGTGGGGACAAAATATACACAGTTCTGTTAGCTTGTAGGGACAAAATATACAAAGTTCTGTTAGCTTGTAGAGACAAAAACATACACAGTTCTGTTAGCTTGTGGGGACAAAATATACACAGTTCTGTTAGCTTGTAGGGACAAAACATACACAGTCTGTTAGCTTGAAGAGACAAAATATACACAGTTCTGTTAGCTTGTGGGGACAAAATATACACAGTTCTGTAAGCTTGTGGAGACAAAACATAAACAATTCTGTTAGCTTGTAGAGACAAAAACATTAACAGTTCTGTTAGCTTGTGGGGACAAAACATACACAGTTCTGTTAGCTTGTGGGGACAAAACATACACAGTTCTGTTAGCTTGTGGGGACAAAACATACACAATTCTGTTAGCTTGTAAGGACAAAACATAAACAGTTATGTAAGCTTGTAGGGACAAAACATACACAGTTCTTTTAGCTTGTAGGGACAAAACATACACAGTTCTGTTAGCTTTTAGGGACAAAACATACACAGTTCTGTAAGCTTGTGGAGACAAAACATACACAGTTCTGTAAGCTTGTGGAGACAAAACATACACAATTCTGTTAGCTTGTAGGGACAAAACATAAACAGTTCTGTTAGCTTGTAGGGACAAAACATACACAGTTCTGTTAGCCTGTGGGGACAAAACATACACAATTCTGTTAGCTTGTATGGACAAAACATACACAGTTATGTAAGCTTGAAGGGACAAAACATAAACAGTTCTTTTAGCTTGTAGGGACAAAACATACACAGTTCTTTTAGCTTGTAGGGACAAAACATACACAGTTCTGTTAGCTTGTAGGGACAAAACATACACAGTTCTGTTAGCTTGTAATGACAAAACATACACAGTTCTGTTAGCTTGTGGGGACAAAATATACACAGTTCTGTTAGCTTGTAGGGACAAACCATTCAAAGTTCTGTTAGTTTTCATTTGCAAAACATACACAGTTCTGTTAGCTTGTGGGGACAAAACATACACAATTCTGTTAGTTTGTGGAGACAAAACATACACAGTTCTGTTAGCTTGTGGGGACAAAATAAACACAGTTCTGTTAGCTTGTGGAGACAAAACATACACAGTTCTGTTAGCTTGTGGAGACAAAAACATATAGTTCTGTTAGCTTGTTGGGACAAAATAAACACAGTTCTGTTAGCTTGTAGGGACAAAACATACACAATTATGTTAGCTTGTGGAGACAAAACATATAGTTCTGTTAGCTTGTTGGGACAAAATAAACACAGTTCTGTTAGCTTGTAGGGACAAAACATACACAATTATGTTAGCTTGTAGGGACAAAACATACACAGTTCTGTTAGCTTGTAGGGACAAAACATACAGAGTTCTGTTAGCTTGTAGGGACAAAACATACACAGTTCTGTTATCTTGTAGAGACAAAACATACACAGTTCTGTTAGCTGGTAGAAAAAAAAACATACACAGTTCTTTTAGCTTGTAGGGACAAAACATACACAGTTCTTTTAGCTTGTAGGGACAAAACATACACAGTTCTGTTAGCTTGTAGGGACAAAACATACACAGTTCTGTTAGCTTGTAGGGACAAAACATACACAGTTCTGTTAGCTTGTAGAGACAAAACATACACAGTTCTAGAGTTAGCTTGTAGGGACAAAACATACACAGTTCTGTTAGCTTGTAGGGACAAAACATACACAGTTCTGTTAGCTTGTAGGGACAAAACATACACAGTTCTGTTAGCTTGTAGGGACAAAACATACACAGTTCTGTTAGCTTGTAGGGACAAAACATACACAGTTCTGTTAGCTTGTAGGGACAAAACATACACAGTTTTTCTGTTAGCTTGTAGGGACAAACCATAAACAGTTCTGTTAGCTTGTAAGGAGAAAACATACATAGTTCTGTTAGCTAGTGGGGACAAAACATACACAATTCTGTTAGCTTGTAGGGACAAACCATAAACAGTTCTGTTAGCTTGTAGAGATAAAACATACACAGTTCTGTTAGCTTGTAATGACAAAACATACACAGTTCTGTTAGCTTGTAGAGACAAAACATACACAGTTCTGTTAGCTTGTAGGGACAAACCATAAACAGTTCTGTTAGCTTGTAGAGACAAAACATACAAAGTTCTGTTAGCTTGTAAGGACAAAACATACACAGTTCTGTTAGCTTGTAAGGAAAAAACATACATATTTCTGTTAGCTAGTGGGGACAAAACATACACAATTCTGTTATCTGTTTGCTTGTGGAGACAAAACAAATATGACCATCAGACCCCAAGTTATTGATAAGATTTTTTCAGCAGAGTTCTTTTCTAGATGATCTCCCGCATTGTTTGAAACTTAGGATCAGAAAAGGAAAATCATTGCTTAGCCCAACGGTAGTAACCGTTTTTATGAAGACATGCTAGAAATGTGAGGTTTTAGCCGCTAAAGCTAGGTGGGGTAGAAGTTTTGAGTCGAGGAACTTTCCATCCTTTACGTATATACTATATATGAAGAGAATGATTTTTACTGATTTAAGACCTCTATTTAAAACATCTCAAAATGGTTTTAGGGCATTCTGGGGGGTCCATGACGCTTAAAGATCACCGTGGTTAATATGGTGTTAAACTAGTAAACCCAAAACATCTCCCGCCTTCCCATTACACGTATTGGTAGAAAATGTGCATCGAGTATGACCTTCAGAAATGCTAATATATGTCACGCCTGTCTGCGGTAGTGAATAAACATGACCGACCTTCACTATACAGCTGATGAATAATCCTTGTATAGCAGACGACTCCATAACCACGACGTAAGCTTGTTTCCAACTTTATCATCCAATATATTGTGGTAGAACGGGTTTGTACGGTACATGTATGTATGTATGTATTAGTATATAGAATCTATATGTTATTGTATTCTTTTAGTCTGTAATCCAGTAACAGGTTTATACATCTTGACCAAAATTCATGATGAAATCAGGGGAACTGTGATAATAGATCTTATCTAGGTAGTTTACTGTTGATGGTCACACCTAATTAACCCAGTTGCCAATCCCAAGCTATTGGTCAGTGACCGGCGTTCAATTGAGCCTTGTTTGCACGGAAGCGGAAGTTATATTTAGCGTGTAGGTTATTAGGTTCTCTCCGGATTTCGACCACTCGGTGGTCACTTTGGGGTACTGGGTTGATGAGTCATTATAAAAGTTTTTGTATAGGAACAATCATACTCCAGGGGTTTCGATCACTTACGATTTCTACACCCCCTGGACTGTTTCATAGTAAAACCGAAGGCAACAGAACAGAACACGTAATAGACCATTTGCATTTCTCAGTGATGTAAGCGGCATATTTTGTAATGACGTAAGGAACACCTGACAAAAACGGCACTTCCTGTCTATTACCTGACACATTTGTTACTGATGTCAACACGACGAAACGCGTTGATTTTGGTGTAAATACCGGCGTGACAACTCATGATAAGATAATAAGTGCTTGAATAAGGTATCTTTATACTATTTTCTTATTTCTGAAATAGTCACAGATGAAATATAGGGGTAACTCGTCGCTTCAATGTAATGTTATATTACACACTCTGATCATCCATTTGTACGGAACGCAGATTGAAAAATGTTAAAAATCCTCATTTTCCATATGAATTATGAAACCTGAATATACTGACAATTCATATATGAAAGATTATTGAGAAATAATTGTGGACCAATCTTTGTGTCTGTAGTTAACGCCATTGAAATAAAATTAATAAATTCAATGATCAAAAGTACGACGTACATTATTCATGTACAGCACGTACACTTGTAGGCCTCCCTACATTACGGGAGGCAATGTACATGTATACATGTGTACATTAAATTATACATAATGTACATGTCCGGTATATTTAATACCTATTTAACACCAGAAACATTAAGTACATGTTTTGACAACACGGTCAATTTAAATATGATGAAAATTTCTTTGCAAATAGAAACAGATTGCTAATGCACTAGGTATACTTTAGTCAGTATAAGTAAAGTGTACTAAGTTTGCTCTGGTGAGTTACACATGAGTTTCACATTAAGGGAGTACTCTGTAGAATGAGAGGGAGTATTACTTCAGCAGATATTTAAAAAAATCTACTTGTCTTCCTTTCATTTTATGAAGCATTAAATATTTATACATGTACCATGTATATAGAATGTATGTACATGTATCTTATTTGGTTTACTTGGGACAATTATGATGACACTTCAAATGTTTTTAAGAAGAGAAATCAGTCTTCTGGTTGTCTATTTGATGATCCATTCAAATGTTTCTTGTGAGCAGCAATGAAAAAGAAAACCACAATTATACAAATTGGAGAGGAAAAAGCTTTTTGTTGACAGCCATAGGCCAATGTCTAATATCTATGAGTCAATAACATTTATTGAATTTGAAATACTGATGGGATTTATTTGAGACTAAATATTCAATTTTATTAACAAACCAAATAATACACTGTATATTCAGTTTTCTCATGTAAATCTGTAAACAAACATAAGGCAAAATACATGTAATGATCAATCCCTTCCTTTTTGGATTTTGATAAGAAAGCAATAGAGTATGATCAAAGCTTTAATATGCTAACATTGAAACAAACAGTCATTCTAGTTACATTCAGGCTTTTCATTTATTTAATATTATGTGCAATTTCATACTCTCTTTTCAAAGATTTTAAGATTTAGCAGAGATTAAGAATAAGATGTCAGAACTTGACTTTTGATATAATTGCTGTTTGATAAAATAGTTACCACTAAATCTTAAGATTGCAAAGCAGTCAACCTATAACTTGGGTTATTTGTAAATAACATATTTATTAAATGAGGTAAAAAAGATAGAATTTAACTCTAATATTTAAACAGTGCAATAAAACAAGAATAACTCCAGACTTTTTTGTATATACACATGTTACATGTATATACTTTACATTAAATCAGATCTTCACCTGTATTAGGTTTGAATGTCTTGTTACCTGTTCACATCTGAAGAAACACAAATGCATCATCACTATTCTTTTTACTGTAATAAAATGATTGTATGTTTTTGGATGGTCCAGGTCCAGATCAGTGAACCTTAACTGGGGTGGTAGATGTACCAAGTTCAGCCTCTTACTAGCCATGTAAATACAGTCGAAACTCGTTATCTCGAAATTCAATGGACCAACGAAAATAATTCGACTCATCCGGAATTCGACTCAAACGTAATGCCATTAGGTTTGGTCAGAACATGGTTTTCAACGGTCCTTATATCTTATGACAGTCGGGTACATGGCCTATTACCGTGTTCAGCATATTATCGTGATTTTCCAACTTATAAGTTTTCTATTAAATGTTTTTAGTTATATGTTTTCAGATGTTTTCGGATTTTTCTAAAATACATTTGTAAATAAAAAAAAAATGAATTACGATAATATGATCGTCACGATAATAGACATGCACCCTGATTTCCCGGTGGTATACGTATACTGACTTCAATGGTTCATACATCAAGCTTATACGGAATATAGTACCTGAACAAATAAAAAAGCATCATTCTTATTTCAGAATTTAATGGTATTTCAAAATAGTAAAATAAACAATAGTTTTCACCTACCGTGAGCAGACTACACTCTCCGTTTCTATTGGTTAATATAATTTACGGTTAATGAAACAAATCTGACCATCAGACCCTAAGTTATTGATAAGATTTTTTCAGCAGAGTTCTTTTCTAGATGATCTCCCGCATTGTTTGAAAATTAGGATCAGAAAAGGAAAATCATTGCTTAGCCCAACGGTAGTAACCGTTTTTATTAGCCGCTAAAGCTAGGTGGGGTAGAAGTTTGGAGTCGAGGAACTTTCCATCCTTTACGTATATACTATATATGAAGAGAATGATTTTTACTGATTTAAGACCTCTATTTAAAACATCTCAAAATGGTTTTAGGGCATTCTGGGGGGTCCATGACGCTTAAAGATCACCGTGGTTAATATGGTGTTAAACTAGTAAACCCAAAACATCTCCCGCCTTCCCATTACACGTATTGGTAGAAAATGTGCATCGAGTATGACCTTCAGAAATGCTAATATATGTCACGCCTGTCTGCGGTAGTGAATAAACATGACCGACCTTCACTATACAGCTGATGAATAATCCTTGTATAGCAGACGACTCCATAACCACGACGTAAGCTTGTTTCCAACTTTATCATCCAATATATTGTGGTAGAACGGGTTTGTACGGTACATGTATGTATGTATGTATTAGTATATAGAATCTATATGTTATTGTATTCTTTTAGTCTGTAATCCAGTAACAGGTTTATACATCTTGACCAAAATTCATGATGAAATCAGGGGAACTGTGATAACAGATCTTATCTAGGTAGTTTACTGTTGATGGTCACACCTAATTAACCCAGTTGCCAATCCCAAGCTATTGGTCAGTGACCGGCGTTCAATTGAGCCTTGTTTGCACGGAAGCGGAAGTTATATTTAGCGTGTAGGTTATTAGGTTCTCTCCGGATTTCGACCACTCGGTGGTCACTTTGGGGTACTGGGTTGATGAGTCATTATAAAAGTTTTTGTATAGGAACAATCATACTCCAGGGGTTTCGATCACTTACGATTTCTACACCCCCTGGACTGTTTCATAGTAAAACCGAAGGCAACAGAACAGAACACGTAATAGACCATTTGCATTTCTCAGTGATGTAAGCGGCATATTTTGTAATGACGTAAGGAACACCTGACAAAAACGGCACTTCCTGTCTATTACCTGACACATTTGTTACTGATGTCAACACGACGAAACGCGTTGATTTTGGTGTAAATACCGGCGTGACAACTCATGATAAGATAATAAGTGCTTGAATAAGGTATCTTTATACTATTTTCTTATTTCTGAAATAGTCACAGATGAAATATAGGGGTAACTCGTCGCTTCAATGTAATGTTATATTACACACTCTGATCATCCATTTGTACGGAACGCAGATTGAAAAATGTTAAAAATCCTCATTTTCCATATGAATTATGAAACCTGAATATACTGACAATTCATATATGAAAGATTATTGAGAAATAATTGTGGACCAATCTTTGTGTCTGTAGTTAACGCCATTGAAATAAAAATTAATAAATTCAATGATCAAAAGTACGACGTACATTATTCATGTACAGCACGTACACTTGTAGGCCTCCCTACATTACGGGAGGCAATGTACATGTATACATGTGTACATTAAATTATACATAATGTACATGTCCGGTATATTTAATACCTATTTAACACCAGAAACATTAAGTACATGCTTTTGACAGCACAGACAATTTACATATGATGAAAATTTCTTTGCAAATAGAAACAGATTGCTAATGCACTAGGTATACTTTAGTCAGTATAAGTAAAGTGTACTAAGTTTGCTCTGGTGAGTTACACATGAGTTTCACATTAAGGGAGTACTCTGTAGAATGAGAGGGAGTATTGCTTCAGCAGATATTTAAAAAAAATCTACTTGTCTTCCTTTCATTTTATGAAGCATTAAATATTTATACATGTACCATGTATATAGAATGTATGTACATGTATCTTATTTGGTTTACTTGGGACAATTATGATGACACTTCAAATGTTTTTAAGAAGAGAAATCAGTCTTCTGGTTGTCTATTTGATGATCCATTCAAATGTTTCTTGTGAGCAGCAATGAAAAAGAAAACCACAATTATACAAATTGGAGAGGATAAAGCTTTTTGTTGACAGCCATAGGCCAATGTCTAATATCTATGAGTCAATAACATTTATTGAATTTGAAATACTGATGGGATTTATTTGAGACTAAATATTCAATTTTATTAACAAACCAAATAATACACTGTATATTCAGTTTTCTCATGTAAATCTGTAAACAAACATAAGGCAAAATACATGTAATGATCAATCCCTTCCTTTTTGGATTTTGATAAGAAAGCAATAGAGTATGATCAAAGCTTTAATATGCTAACATTGAAACAAACAGTCATTCTAGTTACATTCAGGCTTTTCATTTATTTAATATTATGTGCAATTTCATACTCTCTTTTCAAAGATTTTAAGATTTAGCAGAGATTAAGAATAAGATGTCAGAACTTGACTTTTGATATAATTGCTGTTTGATAAAATAGTTACCACTAAATCTTAAGATTGCAAAGCAGTCAACCTATAACTTGGGTTATTTGTAAATAACATATTTATTAAATGAGGTAAAAAAGATAGAATTTAACTCTAATATTTAAACAGTGCAATAAAACAAGAATAACTCCAGACTTCTTTGTATATACACATGTTACATGTATATACTTTACATTAAATCAGATCTTCACCTGTATTAGGTTTGAATGTCTTGTTACCTGTTCACATCTGAAGAAACACAAATGCATCATCACTATTCTTTTTACTGTAATAAAATGATTGTATGTTTTTGGATGGTCCAGGTCCAGATCAGTGAACCTTAACTGGGGTGGTAGATGTACCAAGTTCAGCCTCTTACTAGCCATGTAAATACAGTCGAAACTCGTTATCTCGAAATTCAATGGACCAACGAAAATAATTCGACTCATCCGGAATTCGACTCAAACGTAATGCCATTAGGTTTGGTCAGAACATGGTTTTCAACGGTCCTTATATCTTATGACAGTCGGGTACATGGCCTATTACCGTGTTCAGCATATTATCGTGATTTTCCAACTTATAAGTTTTCTATTAAATGTTTTTAGTTATATGTTTTCAGATGTTTTCGGATTTTTCTAAAATACATTTGTAAATAAAAAAAAAATGAATTACGATAATATGATCGTCACGATAATAGACATGCACCCTGATTTCCCGGTGGTATACGTATACTGACTTCAATGGTTCATACATCAAGCTTATACGGAATATAGTACCTGAACAAATAAAAAAGCATCATTCTTATTTCAGAATTTAATGGTATTTCAAAATAGTAAAATAAACAATAGTTTTCACCTACCGTGAGCAGACTACACTCTCCGTTTCTATTGGTTAATGTCACGATAATAGACATGCACCCTGATTTCCCGGTGGTATACGTATACTGACTTCAATGGTTCATACATCAAGCATATACGGAATATAGTACCTGAACAAATAAAAAAGCATCATTCTTATTTCAGAATTTAATGGTATTTCAAAATAGTAAAATAAACAATAGTTTTCACCTACCGTGAGCAGACTACACTCTCCGTTTCTATTGGTTAATATAATTTACGGTAAATGAAACGAAAGTAGATTTCTATTTTTCCAACGAAGAAATACATTGTATGACTAAGATACTAGTACATCTGCAACGACTAGTTAAACATTTAGCATTGTGGGTTTCTTAAATTATTTTACACTATCAACATTCCATACAAATCTTAGAAAACACTTTCGTTTCTAATGATTCCTAAACAAACACGCTTCCGGTCATGATCGAGCCATGCCGAGTGTGATTTTGTAAACACGCGTGTTTATGTACAGGTAAGTCACAATTTTAAAGTGACACTAATTAGGAAGCCAGCCTTGAGAGGATTATTAAACAATTATTTATTAGCAGTCATTGTTGTAGTATGTTCCCATAGGCCTGAATCTGCATATACCGATCGCGATATGTGCATGTAAACCAATCACGTGTTACGACAAACCACAGGTGAATTTCAATTATTTGTATCCATGTTATATTTACGTAATTGTTGGGGGTTTTTTTTATTTAAAATTTTATGTACATAACTGTATCCCCTTCTACTACAGAACAATGACATATTCATAACATGGGAAACTGCATCCTTGATACTCCAGAGGTTATTTTCACTGTCATTATATCACTAGAAACTGTTGAACACTTAAAGCTGAATGGAAAATTATGACAAGAAATTTAAATGATATTTCATTAATCTCAAAATATATTTTTGCATCTAGAGAATATTGAAGAAACTCTTGTGTTTGCAGATCAGACTGTGGGTGCTTTTTGTCCTGCTGCACTGTGCAAAATTGAAAACTTTGAGCAAATAAAATTATTAGAATTTCTAATGTGTGTTAAATCTATTTATTAATAATTTATTCTCAAGAAGAGAATAAAGGTTATGGTAGTAATTTTACCATTACAATTAGAATAAAATATAATAATTGAATAAAAACCCCACTATCAATATTGTAATAATAAAACATTTACTGATTAAGTAAAATATGCTGTCAGTATTTGAAGTGTTGAGTACCCAAAGATCATCAGTAACATTTTGATGTTTTATGAATCCAATATCATTGAGTAAGATGGTAACATTCTACAGCCATCCATTCACTGCCTCTCACCATGAATTCTAACACAGCTTGCACAGTTCTCTGCCCACAGAAATGGTTGCATGTTCAATGTTGCTCTCAAACGCATGTGTGCCTCTTCATAGAAATCCGTTATTAGTTATCTTAAATTATCTTAATATGGAATATATTTCGTAACACCATATTTTAATCTAAGTTTACAAAACTAAATAATCCTGCAGAGGTGTATCTTCAATACTCCAGGGATTACTATCTACTGACATTATATCCACCCTTGGGCTATGGCATAGCAAAAATGAAGGCAACAGAAGACACAGGTAATTTGATCCTTTGATGATCACGTACATCAAAAGAATCTAATAATGGTACACTGTGGTTGACTGTGGCTTTGAAGTTGGACGTCGCTCACTCTCTGAAATGTGTTTAAAGTGAAAAATACAAGTTATGACAGCACTTTGTTGTTTTATTTGTATTCCAAACTTTATGAGCTACATGTAGCCTGTATTTCCTTCATTTGAGTCAGTCGAAATGTCCCAAAATTCCAGCTCCTTGTCCCTTTCCTACCCAAGAAACGGAAACAGTGTCCATTGACACTGATAGTGATAGTGATAATTGTCTTTATGTAGTTCCCTTGCATCATATGTGTATACAGTACGTAATAACTGAACAGTCTTGTATGAAATAATATTGAAAAGAAAAGTTTGGAATTTACACTACTGTTTTCGATTTCATGAATCACTTTTTCCAAGAAGTAGATATGTATCAGTCCATCAGCAGCGGTGTTACAAACGAAAACAAAAGTAAGATTTTACGCTATAAACAGAGGCGGTATTTCTAGCAGGTTTCAGGTACCTCCCCCCATAGAATCAACAATAAAAACTATGCCTAATATATGGTCAAAGTAATTGTTTGGAGGTGGCCGTATCTTATATTTACCCGGAATTTTTATGATAATTGTTTGAACCTAAATGATAATCAGATGATTTCTAAGAAATAGTTAATGATTTAATAAAATTCTATGCCTAATACAAATTTGACAGTATAGGCTTGCCTACATGCATAATTTACTTCATTTATCATATTTCAAGTCATTTGTGAAATAGCAAACTTTTAGTTATACCAGTGCTTTATAAACCAAGTTATTAATAGGCCCTATATCTGGTTATAAACGTCTATGCATGACGTCTCCGCAATGTTAGCACTAAATACATGTACATATACATGTATACATGTGTAACAGGAGCGAGACGGGCCCAGTTTGCAACGATGTCAAACTACACCCGACGCGCCCCTAGTGCAACCCAGGTTCGTTGGGTATTACTTAATATGCTTGTCTGTTGGTAGGAGGAAGAACAAACTACCGGGTTTAGACGATAATGAACAGTTTATTATGACTATAAGAGTAACTATTTACAACATACATCATACATACATCAACACACATATTATAACCAGCCCCCTTTCCCGTACCTAATTATCTATTACAGTTTTATTCCCATCTAATTACTAAATATAAAATAGTCACCTATAGCCTAGTAGCGGAGCTGGCAGCACGCAGGAACTTAATCCATCAGACTGCCCAGTCTACTGAATGAATGAAGAGTTTTACTTAAGTAGAAAAGTTTTTTTAACTTAAACTGAAAAGTTGTTTCAACTTAAAGATGCTCCACCGCCAACAAATGGTATTTTTTTCACCATCAAAACAGGAGCAGACGATTTAGTATTAGTATTACCAAACTTTAATTCCTATGAAGCTGAAATGTTGACATGCAGTGGTTTTTGAGCTACCTATTAGAGCCCTGGCGTGTTTATCGGAGGACACCACAGTGTCCGACCAGTTGAAATCTGGCTGTTTTCCGATGTTTCTGGATACCTAGTGACATTTATACGGCATGATATATATTGTATCATATACCATATTAAAGATAAATTATCTGGTTGTCGATTGAGAGTATTCCTATTATCATATCCTATACGGTTGGTTAATAATCATAATTTTTCTGAAATTGGGTAGTGTTATATGGCCGGCCGAGTTATAGACCTTGACCCAGTATTATACTAATACTTATATTAGAAACGAACACCTGTGGTCAGTGTAACAGTGGACACAAGATGGCTGACTTCTAAAGCATGTGTTTTATTCGATATTGATGACATAGTACACAGTACACATAAAGAACACATAAGCTGATGACATAATACCTAGCTAAGTGTGCCTGTACCGTAGATACTCATATCACATCTCCCCTTTTAATTAAGCTAAAGTGAATTGACACAACAAATGTAATTTGAAAGAACTGGGAGATAGTTATCAGAATGAACATTTATAAAAAAAAATTCTAAATAACTAATTAACTTCTGAATATATATCAGCCCCTGTCATAAATGTATAATCATAGCCACCTGTGCATGAATACTGCTCTCCTGTCATCTCGTCCTAGCTACCTTCTTGGTGAACTTTCACCTCTTAATCCACACGCTGTCCATTGGTCATAGGCAGGTGCGATAGCCCGAGAATTCATTCTCTCAGATTGTCCCGATGCAGAAAGACCGCTCAAAAACCCTCCCTACCCACCCTAAATTTCTAATTTTGGCTATGTTATGTGGCTTTATATATATATATATACATATACATGTAGTAATCAATATTTTCATTGTATCTGTTACATTTATAGGTGATAAATATGCATTTTCTACATAATTATTTAATCATGCTCAGTTAAATTGCATAACTTGCATGAGTGCTTGATAAATTTTTTATGCATGTCAGACAATTTTGCTAGCTGCATGTAATGTATGATGTGATGTGTTGATGGTTGATTTTGCTTGCTTGTGAAGCTGTGTTTGCCTTAGATTAGTAAAGCTGTGTTTGCCTTAGATTGTAAAGCTGTGCTTGCCTGAAATTGCTTATATATGTAGCCCTTTCACCCCTTATTATCAGTATAAATCTGGAAATATGGACTTGCTTGAAATTCAGACCAGGGGTGAAAGGGCATATATTTATTTATATATGTTTGTAATAAAATAGCCAAAACTAGATACTTTAGTTTGTGATATATAAAGGGAGGTAATTATGTTATTTTACTATATCTCAGTAATGTATTTTTAAAAGAATATAACTTTAGAAGACTATTAAACGAATTATTAAATTTACCAAATCACTGTTTACGTTGAGTATTATGTGAATATAAACAAAAAACTGAAATGGTGCAGAAACAGAAACTCAAACATTATTGACAGTCTCTATATCAATAGATGCATATTAAACAAACTCTTGACTAGAACTGAAAGTGTCTCTACTGAGTCCTACACATATATCTGACTAACAGCTACTGTATGCCGATCATTAGGCTTATCAGAACTTTTCATATAGTCCTTCATTCGCTGTGGTTCTCGTACCACACGACCACTTCGTGTAACAGTCTCTGAACACGGAGATACAGTTTCTCTGTTTCCACACCCACTCGCGGATGATTCAGCTAGTAGCTAGTCCATCTCTGTGAATGTTTCTTTAGTAGCGCGAAGTTGTCGGCTGTTCCTCCGATACACGTTATTGTTTGCTCTGACAAGGGCAGAACGTGGAGTTTTGTGAAGATCGATGACACGACCGGGCTGCCATACATTTCCAGATTGTACTCTTACATTTTGTCCAAGTGTCAGGGGAGGCAACTCTCGTGAACCACGATCATAATAATGTACGGATCAGTTCCATCCTGCTGGGTTTTTTTGAGCAGGCTTTTTGCCGTTCGAACAGCTTTTTCTGCCATCCCATTTGACTGGGGGTATTTGGGACTAGACGTTCTGTGTTCGAATCCACACTTAATTTTGTAGCAAAGTTGCGGAATTCACGACAGTTATATTGTGCTATGGTGCTACTTTGCTATCAATCTACATGTAGTTTATTTCTGAATCATAAGAATGTTACAAGAAATCTATTTTATTTCTAAAGTAATGTGAATTATGTATTTCTGAGTCAAGGTTTTATTATATTCTGAATATTTGTTATAATTAGTTTTCCGGATAATTTTGTATTCGTTTCCGTTTTGTATTTTATTATGTATATCTGCGTCAGAAAGACGCTTATGAAAAATACAGAGAAGAGAAGGGAAGACTTGAATTGTTGTGATTTTAGTAATGAGTATATGCAATGAAACGTATGAACAGCCGTACCGGTAACATGGTGGAGAATCCTAAATTATGAACATTCTCACTGCCAAGCGAGTCACTCAACCTCTTGAGGTAAGTGATGGTTGATGGTTTGTTTTTATGACGAAATTGATATGACCGGCCGGGCAAACTCCACGTGAACATGTAAAGAAGCGGTCGTGTTGACCCTACACAGCCACCCGACCTAACACCAGTATGTTAAAAATCTTGCTAGTCGTTTACAATTCATTTGAGAGGATGTGCTAGAAAGTGTACAGCAGACCAAGACAAAAATGCTGGACAGAGTCGATTCAGTCGTGCATACCCTATCTGTTCAGGTTGGGGACTATGTATACCTGCTCGTTGAACCTGCTGGACGAGGAGCTAAGTTTAAGCCGCATTATTCTGGTCCATTTGTAGTTCTTTCTGTTGACAGTCCTCATCTTGTGAAGCTCCGAGATTCTGTTAATGGTCGTGTCAAGGACGCTGTGCATATCAACCGCCTCAAACAGGCTTTTGTTCGTAAACCTAACCCGCGGGATTTCTTTCTTGATTCTGTTGACAATCATGTGGATGACCAATCCGAGTCGAATAGTGATAATGACACAAATACACTCATACATTCTGAAAATGATTTGGTGATTGAAAGTGATGATAATTATAATGCAGTGTACCTAACCTCAAGTACTAGTGATGACTCAAATACTGTGTTACCCGCAAAATCTCTTGTGAACCAAATCCCTCAGAAGCAACCGTCTCGCCCAGTTCGCAATGTTCGAAAACCAGAACGATACCGAAATTCCGATTTCTTGTCCCCTCTGTCTATTTCGTCTTCATCTGATGAGAACTATTATCGTGCGAACCGATTGCTGGCACAAAGAGAAAACACAGGGGAAAAGGAATTTTTAGTACATTTTGCTGGTGAACCGGCTCATCAGTCTATGTGGATTCATGGGAGTCGTTTAAATGAGAAGTGTCGCTCGGCTGTAGCTCGTAGACCCCCACCGACCATTCATTGACCTTATTGATATTGTGATGTGTAGCTGAATGTTTGGATGGACAAATACATGTATATGTGCTCTTTTTCTGTAAATCTACATATTATTTTTACATAATTCGTTGTGACTTTTCGAAATATGACGGGCATGTAACTTTAAGGTGATTTTTTTTTAAATCTACTAGACATGTCCCTTTAATTAGATTTTTTCATGATTTGATGAAAGTGTTGCTTTAATATGATTTTTCACAAAATGGTGGAACTGCCACTTTACTTGATTTTTCATGCATCCAAATATAAGAATCTCTGACTCTATACTCCTAACTGAACTCTCCAACTTACTCTTAACTAACTGATGTATCTCCTTAAATAAGAATCATATAATCCCTACTCTAAAATCTAGTGACAGGTGGCAATTGCCTTTTTACTCAAAGTTCTCAAAATAGAGTGACATGTATTTCTCAAGGCAAAAATAGGTGAGAAACAATTAACATGTCTATAAATATAAGTGAAATGTTTGAGATAATTGAAGGCTTAATCCTTTCCTGTTTGTCCCAGGAGTAAGGGATTAACTCTGGCACCTTTAGCTAGGATATACTTGACAATAGATAATTAATTACAGGTAAAAATAAAAATGACTTACATATTGACAGAAATGGTTTAGAGAATGATTTTATATTAATTTCCAATAAAATATATGGACTAATTCAATAAAGAGAAAAATATTATAAATTGTGCAAAATTTAGTATTTGCACTGGTGAAATTTAGATAGAATTGTTGATTTCATGTAAATTATCTGGACTTCAATTTTGATAGTCATGTCACTAATGTTAATTTTTAGCTCACCTGGCCCAAAGGGCCGGTGAGCTTATGCCATGGCGCGGCGTCCGTCGTCCGTCGTCCGTCGTCCGTCGTCCGTCCGTCCGTCAACATTTCCTTTAAATCGCTACTAGTCATAGAGTTCTGCATGGATTGTAACCAAATTTGGCCACAAGCATCCTTGGGGGAGGGGGAACAGAACTTGTATAAATTTTGGCTCTAACCCCCCGGGGCCAGGAGGGGCGGGGCCCAATAGGGGAAATAGAGGTAAATCCTTTAAATCGCTACTTGTCCTAGAGTTCTGCATGGAATGTAACCAAATTTGGCCACAAACATCCTTGGGGGAGGGGGAACAGAACTTGTATAAATTTTGGCTCTAACCCCCGGGGGCAGGAGGGGCGGGGCCCAATAGGGGAAATAGAGGTAAATTCTTTAAATCGCTACTTGTCCTAGAGTTCTGCATGGATTGTAACCAAAATTAGCCACAAACATTCTTGGGGGAGGGGGAACAGAACTTGTATAAATTTTGGCTCTGACCCCCTGGGGGCAGGAGGGGCGGGGCCCAATAGGGAAAATAGAGGTAAATTCACTAAATCGCTACTTGTCCTAGAGTTCTGCATAGATTGTAACCAAAATTAGCCACAAACATCCTTGGGGGAAGGGGAACAGAACTTGTATAAATTTTGGCTCTGATCCCCCAGGGGCAGGAGGGGCGGGGCCCAATAGGGGAAATAGAGGTAAATCCTTTAAATCGCTACTAGTCATAGAGTTCTGAATGGAAGTTTACCAAATTTGGCCACAAACATCCTTGGGGGAAGGGGATCAGAACTTGTATAAATTTTGGCTCTGGTCCCCCGGGGCAGGAGGGGCGGGGCCCAATAGGGGAAATAGAGGTAAATCCTTTAAATCGCTACTAGTCATAGAGTTCTACATGAATTGTAACCAAATTTGGCCACAAACATCCTTTTTGGAAGCGAAACAGAACTTGTATAAATTTTGGCTCTGACCCCCCGGGGCCAGGAGGGGCGGGGCCCAATAGGGGAAATAGAGGTAAATCCTTTAAATCGCTACTTGTCCTAGAGTTCTGCATGGAATGTATCCAAATTTGGCCACAAACATCCTTGGGGGAGGGGGAACAGAACTTGTATAAATTTTGGCTCTGACCCCCGGGGGCAGGATGGGCGGGGCCCAATAGGGGAAATAGAGGTAAATTCTTTAAATCGCTACTAGTCCTAGAGTTCTGCATGGATTGTAACCAAAATTAGCCACAAACATTCTTGGGGGAGGGGGAACAGAACTTGTATAAATTTTGGCTCTGACCCCCTGGGGGCAGGAGGGGCGGGGCCCAATAGGGAAAATAGAGGTAAATTCACTAAATCGCTACTTGTCCTAGAGTTCTGCATAGATTGTAACCAAAATTAGCCACAAACATCCTTGGGGGAAGGGGAACAGAACTTGTATAAATTTTGGCTCTGACCCCCCGGGGCCAGGAGGGGCGGGGCCCAATAGGGGAAATAGAGGTAAATTCTTTAAATTGCTACTAGTCATAGAGTTCTGAATGGAATGTAACCAATATTTGGCCACAAACATCCTTGGGGGAAGGGGATCAGAACTTGTATAAATTTTGCCTCTGGTCCCCCGGGGGCAGGAGGGGCAGGGCCCAATAGGGGAAATAGAGGTAAATCCTTTAAATCGCTACTAGTCATAGAGTTCTGAATGGAAGTTTACCAAATTTGGCCACAAACATCCTTGGGGGAAGGGGATCAGAACTTGTATAAATTTTGGCTCTGGTCCCCCGGGGGCAGGAGGGGCGGGGCCCAATAGGGGAAATAGAGGTAAATCCTTTAAATCGCTACTAGTCATAGAGTTCTACATGAATTATAACCAAATTTGGCCACAAACATCCTTTTTGGAAGCGGAACATAACTTGTATAAATTTTGGCTCTGACCCCGCTGGGGCAGGAGGGGTGGGGCCCAATAGGGAAAATGGAGGTAAATTCTTTAAATCGCTACTTGTCCTAGAGTTCTGCATGGATTGTAAACAAAATTAGCCACAAACATCCTTGGGGGAAGGGAAACAGAACTTGTATAAATTTTGGCTCTGATCCCCCAGGGGCAAGTGGGGCGGGGCCCAATAGGGGAAATAGAGGTAAATCCTATAAATCGCTACTAGTCATAGAGTTCTACATGAATTGTAACCAAATTTGGCCACAAACATCCTTTTTGGAAGCGAAACAGAACTTGTATAAATTTTGGCTCTGACCCCCCGGGGCCAGGAGGGGCGGGGCCCAATAGGGGAAATAAAGGTAAATCCTATAAATCGCTACTTGTCCTAGAGTTTTGCTTGGATTGTGACCAAATTTGGCCATAAACATCCTTGGGGGAAGGAGAACAGAACCATTGGCTCTGACCCCCTGGGGGCAGGAGGGGTGGGGCCCAATAGGGGACTTAGAGGTTAATATCAAAATTCCTTCAGAAAAGAAACAATGAACCTGTATTCAGAACATTACTTGGCATTACACACAAACCAGGTGAGCGATACAGGCCCTCTGGGCCTCTTGTTCATGATGCGGTGGACATGTCGCTTTAAGTGTTCTCTAGCTATATAGTCTGATGCTATAACTTGTGATAATTAAATCAAAATGTATTTTTGGTCATTCCCTGAATGTACATTGACACATTCAAGAATGAATAATTACCTTCACCATGTTTTGTAATATTTGAATTTGATTATTGATTGTTTTACTATATATAATTTTGGTACAATGGCCTGAAATCCTTTAATGAGTGATTGTAATACAACTCATTAGGCCAGTAATATTTTGTTGTATATTGTCTCATCAAATTTTCTAAGTAATATTCATTTTAATTTGAATTGATAAATGCCCAGGTGTCAGACATATATATGGTGTTCATGAAATATCTCTCTGATATTTTTCAAACTGCAAATGTCATGTGTTAAATTTGATGTTTTTCACTTTTGAATGGAATCTGTTTGACTGTATTATATACACTGTATGTAATCTCAAACCAAACGAGGGGCAAAATGTGAAATGTAATGATATTGTAACATGTGTATACTCTTCTGTAAGTATTATATGCAAATCGTAGAATTGTTTTAATTGTATATTTTATGCTATTAAGAATGCAATTGATTTTCATGAATATTACTGTTCATATTTTTGTCCTAGAGTGGATTGTAATAGATCAAATATTATTGCAATTTATTTTGAATATTTTTGTTTTGGAAATTAACTGATAATATTCTGACATTACATCAATTTCACAGTATGCATATATATATGTAACTTTTGCATCATTGATTCAATATTTTGGTGTTGGAAAGTGAAAATTCATAATTGATTCATTCCTTGTTATAGATTCTCTTGTTTATTTGACTGGGGGTATTTGGGACTAGACGTTCTGTGTTCGAATCCATACTTTGTAGCAAAGTTGCGGAATTCACGACAGTTATATTGTGGTCCGTTGTCAGTGATAAGTGTTATATACTACAATAGATGTGTGTTGATTTGCTATAAGCTCATCAGAGTTATTCCCCTTTACTTATCGTTTCAATTATGTAAATGCTACTTTGCTATCAATCTAGTTTATTTCTGAATCATAAGAATGTTACAAGAAATCTATTTTATTTCTAAAGTAATGTGAATTATGTATTTCTGAGTCAAGGTTTTGTTATATTCTGAATATTTGTTATAATTAGTTTTCTGGATAATTTTGTATTCGTTTCCGTTTTGTATTTTATTATGTATATCTGCGTCAGAAAGACGCATATGGAAAATACAGAGAAGAGAAGGGAAGACTTGAATTGTTGTGATTTTATTAATGAGTATATGCAATGAAAAGTATGAACAGCCGTACCGGTAACATGAGAATATCTGGAATACCGTATCTTGCAAACTGTGATTTACAATGGTTTACTACGGTTTCACTCCTCGTGTCGGCCAACTTCGAGATTTCTTTAAACTTGGAATAATAGTCCACAAGTAGTAAATAGTTTTCTCCTCTTAAGTGAAAGAGATCCGATCCGATTTTTGACCATGGACGATCCGGTACCTCATGTGGTATGAATGGTTCCTTTGAATTTGAATGTCTATGCTCCTGGCAGACTTTGCACCTGCCTACCACTTCAGCGATTGACAGTACAAGTTTTTTCATAAGTTTCATGCCTGGATCATTTTCCGTTTCTCTGGCTATTATGTCCAGTTTATTAGACCGCCAGTATAACTTTCACATTATATTCCTCCTCTAGATCAGAAGCTTGTTCAGTCAATGGTGCTCCACTCGGTGTATCTGCGATGTACAGATATTTTCCCGGTATATATTCTACATTTACGTCGTACTGCTGTAGATTCAATAGCATTTTTTGTAGACGCGTAGGGGCCAAGTACAGGGCTTTTCTCACTATGATTTCTAGTGGCTTGTGGTCAGTTTGAATATTTACTTTCTTGCCGTAGAGATACTGATGGAATTTTTTCGTTCCAAACACGATAGCCAGCATCTCTTTTTCTATTTGAGCATATCTCTTTTGTGATGGTGTAAGCGACCTTGATGCGAACGCGACCGGTTGATTTTCCTGGAGAGGCACTGCTCCTAGTCCCATGGAGAAGGCATCAACAGAAAGTGTAACTGGTTTAGTTACGTCATAAAATCTGAGCACGGGTGCCGATGATACTAAGTCCTTCAGGCGTTCGTAACTTTGACTGTGATGCTTATCCCAATGCCACTGCACATTTTTTCCAACAATTGGCGTAGTGGTGCACTGACTTCTGACAAGTTTGGAATAAATTTCGCGACATATTGAACCATTCCCATAAACCTCTGTACGCCGGTTTTGTCAGTAGGTTCTGGCATTTCGCGTATTGCACGGATTTTCTCCGAGTCCGGTTTCAAACCTTTGTCGCTGAGGGTATGTCCGATGTACTGTAGCTCAGATATGGCTATTTCGCACTTATTTCGATTTAGTTTAAGATTGCGGTCACGGGCACGATCAAGTACAGCACGTAGTCTACTGTCGTGTTGCTCCTTAGTTTGACCCCATACTAGAATGTCATCTACAATAGTTTCCACTCCATCCATTCCCTCGTAGATCTCGGATATTGCCCTTTGGAACACTTCGGGAGCTGAGGATATTCCGAATGGAAGTCTATATATCTACCAAACGGTGTGTTGAAGGTAAATAATTTGCTGCTTTCGTCGTCAAGTTCGTCTTGCCAGAATCCGCATTCTGCGTCGACCTTAGAAAAGAATTTTGCGTCAGAAACATTGGATGTGACATCATCTATGGTTTTCATCGGGTAGTGTTCTCTTTTTATAGCCTTGTTTAGGTACTTCGGGTCAATGCATACACACAATTTTCCATTGGGTTTGGTAACCACAACCATAGAGTTGACCCATTCTGTTGGTTCAGTTACTTTTTCGACTGCACCTAATTTTTCCATCCGGTCAAGTTCTTTACGGACACGATCATGTAGCATGACTGGTACACTTCTGGGTGGATGAACGACTGGGTTTACTGATTTGTCAATGTTTATGTGATGTTTATGAATTTTGCCAAGCCCTTCAAACACATCAGTGTATTCTGCCAGTATTGGTGTTTTCTCGACAGTTTCGATCCTCTGTATAAGATTCAAGTCCTTACAGGTTTGAGTCCGATAACAGGAGTCACATCATGATCCACAATTTGGCATTCGAGTAGATGGAAGGCATTCTTGTACTCACATGTTAGGATTGTAGTACCAACCGTTTTGATTCGCTGACCAGTGTATGTTACCAGTTTCTTTGGTTTCACTTTTGTCACTGTTCCACCTAACCTTTTGTAGTCCTTCTGTGACATGACATTGCATTGGGCTCCAGGGTCCATTTTGAACTGTTTGTTTTGATTGTTTATTTTCACAGTCACAAACCAATCTTTTTCATCGCCATTTTGTTTTGTTTTGACAGTTTGATTTTCAATGGCTTGCACGAATAATGGATGTTCATCGTAATCCTCCTCCTCATCATCATCAATTTAATGTACCTGTCGACCTTTCCTTCTCCTATTATGTTGAGAATGATTATTTGTTGGGGTTTTGGAATGGCACTTCGCCGCAAAATGGTCCGGTTTGCGGCACTTGCTACACGTTTGACCAATAGCGGGGCATTTATCAGGATGATGGTTGTAACCACACCTTCCATATTCTTTTAAGTTTTTCTCTTGACCGGGACGTGTTTTGCTTTTTCGACATATTTTTGAAGTTTTGAGCCGGAATGTTTTTTCTTTTCTTTCACCAGACTTACTTACTGAGATTTCTCGCCCTCACGTGGGCCCTGTGCGTGTGTTTTACTAGCTTCACATGCACGGCAAAGATCCACTGCTTTAAATAGTTAAATCGAGGTCCGTTTCACGCAGAAGTCTTTCACGTACTGCATTATCTTGCACGCCACAAACTAACCTATCTTTGATTAGACTGTCATTTAGTGTTCCAAATTCACACATGCATGCTTTATTTCTGAGTTCAGTGACGTACTGATCAACTGTTTCGTTTGTTTCCTGGTTACGCATAAAAAACAAATGACGTTAATATGTTACGTTAGACCTAGGATTACAGTAGGCTTTGAATCTATCAACAACCTTTTCCAGTTTATTTCCGTCCCCAGGGTTTTCAAATTATAAAGTGTTATACACGTCCAACGCTTCTGTACCGATAACATGTAGAAACGCTGCTAAACAGACACCTTCCGCTTTCTCTGCGATTCCTGTCGCTGTTTCATCAATCTGAAATCTTTGATACCACCTGCGCCAGTTTTCTGACAAGTTCCCGTCAAGTTTTAGGGATTCTGGGGCTCGTAAACCGTTCATTTTCACTTCTGACACCATGTAACAGTGGACACAACATGGCATGTGTTTTATTCGATATTCCAGTCAGCGGGAGTTCCCGATATGTCATTAAACATGACCTACATACACGCCAGTCAGCGGGAGTTCCCGGTATGTCATTAAACATGACCTACATACACGCCGGTCAGTGGGAAATCCAGATATGTCATTAAATATGACCTACATACACGCCAATCAGCGGGAGTTACCTGTGTGTCATTAAATATGACCTACATACACGCCAGTCAGCAGGAGTTCCCGATATGTCATTACATATGATCTACATACACGCCAATCAGCGGGAGTTCCAGATATGTCATTAAACATGACCTGCATACACGCCAGTCAGGGGGAGTTCCCGATATGACATTAGATATTACCTACATACATGCCAGTCAGTGGGAGTTCCTGATATGTCATTAAATAAGACCTACATACATGCCAGTCAGTGGGAGTTCCTGATATGTCATTTAAATTGACCTACATACATGCCAGTCAGCGGGAGTTCCCGGTATGTCAGTAAACATGACATGCATACACGCCAGTCAGTAGGTTCCCGATATGTCATTAAACATGACCTACATACACGCAGGTCAGTAGCAGTTCTCGATATGTCATTAAAATATGATCTACATACACGCCAGTCAGCGGGAGTTTCTGATATGTAATTACATATACATGACCTACATACACGCCAGTCAGCGGGAGTTCCCGATATGTCATTAAACATGACCTACATACACGCCAGTCAGCGGGAGTTCCCGGTATGTCATTAAACATGACCTACATACACGCTGGTCAGTGGGAAATCCAGATATGTTATTAAATATGACCTACATACACGCCAATCAGCGGGAGTTACCTGTGTGTCATTAAATATGACCTACATACACGCCAGTCAGCGGGAGTTCCCGATATGTCATTACATATGATCTACATACACGCCAATCAGCGGGAGTTCCAGATATGTCATTAAACATGACCTGCATACACGCCAGTCAGGGGGAGTTCCCGATATGACATTAAATATTACCTACATACATGCCAGTCAGCGGGAGTTCCCGATATGTCATTAAATATGAACTACATACACGCCAGTTAGTTGGAGTTACCGATATGTCATTCAAATATGATCTACATACACGCCAGTCAGCGGGAGTTCCCGGTATGTCATTAAACATGACCTACATACACGCCAGTCAGCGGGAGTTCCCGATATGTCATTAAATATGACCTACATACACGCCAGTCAGCCGGAGTTCCCGATATGTCATTAGATATGACCTACATACACGCCAGTCAGCGGGAGTTCCCGATATGTCATTAAATATGACCTACATACACGCCAATCAGCGGGAGTTCCCGGTATGTCATTAAATATGACCTGCATACACGCCAGTCAGGGGAAGTTCCCGATATGACATTAAATATTATCTGTATACACGCCAGTCAGCGGGAGTTCCCGATATGTCATGTAACATGACCTACACACACGCCAGTCAGTTGGAGTTCCCGATATGGCATTAAAATATGATCTACATACACGCCAGTCAGCGGGAATTCCCGGTATGTCATTAAACATGAACTACATACACGCCATTCAGCCGGAGATCCCGATATGTCATTAGATATGACCTACATACATGCCAGTCAGTGGGAGTTCCTGATATGTCATTAAATAAGACCTACATACATGCCAGTCAGTGGGAGTTCCTGATATGTCATTTAAATTGACCTACATACACGCCAGTCAGCGGGAGTTCCCGGTATGTCAGTAAACATGACATGCATACACGCCAGTCAGTAGGTTCCCGATATGTCATTAAACATGACCTACATACACGCAGGTCAGTAGCAGTTCTCGATATGTCATTAAAATATGATCTACATACACGCCAGTCAGCGGGAGTTCCCGATATGTCATTAAACATGACCTACATACACGTCAGTTAGCGGGAGTTCCCGATATGTCATGAAACATGACCTACACACACGCCAGTCAGCGGGAGTTCCCGGTATGTCATTAAACATGACCTACATACACGCCAGTCAGTTGGAGTTCCCGATATGTCATTCAAATATGATCTTGATACAAGCCAGTCATCGGGAGTTCCCGATATGTCATTAAATATGACCTACATACACGCCAGTCAGCGGGAGTTCCCGGTATGTCATTAAACATGACCTACATACATGCCGGTCAGTGGGAAATCCAGATATGTCATTAAATATGACCTACATACACGCCAATCAGCGGGAGTTACCTGTGTGTCATTAAATATGACCTACATACACGCCAGTCAGCGGGAGTTCCCGACATGTCATTACATATGATCTACATACACGCCAATCAGCGGGAGTTCCAGATATGTCATTAAACATGACCTGCATACACGCCAGTCAGGGGGAGTTCCCGATATGACATTAAATATTACCTACATACACGCCAGTCAGCGGGAGTTCCCGATGTGTCATTAAATATGAACTACATACACGCCAGTTAGTTGGAGTTACCGATATGTCATTCAAATATGATCTACATACACGCCAGTCAGCGGGAGTTCCCGGTATGTCATTAAACATGACCTACATACACGCCAGTCAGCGGGAGTTCCCGATATGTCATTAAATATGACCTACATACACGCCAGTCAGCCGGAGTTCCCGATATGTCATTAGATATGACCTACATACACGCCAGTCAGCAGGAGTTCCCGATATGTCATTAAATATGACCTACATACACGCCAATCAGCGGGAGTTCCCGGTATGTCATTAAATATGACCTGCATACACGCCAGTCAGGGGGAGTTCCCGATATGACATTAAATATTATCTGTATACACGCCAGTCAGCGGGAGTTCCCGATATGTCATGTAACATGACCTACACACATGCCAGTCAGTTGGAGTTCCCGATATGGCATTAAAATATGACCTACATACACGCCAGTCAGCGGGAGTTCCTGATATGTCATTAAACATGACATGCACACACGCCAGTCAGTAGGTTCCCGATATGTCATTAAACATGACCTTCATACACGCAGGTCAGTAGCAGTTCCCGATATGTCATTAAAATATGACCTACATACACGCCAGTCAGTGGGAGTTCCCAATGTGTCATTTAAATTGACCTACATACACGCCAGTCAGCGGGAGTTCCCGGTATGTCAGTAAACATGACATGCATACACGCCAGTCAGTAGATTCCCGATATGTCATTAAACATGACCTACATACACGCAGGTCAGTAGCAGTTCTCGATATGTCATTAAAATATGATCTACATACACGCCAGTCAGCGGGAGTTTCTGATATGTCATAACATATACATGACCTACATACACGCCAGTCAGCGGGAGTTCCCGATATGTCATGAAACATGACCTACACACACGCCAGTCAGCGGGAGTTCCCAGTATGTCATTAAACATGACCTACATACACGCCAGTCAGTTGGAGCTCCCGATATGGCATTAAAATATGATCTACATACACGCCAGTCAGCGGGAATTCCCGGTATGTCATTAAACATGAACTACATACATGCCAGTCAGCCGGAGTTCCCGATATGTCATTAGATATGACCTACATACACGCCAGTCAGTGGGAGTTCCTGATATGTCATTAAACATGACCTACATACACGCCAGTCAGCGGGAATTCCCGGTTTGTCATTAAACATGAACTACATACACGCCAGTCAGCTGGAGTTCCTGATATGTCATTAGATATGACCTACATACACGCCAGTCAGTGGGAGTTCCCGATATGTCATTAAACATGACCTACATACACGCCAGTCAGCGGGAGTTTCCGATATGTCATTTAAATTGACCTACATACACGCCAGTCAGTGGGAGTTACCGATATGTCAATAAACATGACCTACATACACGCCAGTCAGTGGGAGTTCCCGATATGTCATTAAACATGACCTACATACACGCCAGTCAGCGGGAGTTCCCGATATGTCATTTAAATTGACCTACATACACGCTAGTCAGCGGGAGCTCCCAATATGTCATTTAAATTGACCTACATACACGCCAGTCAGCGGGAGTTCCCGGTATGTCATTTAAATTGACCTACATACACGCCAGTCAGCGGGAGTTCCCGGTATGTCATTTAAATTGACCTACATACACGCCAGTCAGCGGGAGTTCCCGATATGTCATTAAATATGAACTACATACACGCCAGTTAGTTGGAGTTACCGATATGTCATTCAAATATGATCTACATACACGCCAGTCAGCGGGAGTTCCCGGTATGTCATTAAACATGACCTACATACACGCCAGTCAGCGGGAGTTCCCGATATGTCATTAAATATGACCTACATACACGCCAGTCAGCCGGAGTTCCCGATATGTCATTAGATATGACCTACATACACGCCAGTCAGCAGGAGTTCCCGATATGTCATTAAATATGACCTACATACACGCCAATCAGCGGGAGTTCCCGGTATGTCATTAAATATGACCTGCATACACGCCAGTCAGGGGGAGTTCCCGATATGACATTAAATATTATCTGTATACACGCCAGTCAGCGGGAGTTCCCGATATGTCATGTAACATGACCTACACACATGCCAGTCAGTTGGAGTTCCCGATATGGCATTAAAATATGACCTACATACACGCCAGTCAGCGGGAGTTCCTGATATGTCATTAAACATGACATGCACACACGCCAGTCAGTAGGTTCCCGATATGTCATTAAACATGACCTTCATACACGCAGGTCAGTAGCAGTTCCCGATATGTCATTAAAATATGACCTACATACACGCCAGTCAGTGGGAGTTCCCAATGTGTCATTTAAATTGACCTACATACACGCCAGTCAGCGGGAGTTCCCGGTATGTCAGTAAACATGACATGCATACACGCCAGTCAGTAGATTCCCGATATGTCATTAAACATGACCTACATACACGCAGGTCAGTAGCAGTTCTCGATATGTCATTAAAATATGATCTACATACACGCCAGTCAGCGGGAGTTTCTGATATGTCATAACATATACATGACCTACATACACGCCAGTCAGCGGGAGTTCCCGATATGTCATGAAACATGACCTACACACACGCCAGTCAGCGGGAGTTCCCAGTATGTCATTAAACATGACCTACATACACGCCAGTCAGTTGGAGCTCCCGATATGGCATTAAAATATGATCTACATACACGCCAGTCAGCGGGAATTCCCGGTATGTCATTAAACATGAACTACATACATGCCAGTCAGCCGGAGTTCCCGATATGTCATTAGATATGACCTACATACACGCCAGTCAGTGGGAGTTCCTGATATGTCATTAAACATGACCTACATACACGCCAGTCAGCGGGAATTCCCGGTTTGTCATTAAACATGAACTACATACACGCCAGTCAGCTGGAGTTCCTGATATGTCATTAGATATGACCTACATACACGCCAGTCAGTGGGAGTTCCCGATATGTCATTAAACATGACCTACATACACGCCAGTCAGCGGGAGTTTCCGATATGTCATTTAAATTGACCTACATACACGCCAGTCAGTGGGAGTTACCGATATGTCAATAAACATGACCTACATACACGCCAGTCAGTGGGAGTTCCCGATATGTCATTAAACATGACCTACATACACGCCAGTCAGCGGGAGTTCCCGATATGTCATTTAAATTGACCTACATACACGCTAGTCAGCGGGAGCTCCCAATATGTCATTTAAATTGACCTACATACACGCCAGTCAGCGGGAGTTCCCGGTATGTCATTTAAATTGACCTACATACACGCCAGTCAGCGGGAGTTCCCGGTATGTCATTTAAATTGACCTACATACACGCCAGTCAGCGGGAGTTCCCGATATGTCATTAAACATGACCTACATACACGCCGGTCAGTGGGAGTTCCCGATATGTCATTTCTACATACATGTAATGTACTTACAATATATGACCTCTTATAACCCACCTTTTGTGTGTCATATACATTGATTAAGAATCCTTAAAACCTTAAAACTTTATACGTCTTTGGTCTGTCTGGACGATATTTATACAGAGTGTCCCATTAATTATGTTAACTTTCAAAGTTTTAATACAAAATGTAAATCACCTACATTTCACTGGAAAAGGCCTCTATTCAAAAATTTTGTTTTCTTCATAAAATCAGCATAACAAAATAAAAATGTCATCTTAGCAACAATTTTGTAAAAAGACACATTTTTTGTAAAATGCTATCAAACGACGTTATCCTCGACATTTGAGCAACTTAAGAACATTAGTATGGAAGATTTATTTTATTTTCTCATGTTTAATTGATGTTTTCTGGTGTTGGTGATTACTTCCTGTAATTCTGGCAATACTCACATAGAAATGATTTGATTTGTTGAGAAATGGGACATTAGAGAACAAAAAATCACCATGTCTTACAACGTATTGATCATTTCTCATTACCTGTATATCATTATGACGTCAGTGCTTTTAAGGAGAATGAATTATTCCTTTATAATATTCAAGAACAAAACTTTCGATTGTATGCCTTCATATATTATAACTTTACATTTTTTTGCTAATGTATGTCAAAAGGCAAAAGCTAAAGCATTTTTAACGTGTAACATGAAATATGGGTCGCCCTGTAGATGCCTGGCTTCAAGACATTAGTCATGTCAGACCCTGATCATGAATTTGATAATCTACGTTTTTGTGACACAGGGACATGGAGACTGTGACAGTAACGGATAAAGATGGCGCATCCTTCAATATGCGTACTTATGGAGACATTCATTTCCCGAGTTTCTCAAAAGGAGATTTGAAAGAAAGAGTGGATACGTTCAAAAATATCAAAGTAAGGGAGGACGATGTTTTCATAGCGTCATACCCCAAGGCAGGTAATTATATAAGCTGTATTCTTGTCGATATTTCGATCTATGTATGTGGTCGGTGTGGTTTTTAAGGCGTTATTATAAGGGTCGTTACGTCCGCGATACTCCAGGGTTTACTATCACTATTGTTACATCCTCGATACTCCAGGGTTTACTGTCACTGTTGTTACATCCTCGATACTCCAGGGTTTACTATCACTGTTGTTACATCCTCGATACTCCAGGGGTTACTATCACTGTCGTTTTTCCATCTTCAATTATTCAAGGGGTTAATATCACTGCCGTTGCATCCTCAATACTCCAAGGGTTACTATCACTCTTTTACATCCTTGGTCTTTCAGGGCTTAATATCACTGCCGTCACATCCTCGATACCCCACGGGTTACTATCACTCTTTCACATCCTCGATACCCCAGGGGTAACTATCACTGTTTATATCTTCGATACCCCAGGTGTTACTTTCACTCTTTCACATCCTAGATTACCCAGGGGTTACTATCACTGTAATTATATTTAATAATTACATTTCCCCGACAAAATTTACCCGGTTCGACATATTATAAAGATTAATAATCAAAATCAATAATGTTTTCTATTCTTTTTTCGAGGTAAACACTGGATATATGAGATCACCAACATGCTTCTTACTGGCAAGGTTGACTTCATGACGTCATACGCTACGTCAGGTTCACTAGGGGAGACCTGTTTCGAGGACATGCCATCTCCAAGAATTTTAGTTAGTCACCTTTTATTTCAAAACTTCCCTTCTGAGATTCGCGATAAGAAATGTCGTGTTATCTACATCAATCGAAACATCAAAGACTGCTCCGTCTCATTCTACTGTCACATGAAGAAAATGTCTGAGGGTTATAACGGGACGTTTTGGGCATTTCTTCCTCTGTTTACATGTGGACAAGGTCAGTATCATATTGGTTATTGTAATGATTTGTACACTTCAAATCTCAAAGTATCTGTCAATACAATAGTTCAAATTCGCATTAAGGATTGGGTTTGGCCTTTATGTAATAAAAGGAGCAGGTCGATGTAGTTTGTTCATACAAACGGTCTCTGTCACTCAGCTGACGGAGCATGCTTAGTTTTTCACAACGAGAGCCTGCTTCGATTCCTGGTCATGACACTCGACAGGAATCATATGTGTATTTTCCCTGTTCTTCTACAGTGGGTTATCGAGAAGATTAATGGCCCCGCCTCACACTTCTTTCCTTGAAGAGTCAGAGCTCTAAATATAGAGTGCAATTGTACCCAATTCCTCCTTGACGGATCCCGCCATAATTTCATCCTAAACATGCATTCAATGTTTGTTTCAGTGCCGTACGGGTCTTGGTTTGAACATGCCAGACAATGGGAGGCGGCACTAGAAGGACAATCTAATTTGTCAATGTTGTACCTGAAATACGAAGACATGAAACAGGTAGTTATTGTTTGTGTATATACTTTGTATCCTTTTGTCATCGTTAAGTTCAAATTTCATGAAGGAGTGTCAATTATAATCAGTTTTGGGTGAGTACCTGGTAACATATCTCGGTAGTACAAATCAGGGTCCGTTATAATCAGTTTGGGGTGAGTACCTGGTAACATATCTCGGTAGTACAAATCAGGGTCCGTTACAATCAGTTTGGGGTGAGTACCTTGTAACATATCAAGTAGTACAAATCAGGGTCCGTTATAATCAGTTTGGGGTGAGTACCTGGTAACATATCACGTAGTACAAATCAGGGTCCGTTATAATCAGTTAGGGGTGAGTACCTGGTAACATATCTCGGTAGTACAAATAAGGGTCCGTTATAATCAGCTACGGGTGAGTACCTGGTAACATATCTCGGTAGTATACATAAGGGTCCGTTATAATTAGTTTGGGGTGAGTACCTGGTAACACGTCTGTGTAGTACAAATCAGGGTCCGTTATAATCAGTTTGGGATGAATACCTGGTAACATATCTCGGTAGTACAAATCAGGGTCCGTTAAAACCAGTTTGGGGGGAGTATCCGGTAACACGTCTGTGTAGTACAAATCAGGGTTAGTTATAATCAGTTTGGGGTGAGTACCTGGTAACATATCTCCGTAGTACAAATCAGGGTCCGTTATAATCAGTTTGGGGTGGGTTTTTGGTAACATATCTCCGTAGTACAAATCAGGGTCCGTTATAATCAGTTTGTGGTGAGTACCTGGTAACATATCTCGGTAGTACAAATCAGGGTCCTTTATAATCAGTTTGGGGTGAGTACCTAGTAACATATCTCGGTAGTACAAATCAGGGTCCGTTATAATCAGTTTGGGGTGAGTACCTGGTAACATATCTCGGTAGTACAAATCAGGATCCGTTATAATCAGTTTGGGGTGAGTACTTGATAAGATATCTCCGTAGTACAAATCAGGGTCCGTTATAATCAGCTAGGGGTGAGTACCTGGTAACATATCTCCGTAGTACAAATCAGGGTCCGTTATAATCAGTTTGGGGTGAGTACCTGGTAACATATCTCGGTAGTACAAATCAGGGTCCGTTATAATCAGTTTGGGGGAAATGCCTGGTAACATATCTCGGTAGTATAAATTAGGGTCCGTTAAAATCAGTTTGGGGTGAGTACCTGGTAACATATCTCGGTAGTACAAATCAGGCTCCGTTATAATCAGTTTGGGATGAATACCTGGTAACATATCTCCGTAGTACAAATCAGGGTCCGTTATAATCAGTTTGGGGGAAATACCTGGTAACATATCTCGGTAGTACAAATCAGGGTCCGTTATAATCAGTATGGGGTGAGTACTTGGGAACATATCTCCGTAGTACAAATCAGGGTCCGTTATAATCAGTTTGGGGTGAGTACCAGGTAACATATCTCGGTAGTACAAATCAGGGTCCGTTATAATCAGCTTGGGGTGAGTACCTGGTAACATATCTCGGTAGTACAAATCAGGGTCCGCTATAATCAGTTTGGGGTAAGTTCCTGGTAACATATCTCGGTAGTACAAATCAGGGTCCGTTATAATCAGCCACGGGTGAGTACCTGGTAACATATCTCGGTAGTATAAATAAGGGTCCGTTATAATTAGTTTGGGGTGAGTACCTGGTAAAACGTCTGTGTAGTACAAATCAGGGTCCGTTATAATCAGTTTGGGATGAATACCTGGTAACATATATCCGTAGTACAAATCAGGGTCCGTTATAATCAGTTTGGGGAAAATACCTGGTAACATATCTCGGTAGTATAAATTAGGGTCCGTTAAAATCAGTTTGGGGTGAGTACCTGGTAACATATCTCCGTAGTACAAATCAGGGTCCATTATAATTAGTTTGGGGGAAATACCTGGTAACATATCTCGGTAGTACAAATCAGGGTCCGTTATAATCAGTTTGGGTGAGTACCTGGTAAAATATCTCGGTATTATAAATCAGGGTCCGTTAAAATCAGTTAGGGGTGAGTACCTGGTAACATATCTCGGTAGTACAAATTAGGGTTCATTAAAATCAGTTTGGGGTGAGTACCTGGTAACATATCTCCGTAGTAGAAATCAGGGTCCGTTATAATCAGTTTGGGGGAAATACCTGGTAACATATCTCGGTAGTACAAATCAGGGTCCGTTATAATCAGTTTGGAATGAGTACCTGGTAACATATCTCAGTAGTATAAATCAGGGTCCGTTATAATCAGTTTGGGGTGAGTACCTGGTAACATATCTCAGTAGTATAAATCAGGGTCCGTTATAATCAGTTGTGGGTGAGTACCTGGTAACATATCTCGGTAGTACAAATCAGGGTCCGTTATAATCAGTTTGGGGTGAGTACCTGGTAACATATCTCCGTTGTACAAATCAGGGTCCGTTATAATCAGTTTGGGGTGAGTACCTGGTAACATATCTCTGTAGTACAAATCAGGGTCTGTTAAAACCAGTTTGGGGGGAGTATCCGGTAACACGTCTGTGTAGTACAAATCAGGGTCCGTTATAATCAGTTTGGGGGAAATACCTGGTAACATATCTCGGTAGTACAAATCAGGGTCCGTTATAATCAGTTTGGGTGAGTACCTGGTAACATATCTCGGTAGTACAAATCTGGGTCTGTTATAATCAGTTTGGGGTGAGTACCTGGTAACATATCTCCGTAGTACAAATCGGGGTCCGTTATAATCAGTTTGGGGTGAGTACCTGGTAACATATCACTGTAGTACAAATCCGGGTCCATTATAATCAGTTTGGAATGAGTACCTGGAAACATATCTCGGTAGTATAAATCAGGGTCTGTTATAATCAGTTTGGGGGAAATACCTGGTAACATATCTCGGTAGTACAAATCAGGGTCCGTTATAATCAGTTTGGGTGAGTACCTGGTAACATATCTCGGTAGTACAAATCAGGGTCCGTTATAATCAGTTTGGGGTGAGTACCTGGTAACATATCTCGGTAGTACAAATCAGGGTCCGTTATAATCAGTTTGGAATGAATACCTGGTAACATATCTCCGTAGTACAAATCAGGGTCCGTTATAATCAGTTTGGGGTGAGTACCTGGTAACATATCTCCGTAGTACAAATCAGGGTCCGTTATAATCAGTTTGGGGTGAGTACCTGGTAACATATCTCGGTAGTACAAATCAGGGTCCGTTATAATCAGTTTGGGGGAAATGCCTGGTAACATATCTCGGTAGTATAAATTAGGGTCCGTTAAAATCAGTTTGGGGTGAGTACCTGGTAACATATCTCGGTAGTACAAATCAGGCTCCGTTATAATCAGTTTGGGATGAATACCTGGTAACATATCTCCGTAGTACAAATCAGGGTCCGTTATAATCAGTTTGGGGGAAATACCTGGTAACATATCTCGGTAGTACAAATCAGGGTCCGTTATAATCAGTTTGGGTGAGTACCTGGTAACATATCTCGGTAGTACAAATTAGGGTCCATTAAAATCAGTTTGGGGTGAGTACCTGGTAACATATCTCGGTAGTACAAATCAGGGTCCGTTATAATCAGTTTGTGGTGAGTACCTGGTAACATATCTCGGTAGTACAAATCAGGGTCCGTTATAATCAGTTTGGGGTGAGTACCTGGTAACATATCTCCGTAGTACAAATCAGGGTCCGTTATAATCAGTTTGGGATGAGTACCTGGTAACATATCTCGGTAGTACAAATCAGGGTTCGTTATAATCAGTTTGGGGTGAGTACCTGGTAACATATCTCGGTAGTACAAATCAGGGTCCGTTATAATCAGTTTGGGATGAGTACCTGGTAACATATCTCGGTAGTACAAATCACGGTCCGTTATAATCAGTTTGGGGGGAGTACCTGGTAACATATCTCGGTAGTACAAATCATGGTCCGTTATAATCAGTTTGGGGTGAGTACCTGGTAACATATCTCGGTAGTACAAATCAGGGTCTGTTATAATCAGTTAGGGGTGAGTACCTGGTAACATATCTCGGTAGTACAAATCAGGGTTAGAGTACAGATAAAAGTCTTTCCGAATAATTGCGACCGCTATTCGTTATAAAACTTGGATACATCGCATACAGTTAAGAGTGTTTTGGTTTTTAGCTCACCTGGCCCGAAGGGCTGGTGAGCTTATGTCATGGCCCGGCGTCCGTCCGTCCGTCGTCCGTCCGTCAACATTTCCTTTAAATCGCTACTAGTCATAGAGTTATGGATGGATTTTAACCAAATTTGGCCAGAAACATCCTTGGGGGAAGGGGAACAGAACTTGTATAAATTTTGGCTCTGACCCCCCGGGGGCAGGAGGGGCGGGGCCCAATAGAGGTAATAGAGGTAAAACATATAAATCGCTACTTGTCCTAGAGTTCTGCGTGGATTGTAACCAAATTTGGCCAGAAACATCCTAGGGGGAAGAGGGACAGAACTTGTATAAATTTTGGCTCTGACCCCTAGGGGGCAGGAGGGGCGGGGCCCAATAGGGGTAATAGAGGTAAAACATATAAATCGCTAATTGTCCTAGAGTTCTGGGTGGATTGTAACCAAATTTGGCCAGAAACATCCTTGGGGGAAGGGGAACAGAACTTGTATAAATTTTGGCTCTGACCCCCCGGGGGCAGGAGGGGCGGGGCCCAATAGGGGTAATAGAGGTAAAACATATAAATCGCTACTTGTCCTAGAGTTCTGCGTGGATTGTAACCGAATTTGGCCAGAAACATCCTTGGGGGAAGGGGAACAGAACTTGTGTAAATTTTGGCTCTGACCCCCCGGGGGCAGGAGGGTCGGGGCCCAATAGGGGAAATAGAGGTAAATCCTATAAATCGCTACTTGTCCTAGAGTTCTGCATGGACTGTAACCAAATTTGGCCACAATCATCCTTTGGGGAAAGGGGAAAGAACTTGTATAAATTTTGGCTCTGACCCCCCGGGGGCAGGAGGGGCGGGGCCCAATAGGGAAAATAAAGGTAAATCCTATAAATCGCTACTTTCCTAGAGTTCTGCATGGATTGTAACCAAATTTGGCCACAAACATCCTTGGGGGAAGGGGAACAGAACTTGTATAAATTTTGGCTCTGGACCTCCTGGGGGCAGGAGGGTCGGGGCCCAATAGAGGTAATAGAGGTAAAACATTTAAATCGCTACTTGTTCTAGAGTTCTGCATGGATTGTAACCAAATTTGGCCACAAACATCCTTGAGGGAAGGGGAACAGAACTTGTATAAATTTTGGCTCTGACCCCCCGGGGGCAGGAGGGGCGGGGCCCAATAGGAGAAATAGAGGTAAATCCTTTAAATCGCTACTAGTCATAGAGTTCTGCGTGGATTGTAACCAAATTTGGCCACAAACATTCTTGGGGGAAGGGGGAAAGAACTTGTATAAATTTTGGCTCTGACCCCCTTGGGGCAGGAGGGTCGGGGCCCAATAGGGGAAATAGAGGTAAATCCTATAAATCGCTACTTGTCCTAGAGTTCTGCATGGATTGTAACCAAATTTGGCCACAAACATCCTTTGGGGAAAGGGGAAAGAACTTGTATAAATTTTGGCTCTGACCCCCCGGGGGCAGGAGAGGCGGGGCCCAATAGGGGAAATAGAGTTAAGTCCTATAAATCGCTACTTGTCCTAGATTTCTGCATGGATTGTAACCAAATTTGGCCAAAACCATCCTTGGGGGAAGGGGTGCAGAACTTGTATAAATTTTGGTTTTGACCCTCTGGGGGCAGGAGGGGTGGGGCCCAATAAGGGAAATAAGAGGTAAATATTCAAATTCCTTCAGAAAAGAAACAATGAACCTGTATTCAGAACATGACTTGACATTACAAACCAGGTGAGCGATACAGGCCCTCTGGGCCTCTTGTTTTTTGTCTTGATGGTGTATGGGAAGATTGTGTTTTGGTGTAAAAATGGTGTATTTGTTTTGTGTAAGTTACTCATAAATAAAAAAAAAATGTTCGTGAAAGATGCTATTTACCCTAGCTATGCGAAAAATAACGAAATTGTCAAAATAATTCATGTGTCTGCAGCTTTGAAAATAACATCCATGAAATTAGTTTCGTTTCCAGTATCTCATAAAATAACACCGCAAAAATAACGTTTCCAGTATTTGTGGTTCGATACGTTCCATCCCTGACTACAAATTATGTTTATTTGTGTATCAGGATCTAATGACAAATATTCGAAACATCGCCAAATTCCTGGGAGTGGAGGAAAATCAGGAACTATTCGATAAAATTGTGGAGAAATGTGACTTCAAGAGTATGAAAAAAAGTGGTACATTTGGAGAACCCTGGAAATCACTCACAAAAGATGGCAAATCACCGATATGTAGGAAAGGTAACAAACCTTATAAGTAAAGTATCTAGGTCTTGAAAACGCTTGTTTAAAGGTAAATACAAAAGTTCAATGTCTCCTTTTACCTCTTCTTAGACACCGTAGTTAGCTAGGGGCTTCTATTACGGAGTTTGGAAGGGAGTCGACGAATCTACCACTCGCCGACTAAATATACTTTGTGTGGCTTTAGTCCTGCTCTGATTCTTGAAAGAGTTTTAAACTATTGCATCTAGTACTAGCTGAAGACATTGTAAATAACTTGTCTTTATCTTGTTTATTTGTTCCATTTAGAATTTTATAGACTTCGATCACACCGTTCCTTTTACGTCTGTATTCTAAGGTGGGAAGTCCCAACTTTTTAAGTCTTGAATGGTATGGTAGATTTTTAATATATTTTTAATATTATCCCCAGTATGCGATTTCCTTTGTTAACTGCTTGACTACCGTGGTGACTAAATTTAAGTTCGTTGTCGAAAAGTACACCTAAATCTATCTCACACTGTACCTTCTCTATTTGTTCATTTCGTGGGAAGGAAAAATGTGTGTCTTGTTATAGATCACCTATGTTAAGGTGTTTTGCATATTTTAGTGTTCGAGGCCATTTTCCAGTCTCTAGTCCAAGTGACTACACTGTCTATGTCGGCTTGAAGTTCTTGAGACTCGGTAGGGCTATTGTTGTTTCTATAAAAAAATAAGAGTCGTCAGGAAATAGTTATTGTGCTATGTTAGACTACTTCGGGTAGGTCATTGATATATATATTAGAAATAGAAAGGACCTAAGACACTACCTTATGGTACACCAATAGTCACATCTACTAGTCTAGAAGTTTCACCATGAATAACAACTCGTTGTTGTAGGTTGGATAAAAAGTCTTCTATCCACTTCAGTATTTTCCAGTGATGCCGTAACCTTTTAGTTTTTTAAGTAGATGTTTGCGAGGGACTTTATCAAACGCTTTACTGAAGTCAATATAAATTTAATCGACATTACTCCCTCTGTCTATGGCTTCCGTCCAGTGTTCAAGGACCTCCAATAGATTGGTAGTGCAGGATTTGCCAGATCTGAAGCCATGTTGATGTTCTGTGAAGAGATGATTCCTGTTCATATGATCTACAAGCTTGTCCCTAATATTTGTTTGGAGAATTTTGCCTGGAATTGAGGTCAGACTTGTTGGACGGTAGTTCTACACTTTGTTGTGATTCCCACAAAAGGAGTCGCATTTGCAATTCGCCACTCACCAGGAATTTTTCCTTCGTCTAGCTATTTCCTGAATATAATTTCTAAAAGGTTGTGATATTTCATTTGAAGTTTCAACAAGAAGTTTAGGATGGAAGATGTCAGGCCCTGGAGATTTATTAGGGTTTAATTTCTTTATAGTTTATTCAATTAAATTCCTGTCGAATTCAATATCATCAAGTTCTGTTTGATATGGTCTCTCTTGGAAGTGTGGTGGATCTTCACTTTCTGTTGGGTTAAAGACTGATCCAAAGTAGTTATTCAGCTCGTTGGCGGTGTCGCAGTGGCTAGTGGTGTTAGTACCAATAGCTTTTACCACGTTGGTTGCAGACATTCCTGTATAGTGTGCACGTCAAATCTGTCGTGTTGCAGTGTTCCTGGCTCTCTGATACACTTTAAAGTTGCTTTCTGTTTTACAGTGGAGGTATCGGACCCACTTCCGCCTTTTTTGTCGGATTGACTTCTTGGCTTCGTGGTCAAGATCGGGCTTCCGTTTCCTTACTGGGGATATCTTGTTAACGGGTATTTTATCTTCAATTGGTTTAGTTATGGTTTCAACAAGAACATTCCATGCTTGGTTCGTTGACATGTCCTCAACCTGAATGATGTTTAGCCAGTTGACAGAGGTTAGCTCTTCGCGTATAGCGTCGTAATGCTCATTGTGGTAATTCTTCCTCTCATGTTTGGTGTGATTGTTACAATGTGATACACTCAATTTAAAAGACAGTAAAATATGATCACTCCTTCCGATACTTGGAAGGTAGTTAAAATCATTGACAATCCGTTCATCATTGCTAAAAACTAAATCCAGTACAGATGGATTTTGACCTTTCCTATATCTGGTTGGGTTTTGGCTATGTTGATGTAAGAAAAAGTCTCGAACACATTCCAAGAAACGAATAGATATATGATTTTCTGACGTACATGTTGCCCAGTCAGTCCAAATTGAAATCTCCAGTGATCAAAATGTGTTTTGCGTTTCTGGCTGACACTTCCCTCATTAAGGTTGTTAGGTAGGTGAAATTTTCAGCTGTTCAGTTGGGGCTACGGTAGATATTTACAATAAGTAGCCTGTCACCATTACTTGACTTGAGTTCAACAGCTAGGTACTCTTCAAAGGTTATTGTAAATTTTACTTGCTGGATTGTCATTTGTTCCGAGATATAAATGGCTACTCCACGACCTTCAGTATTGTTAGTGAAGCATCTAAATCCAGGTAATTTATAGAAACTGTTGTCCAGAGGTAGTGTCTTGTTCTTATACTGGGTAACAATTTTTCTACACGTTCCTGAAGTTCATCCATCTTGCTAGTAGATAAAATATCTACATTTGAATAAAATATGAGAAGGGTTTTTATCCGAGATTCTTGTTTTTTCCATAACTCAGGTGAAGTTGGGGACTGGAAGAATTGGTTTACGGTGGCACAAAATGAACAACTCGATGAAATTTACAAGAAAGAGATGAAAGATTCCAAGTTTACCTTCCAATACACGTGATCATCATGTTAGTCTTACTTATTTCATATACATACAGTTTATAACGTATATAAAATTATATACATGGTCTCTAGTGACACAAGATGAACAACTTTACAAAAGAAAGATGAAAGACACAAAATGTAGTTTCCAGTTTAGCGGGAGCCTTCCACCCCTTAAATGTGAATTACATTATGTATTATGTTAAAATCTTACACAGTTTACAATGGTACAAAATGAGCAACTTAGGAAATTTACAAGACAGAAATTTTATATTTCACTATATACCGAAATGTACGTGGAGCAGTATGTTGTCTCACATAAATACATGTAATTAGAAGATCGGCATCAGTAAGTAAAAGAACGAGAGTCAGCGGACTCATGTATTCACCAACTTGTACATGTATATTGTTTATTTTTGCAATGCTACCATTAAATCCATTTACAACTTTTATAAAAATGCTTAAATCACTTTTTCAATTACTTTGACTTTTTGTTTAATTGCTTGAACAACATACTACTTACTCATAACTGACATACCACATTCACCATAATAAGCGCCTCTCCTCTTTTCTGGAGAAGAGTTGAAGTTGTATAAACGCCCCTTTCCATGTTTTTAACAATGTTTTTCACCATGTGATGCCTCTAATATCAGTATTGTATCCTATTTGACATGTGAATCACGAAATAATAATGCATCACAAACGATAAAAGGCATATGTAACATATTAATGTAGCATGAGTGCAGAAAGATTAAAATCAAAGTACTGTAAGTACTGAAGGAGGTGTTATTCAAAATCATGAAAAAGACATGTAATTGTCCCAATTTCAAAACTATATGGTATTTTGTTAAACAAGATAAAGCATAGAACAGCTTCCTCAAAGTCCATGCACATACCGGTATTCTCCAATGATCTTATCCCAAAGGAAGTGTTAAATGCTGCAAATTATGGCAAACATTACATAAGGATTCTTAAGTTAACTGTCATGCTGTATATTTTCTAGGCGTTATCTTTGAAATAAATTTCATAACAAAATATCCATCAGCAACAGTTGGCCTTTTACTAATACTGAACTAAGCTTTCCCGTCGGTTGTTTTATACTTGAAATACTTCACCAGACATATAGACTGACCTTTTCTGCCATCTGTCCTTATAACCATGCCCTTGTAAGTCTTTCGTTAAACTCCTTGGATGTTTCTATAACCTTTGTTATTTTTATGTATACATTACAAAGATTCATTGTGATTGAAAAAATACAAGGGTTCAATAAAACGCATTGGTCACTTGCTACCTGGTATTCTCGATCTATTAATGCTATCATCTGAGTATAAGATCCAAAGGACAATGATCAATATACTGTATAAAAGGTCATAAATATAAAAATACATGTACTAGTTTTTTTTTCCTAAAATCCATACAAGGTCACATATAAGGACAAATTTGGATTCACTTAAAATACAAACATAACACAGGTTTAATATCAGTCCTCTTAGCTATAATATTGACAGGAAGTTGTTACAAATAGCTTATTTGGAACCCCGTGACTTTGAATAAAGGTCAAAGCAATTGATTCAATTTTTGGACATACTTTAAAGTATGCACTAATGACAAGACGTCAGTTGAAAGTATTTGGCTATTTGATTCATGTGACCTTTAGGTAAAGTTTATTCATTATTGCTAAATATCAAAATCAACACAAAGTCATTTAATTGGTAAATATATATACATGTAATAATGATAATAATAAACACTGTATTAGTATCCACATGAAAGGTATATCTTTCTCTTCATGATTTTTTTTAAATGGCTGTTCAATAGTTGCACTTCTCCAGTAATATTTTGAAAAATATTAAACAGTGACTTAATATATCAATCTTAATAAAAAATCATGATTTCTCAGATGTAAACGGAATAAATTAATAAAATAAACTACTTTTTTTCCCATTTCATTTTAAGAAACTATTATTTACCTTTTACTGACTATCGTTAAAGTACAAATCATAAATATCTTCCATCTAGTAGAATTGATGGAAAAAATAATATTATTTCATGTAAGCCTACATTGTTTTATATTTCACTTTATTCCAAAAATTTATTTTAGTTTTTTATGTCCAAAAAATAAATACATATATCTATTCTGTTTACATTGATTTATTGTACTGTATTCAACTTTTTTTATTGGTCATTTGTACCTAGAGTTACCTCTCTTACAATACTGCATGCGTTTCACGGAGATGTTTTTTTATTGCAGAGCACTCAATTTTTCTTGTTAAGAAATATAAATCACTGATTAAGCGTAAGTTGACCATTTCTGTATTATTATCATTCATTGTAATTAATTTTTTTATCAATAAAACATGTATCTGCTTGACCACGGACGCTGTAGTTACAAATCATTGACTGTCAAAAGATCGTGGCCTATGGAAGCTTTGATATCTATTTACAATAAGCTACCCCGGTAGGTGACTATCGTGTATCACATTAAGTCATGCGGAAGTTAGGATTATGTTTACTTCATCTCGCACTTCAGCTGAAGAAATATAAACAACCTGATAGAACAGTGACCGTAATGTAAGCTATCGTGATGTAAACTTTGACGATAACTGTTAAACATAATTGTAGATATTTAATTTTGGAAAAAAATATTGCAGTTTTTCCTCAGTCATGGTTGCAAAAACTGCTGCCGCGCATGCGTCAAGTAGGATGCATACCGGCGATATAAAAAAAAACACATTTAGGGTACTGATGAAGTGAATCGGATTGATTTTGCTAATAATCAAGTTTATTATTTACAATCAGATTCAAATTTTATAAGCAAATACAATACTAGATCTAGCACTACGTATAGCCCTTGTACTAGACACTGGCCGTTCACTGTTATAAGTCAGTAGTCAAATAATTATATAATACCGTATTTTCCGGAGTATAAGTTACTACTTTCCCCCCTTATACACCAGTGAGACTTATCTGTGGACGAAAACCCAAATCTGACGATGTTTTTGCATTATTACGTCATGATCCACACATGTAAAAAAAAGTTTTACTTGCCTGTTTAATAAAGTTATACATCGAAAACAATCGCCGTAAAAGTGTTTAAAAGATATAATATGTAATCAAAATATAACAAAGATGAAAATAATTACGTACCAGAAACATGTTCAATCGTACAATTGTTTAATTCACGGAAAATCGGCCAATTGAAGCGTGGTTGTTTACTATCACAACACAATGACGGACTGAACTCGCTATCGATTTTCTGCGGGGTTGTTATCGAGATAATTACATTAAAACGTCAAAAATGATCAAATATCAATAAAAGGTTTAATATATTATTTAAATATTATGTTTGGACAAGAAATGTTCGCAGACACCAAGAAAATGGTCTACTGAATGACTGCTAACTTGCACACGTGTTACACAGTTACATGTATCTGTCAACAGGTGTATTTCCCGGAATCCTGTCGTCGTGATTTCAATGAAATAATCAGCTATCAAGTTATACACGTAAATAACATGTAATATAGAACATAAAACCAATTTTATAAGCATCCCACTATCGTATAAAACATCTTTTAAACGATCTCTGCGGTGGCAAACAGATATCCCGAAGTTTGCAAAAATAAGGCTACGGTAATGCATTAGGCCTATATGCGATACGTCTACACTCTAAACGAAGTCAAATTTAGGTTACGATGCTAATCTAGAAAATACATTAAACTATTACACAACAATATGTTTGATACACAACCTATATCAAAATAGTGATACAGTAAAATCCTATTCATAGTGAAGACTGTATTTTAACCGGCTTACTGACACACGAACGAGAGTAAGCGTGGATTCGTACGGCCGCCATGTTTGTTTACACAAAAGTAGGCTTACGTAATGGCACAGTAAACAACAAACAGAAACATGATCAAATCCATTTTTATTCAAGATATTTACATCATTGTGAGTGTTATTTGTTATTAATTTCCATTAAGTTTACAGACAGTTTTAGTTATTCTAATCAATCGATAATCATTACCGTATACATATACATAGTGTACGTACTTCTTCAGAGATCGATCGTATGTACTCAAACGTGGGTAACATTGATAATTAGGAATAATAAATTGATGATCCGTTGATACTTAAAACTAGATAAACTAAATCAAATAAAGTATGTGAAGCAAATGTGAAGCATGCGAGAACAGGCATTCCCTGACAGTTCTTGACAACGTTACAATACACAGTGTAAAAGTTATCTCCCGTAGTTACGTAGATTGCCGATAGGATTACCAAGGTATAGTGTTCCGGTTGTAACGAGATCCACAGTAATCACATAATGGAAGTGTATACACACCTCCATAAAAAATGGCTGAATATGCCCCCACCCCTCCTTTGTTACATTCATTTAAATGGCTTGGGCGCTACAAACGGCAAACATGATATGAAGAACACATTGGCATCTACTTGTCGCTATAGTGTTGAGGTTCGTGGCTACCAAACTCATTGATAGATTCCTCCTGTAAAAACACATAGCATAGGGTGTTTGGGGTATATTTCATAACACAGATAGAAAAATGTAATGATTTCAACACCATGGCACGTCCATTTACAAAGATACTTTGTATAACAGATTTATGGAAAGAGAACAGCAGTATGACTACATTTGATGACGTCATAAATGGGGATGTGACACCGAGGAAAAGTTCACTGTGTAAGCCAATCCAAAGTTCACTGTGTCAGCCAATCAGAATGCGTACACCGAGGAAAAGTTCACTGTGTCAGCCAATCAGAATGCGTACAGTGAAAACAGATAATTAGTCTGCTGTTATGATTAAATGATGGATTAAGAGTGGAATGTTATCTTCAACCATCATTTGTTTCATTAAACATACTATCTACATGCATATGCATTCTTGTGAAAAATATTTCAAAATATAACTTAGTTCACATTCAACAGCAAGTTGGAACCATATCGCTGGTTATTTTCGTGGCGATGATATTTTCACGATACATGGCTATACCTTTAAAATCCATATCACGAAAAATTTAATGAGACCGCGAAAATATGATTTTCTTGTTTTTTAATCGCGAAAATTTGGGTCCACAAAAATAACCGACTATATGGTATTAGCACCAGACAATCTTGATACCACTAAAAACTATTATCGAAAGTTGGACATCAAATCTGATTATACAACAAATTAAGTCTCCATAGTTTTTAAAGAATTTAAGGCCCACTACCTTTCTGAAACGACTGTTCATTTTTTAAAATTGGAATGTAAAACAAGATTGAAAATTTTGTAGAGTAGCATAAGTTATTAGCTTACCGTCAATACTACACCTGTCATCACCTTCTGGATGAAATTTAAATAAACTAAATGTTAATTTTCATAATGTGGGTCGCATTACATATGTATGTTTCCCGCCGTCGTCTTAATTACCGAGCTTCAGTTGACTATCACTGCGTCAGATGCCATGGCAAAACAGCGAAATGACTCTCTACTGTTGTACATGTATATTTGCATCATATATTACGCAGGAAATCTTGCATTTGTTTTGTATTGTAACCTCATCTAAATAATAGGCCATCCGTATATATTTCCTTATGTTATGTTTATAAGAAATTTTATTTTTTGGTTTTGAAAAGGAAGTGGGCCTTTAAGGGGGAAGGAGACATCTTAATTCTAAATAAACCTTTCAAAACATTGTTGCACAAAGTGACAACAAAACATTATAACGTGGATTGAATGTAAACATTAAATGAACACAATAAAGGTATTTGTTGATCTGAGGTAGTTCAGTATAATTAATGCAGTTTTTTTATACCTGCATGAGATTCTCTGTCCTTATTTTCATGTTTTAATCTCACAATATTTAGTATCTCATGATTAAGTGACAGCAGATACACATCATAGTTGCCACGGAATCACACAGTCCACTACAGGTGAACACGTCACACCAGCATCAGTAGTCCTTATCCTTCTTGTTCTGACAGATTCCCAAATGCTCTACTTGGTCCTGACGTCTACTTGCTCTTGCCCCGGTATTTGATGACAAATGCTGGTACATCAAATTTTCTTTTGCAGCCAGCATAATTCATATACCGGATTTTACCAAATACTTCCCTTTCCTTCCATCCCTGGTCGTGGATGCCACAGATCGACCACATACAACCTGAAAACATACAATATTGATCGTTCTACAAAAGCAGATCTTTTGTTGCTTTAATCAATCTTTGTCTTGATGTTGTGACTGATGCAACTTTCAGTTCAATTGAATGTGCTAAAGATCATCAAAAGTGGATTTCAATCATATATTGATGTACCTCAAAAAAATTCTGAAGACTTACTCAGTTATCCCGAGAGTTACTCAACTATTATCAATGGACACACCCTCAACACTCCAGGGGTTACTATCACTGACGTCATACCCACCTCTGGACTATCTCATAGTAAAACTGGAGGCAACAGAACAGCTTATCCAGTCATTTGATTTCATCAGTAGAGCCAATATAACCATACACTTTGATTGACTGTGTGGCTTTGAAGTAGGCCCTCGCTATCTCTGTATAGTCTTCAAGCCTATTAGGGAAATCTTTGCCGGCCTGTGATTGGTTCAAATTTGTTCTTCTGAGCTGCCTTCAGTTTTACTATGAGATAGTCCAGGGGTGGATATAAAGTCAGTGATAATAACCCTTGAAGTATGAAGAATGCGAATGACACTAATGATGAGTATACTGTAAACCAACCTTCTTTTGTATGTGATTAAGTAAAGTCTTCTACAATACTTGCACAGTTAGATTTAAAGATATTTCAATTCAATTTTAATTCGCGAAACTTGATTTCCGCGAAAACGTTTTGAAACAGAAATTTAGTAGCCGCGAAAGATAGTTGGTTTACAGTAAACAATGATTTATCTAATAGATGATCAAAGTTCTGAAAGTACTAAATGGCTCGGTCTCGAGGATAGGAGGAATATATTTCTAAGGTCAATACTACTGTAGTTTTGTACAATAAGAAATAAATTTGGCTGGTGCTCCTTCCAGTTTGGACTTTTGAGGATTCCTTGGACACTAAGGTGTAAAATAAGAGACACATACTAAAATCTTGGAAGCCCATTCTAATATTTCCTATGATGTTATATGTCAAATGATTTTATAACACCTTTAGCATTTTCCTTGTTAATTTGATGTTAATGAAAATATCCATTCTTAATTACTATTGTCATCAAGTTCCTGGGACCACAGTATCAGTTAACAAGTATTGTTTTGCAGCAGAGAAAGACAAGAGGCAAACTTTTCTATGTCAAAATGTCTTAAATATAGAATATGTCTGTCCTCTAGAAGACTTATCAATATCACCATGTGATTTTTTTAATAAATTGGTCAATTGGTCTACTTTTAACAAGTTTTGTAATTATTCTTTTGTAAAACAGCAAGTTGATTGATATACATTGTATCCGAACTTCAATTCAAACCGGATAACATGTTAGCTCACCATAGGCCATGAAATTGTTTGTACACTTAACTTCAGGATTGTTTTACAAAATTACAAATGAATTTTTCAACATTTTTAGCTCACCTGGCCCGAAGGGCCGGTGAGCTTATGTCATAGCGCGGCGTCCGTTGTCCGTCCGTCCGCCGTCCGTCCGTCCGTCCGTCCGTCCGTCCGTCCGTCCGTCAACATTTCCTTTAAATCGCTACTTGTCCTAGAGTTCTGCATGGATTGTAACCAAATTTGGCCACAAACATCCTTGGGGGAGGGGGAACAGAATTTGTATAAATTTTGGCTCTGTCCCCCCCGGGGCAGGAGGGGCGGGGCCCAATAGGGGAAATAGAGGTAAATCCTATAAATCGCTACTTGTCCTAGAGTTCTGCATGGATTGTAACCAAATTTGACCACAAACATCCTTGGGGGAGGGGAAACAGAACTTATATAAATTTTGGCTCTGGTCCCCCAGGGGCAGGAGGGGCGGGGCCCAATAGGGGTAATAGAGGTAAATCCTTTAAATCGCTACTTGTCCTAGAGTTCTGCATGGATTGTAACCAAAATTAGCCACAAACATCCTTGGGGGAAGGGGAACAGAACTTGTTTAAATTTTGGCTCTGGTCTCCCGGGGCAGGAGGGGCGGGGCCCAATAGGGGAAATAGAGGTAAATCCTTTAAATCTCTTCTTGTCCTAGAGCTCTACATGAATTGTAACCAAATTTGGCCACAAACATCCTTGGGGGAAGGGGAACAGAACTTGTATAAATTTTGGCTCTGATCCCCCAAGGGCAGGAGGGGCGGGGCCCAATAGGGGAAATAGAGGTAAATCCTTTAAATCGCTACTAGTCATAGAGTTCTGATTGGAATGTAACCAAATTTGGCCACAAACATCCTTTGGGGAAGGGGAACAGAACTTGTATAAATTTTGGCTCTGACCCCCTGGGGGCAGGAGGGGTGGGGCCCAATAGGGGAAATAGAGGTAAATCCTATAAATCACTTCTTGTCCTAGAGTTTTGCTTGGATTGTGACCAAATTTGGCCATAAACATCCTTGGGGGAAGGGGAACAGAACTTGTATAAATTTTGGCTCTGACCCCCTGGGGGCGGGAGGGGTGGGGCCCAATAGGGGAAATAGAGGTTAATATTAAAATTCCTTCAGAAAAGAAACAATGAACATGTATTCAGAACATTACTTGGCATTACAAACCAGGTGAGCGATACAGGCCCTCTGGGCCTCTTGTTTATTTTCAAATCCCCATACCTCTGATGAGTATAATAAAAATGTCATTACAAGTGAATCAAATATTTTCAGTTTAAGATGAACAGGAAGAGATACATTCCTTTTTTTCCGATTTAATTGTTTGTTCAGCAGGTTTTTTCCCTTTCTTTAAAAACGCAACCATTAACATTATTTTTCTGTACCTAGATATGTAAACAATTCTTATAAATCTAATTCTGTATTCCATAACATCAACTGGTGTTGTTGTACCGATTTACATCTTGAGAATATCACAATTTTTATCTTTCTGATATTAAGTTCTAATTTCCATGTTATGCAATATTGTTAAAATCCATGTAACATTTGTTGTAGACCATCAGATAATTCTGATATCATAACAGTGTTATTGGCAAATAATATGATAAAAAATTTGGGATACATTCCAATATCATATACTGTAAAAACTGATATAATTTGCGCAGGTACTTTTTAGGGCTGAAAATGCTTAAAAAATCTACTATCAGTATATCTTGCGCATCAAAAAAATGGGGAAAAACAATGTCCAGGGAGTCCCAAAACCGATGTATGAAGGTGACAATTTCAATGCAAAATATTCCCCAGAAATGCTTGACAACTTGAACAAAAAGTGTTGTATTTAGAAGAAATAACATATGAAAACCGCATTGTGTTTGTTTTCTTTTATTGGCCACCGTAACCTGAAACTGAAATATCTAGCAGATGTCCAAAACATCGGCGGTCTGGTCCGCCGCACTCTGTGCACATGTCAATGTTTTAAGATATTACACATGAATAGTAATCAGGAATATTTGAAAAGAGTAGAATATATTTACTTAAATTGGCACAATAAGTAATTAGTGTGTTTGAGATCATTAACAATCAACAGCAATCAGCTAGCAGATACATAGTTTAGCTTGCAACAATCACAGTGTGCATAATTTGTCAAGATTTGTAAGACAAAATATTCCACCGGGTAAGATTCTAAGTCATAAAGGTAGATTGAAAATAGGAAGGGAGATAAAATAACCAGATAAATATTTGTAGCGGGATCAGACTGGGTTGATTATCGGTGATCAGGTAGCTCAGTCGGAAGAGCTACATTTTCTTCTCTCCTGTTACAGAATTGGCACCCAACTGAATAACCAACGGTTGTGGTGTTTGAAAGGGTCTCGTATGTAGTCAAAAAGGAGGGAGGAATGTAGCGGGACTGGACTGGGTCGATTATCGATGACCAGGTAGTTCAGTCGGTAGAGCACTCAGCTAGTGTTCGGAGAGTTCTGGGATCGAATCCCGGTCTTGCCGCTACATTTTCTCCTCTCCTGTTACATATGGTACCATACTGTGCATGTAGATATTCAAGGTAAATCAACAATGTTCGCTGATCTTGCAGAATTGCCTTACAGTGTTATAATGAATGCAGTAAATGTATGTCTCATTGGTGTGATTGATTTAAAGCATGCTGACATTCTGTAAAACATAAGGAAACAATAAATGTATTAACAGAGTAATTACTGAAAAGGCTAATATCATATAATTAACCATTTTAATCATAAATAGCAATACCAGCATAGAGGAAATATTACTGAAGTTAAATTCCCACAGTGCTTCAGTCCTCCTGTTCTTACATGTAAGAGTTTTGTCCTTCATAAATTTATTGTAGTGTAGCAGTTGTTATATAATGTGCACAAAGAAGTATAAATATACACATGTATCATATGCATGGGTACAGTGGTAAATTAACAAGTTATACAGAAAATGATATATAGTGCTGATCATGAAAAGCGTAAAGTCTATTTTGTTGAGTAAAAAGTTAAAAAACTAACATTGTTCACACCCTAAGATGTAATCGCACTAAAAACAGTGATCATGTGGGCTTTTGTGCGATTGCATTTGTAAGACGACTGTGCCAGGTGGTAGAGATTAGTTCCACTCGAGTGATCACACAATGCATGCGAGAGTCGGGAATATGTTTATGTAAGTTTTAATTGCTAATCTCTGATGCTTGTTGGTAAAATATAACTCAGGATAATTGCTAAACAATTAACAGTTTTCTCTACATTTTTACAGATTGAAACAGCTTTTTAAGTGTCGTTTTACGGAAGAATTATGAAAAAGAAATCGACATTTTCGTCGATCTAGTAGTTCAAAAAATAGTCTATATAAAGACCAGAGTAACTTACATCAGTAAACAAAGTGACCTGTGTCTATATGAAGACCAGAGTAACTTACATCAGTAAACAAATGTGTGTCTATATGAAGACCAGAGTAAACTTACATCAGTAAACAAATGTGTGTCTATATGAAGACCAGAGTAACTTACATCAGTAAACAAAATGTGTGTGTCAGTCTATATGAAGACCAGAGTAACTTACATCAGTAAACAAATGTGTGTCTATATAAAGACAGAGTAACTTACATCAGTAAACAAATGTGTGTCTATATATGGAATGAAGACCAGAGTAACTTACATCAGTAAACAAATGTGTGTCTATATGAAGACAAATACAGAGTAACTTACTTACACATCAGTAAACAAATGTGTGTCTATATGAAGACCAGATCAGTAACTTACATCAGTAAACAAATGTATGTCTATATATGGAAGACAGAGTAACTTACATCAGTAAACAAATGTGTGTCTATAAAAGACCAGAGTAACTTACATCAGTAAACAAATGTGTGCCTATCATATAGTAAGACCAGAGTAACTTACATCAGTAAACAAATGTGTGTCTATATAAAGAGACCAGAGTAACTTACATCAGTAAACAAATGTTGTGTCTATATGAAGACCAGAGTAACTTACATCAGTAAACAAATGTGTGTCTATATATGAAGACCAGAGTAACTTAACTTACATCAGTAAACAAATGTGTGTCTGTCTATAGTAAGACCAGAGTAACTTACATCAGTAAACAAATGTGTGTCTATATAAAGACCAGAGTAAACTTACATCAGTAAACAAAATGTTATGTAGTGTCTATATATGACCAGAGTAACTTACATCAGTAAACAAATGTGTGTCTATATGAAGACCACAGAGTAACTTACATCAGTAAACAAAATGTGTGTCTATATGAAGACCAGAGTAACTTACATCAGTAAACAAATGTGTGTCTATATATGAAGACCAGAGTAACTTACATCAGTAAACAAATGTGTGTCTATATGAAGACCAGAGTAACTTACATCAGTAAACAAATGTGTGTCTATATGAAGACCAGAGTAACTTACATCAGTAAAACAAAAACAATGTGTCTACATCATCATAAAGACCAGAGTAACAGTAAACAAATACATCAGTAAACAAATCTTGTCAGTAAACAAAACAAGACAGAGTAACTTACATCAGTAAACAAAATGTGTACATATGAAGACCAGAGTAACTTACATCAGTAAACAAATGTGTGTCTACATGAAGACCAGAGTAACTTACATCAGTAAACAAATGTGTGTCTATATGAAGACCAAGTAACTCTACATCAGTAAACAAATACTGTGTCTATATAAAGTAAGTAACTTACATCAGTAAACAAATGTGTGTCTATATGAAGACCAGAGTAACTTACATCAGTAAACAAATGTGTGTCTATATATGAAGACCAGAGTAACTTACATCAGTAAACAAATGTGTCTATATAAAGACCAGAGTAACTTACATCAGTAAACAAATGTGTGTCTATATGAAGACCAAAAGAGTAACTTACATCAGTAAACAAATGTGTACATCTATATGAAGACCAGAGTAACTTACATCAGTAAACAAATGTGTGTCTATATGAAGACCAGAGTAACTTACATCAGTAAACAAATGTGTGTCTATATGAAGACCAGAGTAACTTACATCAGTAAACAAATGTGTGTCTATATGAAGACCAAGTAACTTACATCAGTAAACAAATGTGTGTCTCTATATGAAGAACAGAGTAACTTACATCAGTAAACAAATGTGTGTCATCTATATGTGAAGACCAGAGTAACTTACATCAGTAAACAAATGTAGGTGTCTATATAAACCAGAGTAACTTACATCAGTAAACAAATGTGTGTCTATATGAAGACCAGAGTAACTTACATCAGTAAACAAATGTGTGTCTATATGAAGACCAGAGTAACTTACATCAGTAAACAAATGTGTGTCTATATGAAGACCAGAGTAACTTACATCAGTAAACAAATGTGTGTCTATATAAGACCAGAGTAACTTACATCAGTAAACAAATGTGTGTCTATATGAAGACCAGAGTAACTTACATCAGTAAACAAATGTGTGTCTATATGAAGACCAGAGTAACTTACATCAGTAAACAAATGTGTGTCTCATGAAGACCAGAAACTTACATCAGTAAACAAATACATGTGTGGTCTATATGAAGACCAGAGTAACTTACATCAGTAAAACAATGTGTGTGTCTATATGAAGACCAGAGTAACTTACATCAGTAAACAAATGTGTGTCTATATGAAGACAATAGAGTAACTTACATCAGTAAACAAATACTGTACTATATGAAGACCAGAGTAACTTACATCAGTAAACAAATGTGTGTACTATATGAAGACCAGAGTAACTTACATCAGTAAACAAATGTTGTGTCTATATGAAGACCAGAGTAACTTACATCAGTAAAAAATGTGTGTCTATATGAAGACCAGAGTAACTTACATCAGTAAACAAATGTGTCTACTATATGAAGACCAGAGTAACTTACATCAGTAAACAAATGTGTGTCTATATAAGACCACAGAGTAACTTACATCAGTAAACAAATGTGTGTCATCAGTAAACAATAACTTACATCAGTAAACAAATGTGTGTCTATATGAAGACCAGAGTAACTTCTACATCAGTAAACAAATGTGTGTCTAGTATGTCAAGAGTAACTTACATCAGTAAACAAACTTACATCATCAGTAAACACAGTAACTCTATACATCAGTAAACAAATACATCATCAATATGAAGACCAGAGTAACTTACATCAGTAAACAAATGTGTGTCTATATGTAAGACCAGAGTAAACTTACATCAGTAAACAATAATGTGTGCCTATCATATGAAGACCAGAGTAACTTACATCAGTAAACAAATGTGTGTCTATATGAAGACCAGAGTAACTTACATCAGTAAACAAATGTGTGTCATATATGAAGACCAGATAACTTACATCAGTAAACAAATGTGTGTAAGACACAATACTTACATCAGTAAACAAATGTGAAGACCACCTATATCAAAAGTAACTATACATAACTTACATCAGTAAACAAAATGTGTATCATATGAAGACAGAGTAACTTACATCAGTAAACAAACTTACATCAGTAAACAAATGTGTAATACATCAGTACAAATGAAGACCAGAGTAACTTACATCAGTAAACAAATGTGTACTATCATGAAGACCAGAGTAACTTACATCAGTAAACAAAAATGTGTGTCTATATGAAGACCAGAGTAACTTACATCAGTAAGTAATTCAAATGTGTGTCTATATGAAGACCAGAGTAACTTACATCAGTAAACAAATGTGTGTCTATATGAAGACCAGAGTAACTTACATCATCAGTAAACAAATGTGTACTATATAAGACAGAGTAACTTACATCAGTAAACAAATGTGTGTCTATATGAAGACCAGAGTAACTTACATCAGTAAACAAATGTGTGTCCTATATAAGACCAGTAAAGTAACTTACATCAGTAAACAAATGTGTCAGTAACTTACATATACTTACATCAGTAAACATATACTTACATCTTACATCAGTAAACAATGTGTGTCTATATGTAGTAACTTACATCTAAACAAACTTGTCATCAGTAAACAAACTTACATCATCAGTAAACAATACTGTACATCAGTAAACAAAATGTCTACATATGAAGACCAGAGTAACTTACATCAGTAAAAAATGTGTCTATATGAAGACAGACCATCAGTAAACAAAACTTACATCAGTAAACCATGTGTGTGTACTATCATCAGTAAGACCTAGAGTACATTACATCAGTAAACAAATGTGTGTATCATGAAACCAGAGTAACTTACATCAGTAAAAATAGTGTCTACAATGCAGAGTAACTTACATCAGTAAACAAATACTCTATACACCAGAGTAACTTACATCAGTAAACAAATGTGTGTCTATATGAAGACCAGAGTAACTTACATCAGTAAACAAATGTTGTGTCTATATTAGAAGTACCAGAGTAACTTACATCAGTAAACAAATGTACTGTGTCTATATGAAGACCAGAGTAACTTACATCAGTAAAACAAATTAATGTGTGTCTATATGAAGACCAGAGTAACTTACATCAGTAAACAAATGTGTCTACATCAGTAAACAGAAGTAACTTACATCAGTAAACAAATGTGTGTCTATATAAAGAATACTTACATCAGTAAGTGTACTTACATCAGTAACTTACATCAGTAACAAATGTGTGTCTATATGAAGACCAATAACTTACATCAGTAACTTAAACTATCTATGTAATCAGTAACTCTACACATCAGTATACAATAACTTACTCTACATCAGTCAATATATAACTTACATCAGTAAACATGAGTGTTACATCAAGCAGTAAACAAATCAGTAATTGTCTATATGAAGACCAGAGTAACTTACATCAGTAAACAAATGTGTGTCTATATGAAGACCAGAGTAAACATACATCAGTACATCAGTAAGTTCTATATGTACATGCCTACATCAAAACAAAGAGTAACTTACATCAGTAAACAAATGTGTGTCTATAGTGAAACCAGAAGTAACTTACATCAGTAGTAAACAAATGTGTGAAGACTATATTATCATCAGTAAGTACAACATTACATCAGTAAAACAAAACAATGTGTCTATACAAAGTAACCACAAGTAACTTACATCAGTAAAAATGTGTGTCTATATGAAGACCAGAGTAACTTATCATCAGTAGTAAGTTGTAATCATGTAAACAATACTTATGATCAGTAATTCTACATGAATGACCAGAGTAACTTACATCAGTAAACAAATGTGTGTCTAGTATGAAAGACTTACATCAGTAAACAATAACTTTACATCAGTAAACAAATGTACATATATATGTAAATGAACTCTACATCAGTTATATACATCAGTAAACAATATGTAGTGTCTATATAAAGAACCAGACTTACATCAGTAAGTTGTGTTACATCAGTAAACAATATAGTTACATCAGTAAACAAATCTGTATATAAATGTAGACATCAGAGTAAACTTACATCAGTAAACAAATGTGTATGTCTATAGTGAAACCAATGTAACTTACATCAGTAAACAAATGTGTGTCTATATGTAAGACAGAGTAATAAGTTACATCAGTCAATGTGTGTAAACAAATGTACATCAGTAAACAATAACTTAACATCAGTAAACAAATGTTGTTGTCTATATGAAGACCAGAATAACTTACATCAGTAAACAAATGTTGTCTTCTATATCAGAAGACCAGAGTAACTTACATCAGTAAACAAATGTGTGTCTATATGAAGACAGAGTAACTTACATCAGTAAACAATGTGTCTACATGTTAGAACAGTAACTTACATCAGTAAACAAATGTGTATCTATATGAAGACCAAGTACTTACATCAGTAAACAATACATCAGTAAAAAAAGTAAACTTACATCAGTACATCATCATTATATGAAAGAAGAGTAACTTACATCAGTAACATGTGTGTGTCTATATGAAGACCAGAGTAACTTACATCAGTAAACAATGTGTCTATATAATCAGTAAGTAACTTACATCAGTAACAAATGTACTTACATCAGTAAAAAATACTGCCTACATCAGTAAGTAGTCTATATGAAGACCAGATAACTTACATCAGTAAACAAATGTGTGTCTATATATGAAGACAACTTACATCAGTAAACAAATAGTGTACATCTATAAAAGACCAGAGTTACATTACATCAGTAAACAATAGTGTGTGTGAAACTATATTATCAAGTAACCAGTATTGTTAATTACATCTACATCAGTAAAACAATACTGTGACATCAGTAACCTACAACTTACATCAGTAAAACAAATGTGTGTGTCTATTAAGAAGACCAGAGTAACTTACATTACATCAGTAAAAATGTGTGTCATCATAAACAACAGAGTAACTTACATCAGAGTAACAAATGTTGTTATGAATCAGTAAACAATACTGTACTATATGAAGACCAACAATACTTACATCAGTAAACAAATGTGTGTCATATATATGAAGAGAGCATGCCTTACAGAGTAACTTACATCAGTAAATAAATGTTACTGCCTATCATCAGAAGACAATACTGTAAACTTACATCAGTAAACAATAATGTGTATATATGAAGACCAGTAAACAATACTGTATCATCAGTAAAAACTTAAGTGTAATACAAAGTGAGTTATCATAATGACCAGAGTAACTTACATCAGTAAACAAATGTGTGTACTATATGAAGACCAGATAACTTACATCAGTAAACAAATGTTCTATAGAAGAAACAGTACTGTATCATCAGTAAACAATGAGTTATCATGAAGACCAGTTGTAACTTACATCAGTAAAACAAATGTTGTGTCTATATGAAGACCAAGTAACTTACATCATCAGTAAACAAATAGTGTCTCTATGAAGACCAGAGTAACTTACATCAGTAAACAAATGTGTGTCTATTATGACCAAACAGTACTTACATCAGTAAACAAATGTTGTGCCTATATGAAGAACAAGTAACTTACATCAGTAAACAAATGTGTTGTCTATATGAAAACAATACCTTACATCAGTAAAACAATACTATTATCAGTACCAAGTAAACATCAGTAAACAATGTCTGTGTTATCTATATGAAGACCAAGTAACTTACATCAGTAAACAAATGTGTGTTACTATACATCAGAGTAAATCAGTAAACAAATGTGTTGTCTATATGAAGACCAATAACTTACATCATCAGTGTTGTTATGTTATATGATACAGAGTAAACTTACATCAGTAAACAGTATGTGTGTCTATATGAAGACCAGTATACTTACATCAGTAAAAAAGTTGTGTGTTATGTATGAAGAACAATACCTAACATCAGTAAACAATACTGTTACATCAGTAAACAAATATGTCTATACAATACAGTAATACCAGTAAACTTACATCAGTAAACAAATTGTACATGTCTATCAGTAAGACAGAGTAACTTACATCAGTAAACAAATTGTGTCTCTAGTGAAGAACAGATAACTTACATCAAAGTAAACAATGTTGTATGTGTACATCTATATGAAGACCAGTACTTACATCATAAACAACAGTAAGTGTCTATATGAAGACCTTACATCAGTAAACAATTTACATTTAGAAGTAAACTTACATCATAAACAAAACAATATGTTAAGACCAGTAAACAAACTTACATCAGTAAACAATGTGTTGTCTTATATCAGAAGACCAACAGAGTAACTTACATCAGTAAAACAAATTGTTATGTCTATATGATGAAGCAGAGTAACTTACATCAGTAAACAAATGAGTGTTCTATAGAAGTACAGATAACTTACATCAGTAAACAAATGTTGTTATATTAGAAGCATACCTTACATCAGTCAAATTGTTGTATATGAAGACAGGTAACTTTACATCAGTAAACAAATGTTAGTGTCTATAAGTAAACCAGAGTAACTTACATCAGTAAGTTGTTGTTATGTTAGAACTTACTTACATCAGTAAACAATGAGTGTTATATGAAGACCAGAGTAACTTACATCAGTAAACAACAGTCAGAGTTATATATGTAGACCAGAGTACTTACATCAGTAAACAAATGTAGTGTCTATATGAAGACCAGAGTAACTTACATCAGTAAACAAATTGTGTCTATATGAAGACCAGAGTAACTTACATCAGTAAACAAATGTTGTCTATATGAAGACCAGATAACTTACATCAGTAAACAAATGAGTGTCTATATGTAAAGACCAGAGTAACTTACATCAGTAAACAAATGTGTGTGTCTATATGAAAAGACCAGAGTAACTTACATCAGTAAACAAAATGTACTACATCAGTAAGTTGTTGTTAACTTTATGAATCAGTAAATCAGTAAGTTGTTGTGTCTATATGAAGACCATATGTAACTTACATCAGTAAAGTGTGTTGTCTATATGAAGACCAGAGTAACTTACATCAGTAAACAAATGTGTGTCTATATGAAGACCAATAACTTACATCAGTAAACAAATGATAGTGTTACATCATTAGAAACCAGACTTACATTTACATTTATGTAAACAAATGTGTGTCTAATACATATGTAAGACCAAGTAACTTACATCAGTAAACAAATACCTTGTCTATATGAAGAATACAGAGTAACTTACATCAGTAAACAAATGTAGTGTCTATATTACCAGAGTAACTTACATCAGTAAACAAAATCAAAAAGTACTATATGAAGACCAGAGTAAACTTACATCTTACATCAGTAAACAAATTGTCTATTGTTGAAGACCAGAAGTAAACAAACTTACATCAGTAAACAAAATTGTTACCATCATATGTAAGACAGAGTTACTTACATCAGTACAAATGAGTGTCTATATGAAGACCACCAGAGTTAACTTACATCAGTAAACAAATGACTGTCTATATGAAGACCAGAGTAACTTACATCAGTCAAAAACTTAATGAGTGTCTATATGAAGACCAGACCACAGTAACTTACATCAGTAAACAAATGTTATATGAAGAAGACCACATCAGTAAAGTACTCTGTTACATCAGTAAACAACTACTTACATCAGTAAGTAATCTATATGAAGACATACCTTACATCAGTAATGTTAGTAAACAATACTTACATCAGTAAACAATGTTGTAGTATGAAGACCAGATAACTTACATCAGTAAACAAAATGTTATGTCTATATGAAGCATAACTTACATCAGTAAACAAATGTGTGTCTATATAAAGACATCAGTAACTTACATCAGAGTATGAATACTGTACATCAGTAAACAAATGTGTGTCTATATGAAGACCAGAGTAACTTACATCAGTAAACAAATGTAGTGCCTATATGTAGAACAGAGTAACTTACATCAGTAAACAAATGTGTGTTCTATATGAAGACCAGTAACTTACATCAGTAAACAAATGTGTGTCTATATGTAAGACCAGAGAAGCAACTTACATCAGTAAACAAATGTGTGTACTATATGAAGACCAGAGCAAACTTACATCAGTAAACAAATGTACTATCTACATCAGTAAACTTAACATACATCAGTAAACAAATATCATGAAGACCAAGTAACTTACATCAGTAAACAAAATGAACATGCCTAGTGAAGACAGTAAGTTTTGTTATACTTACATCAGTAAACAAATGTGTGTCTATATTAGTAAAGACCAGAGTAACTTACATCAGTAAACAAATGTGTGTCTATATGAAGACCATGCAGTAACTTACATCAGTAACAAATGTGTGTCTATATATGTTAGACCAGCAGTAACTTACATCAGTAAACAAATGTGTGTGTTATATTAAAGGTAACTTACATCAGTAAGCAAATTGTGTCTATATATGAAGACTAGAGTAACTTACATCAGTAAACAAATTGTAACTTTAATTATGAAGACAGAGTAACTTACATCAGTAAACAAATGTTGTGTCTATTGTAGACTACAGTAACTTACATCAAACAAGTTGTTATTCTTACATCAGTCAGTAACATAATGTAAGTGTCTATATGTTGAAGACAAGAGTAACTCAGTACATCAGTAAACAAACATACCTAATCAGTAAACAATCTATCAAAGACCTTACAGTAAGTAAACAATACATCCTTACATCAGTAAGTGTTGTCTATATGAAGACCAAGTCAACTTACTTACATCAGTAAACAAATTGTGTGTCTATATGAAGACCAGAGTAACTTACATCAGTAAACAAATCAGTGTGTAATATATGAAGACCAGAAGTAACTTACATCAGTAGTACAAAACATGAGTGTCTATATGAATAAAGACCAGAGTAACTTACATCAGTAAGTTGTGTGCCTATATAGTAAGACCATAGTAACTTACATCAGTAAGTCAAATTGTGTGTCTATATGAAGACCAGAGTAACTTACATCAGTAAAACAAATCAATGTTGTGTCTATATGAAGACCAGAGTAACTTACATCAGTAAACAAAATGTGTGTCTATATGAAGACAACAAGTAACTTACATCAGTAAACAAGTAATGATGTCTATATGAAGACCAGAGTAACTTACATCAGTAAACTATAAAGCTAATATATGCCTTATCAGTAAACAAAAGTTGTTGACCAGAAGCAATAACTTACATCAGTAAACAAAATGTGTGTCATATGAAGACCAGAGCAACTTACATCAGTAAACAAATGTGTGTCTATATGAAGACCACAGTAACTTACATCAGTAAAACAAATGTGTGTCTATATAAAGACCAGAGTAACTTACATCAGTAAACAAATGTTGTGTCTATATGAAGACAGTAGACAGTATACTTACATCAGTAAACAAATGTGTGTCTATATGAAGACCAGAGTAACTTACATCAGTAAACAAATGTGTGTCTATATGAAGACCAGAGTAACTAACATAAACTGTTATATCATCAGTAAATCAGTAAACAAATGTGTGTTGTATATATGAAGACCAGATACTTACATCAGTAAACAAATGAGTGTACTGTTATGAAGAATCAGAAGAGTATACTTACATCAGTAAACAAATGTGTGTCTATATATGAAGACCAGAGTAACTTACATCAGTAAACAAATGTGTGTCTATATGAAGACCAGAGTAAACATAACTTACATCAGTAAACAAATGTTGTCTATATGAAGACCAGAGTACCTTACATCAGTAAACAGTAATGTGTGTCTATGTATAGAAGACCAGAGTAACTTACATCAGTAAACAATGTTGTTATCTATATGAAGACCAGAGTAACTTACATCAGTAAACAAATGTGTGTCTATATGAAGACCAAGTAACTTACATCAGTAAACAAATTGTGTACTCTATATGAAGACCAGAGTAACTTACATCAGTAAACAAATGTGTACCTATATGAAGAACCAGAGTAACTTACATCAGTAAACAAATGTGTGTCTATATATGAAGACCAGAGTAACTTACATCAGTAAACAAATGTGTTTCAGAATATCATAAGACTCAAAAGTAACTTACATCAGTAAACAAATGTGTACTCTAATATGAAGACCAGAAGTACCTTACATCAGTAAACAAATGAGTGTCTATATGAAGACCAGAGTAACTTACATCAGTAAACAACAATGTGTTGTCTATATATTAAGACCAATAACTTTACATCAGTAAACAAATGTGTGTCTATATGAAGACCAGAGTAACTTACATCAGTAAACAAATGTGTGTCTATATGAAGACCAAGTAACTTACATCAGTAAACAAATGTGTGCCTATATGAAGACCAGAGTAACTTACATCAGTAAAACAAATGTGTTATGTCTATAGAAGACCAGAGTAACTTACATCAGTAAACAAATGTGTGTTATGTTAGAAGACATAAGTAACTTACATCAGTAAGTAACTTACATCAGTAAACAAATGTGTGTCTCTATATGAAGACCAGAGTATCTTACATCAGTAAACAAATGTGTCTCATATATAAGACCAGATAACTTACATCATGTGTGTAAATGAAATACCTACAGTGTAAAGTAAACCTTACATCAGTAAACAAAAATATATATGAAGACAAGTAACTTACATCAGTAAAAATGTGTGTCTATATGAAGACAAGTAACTTACATCAGTAAACAAAATGTGTCTATATGAAGACCAAGTAACTTACATCAGTAAACAAATTGTGTCTATCATGAAGACCAGACATAACTTACATCAGTAAACAAATGTGTGTCTAGTAAGACCATAGTAACTTACATCAGTAAAAGCAAATGTGTGTCTATATGAAGACATCAGTAGTAACTTACATCAGTAAACAAAAATCAGTACAGTTGTTTTATATGATAGAAGTAACTTACATCAGTAAACAAATGTTGTGTATATGAAGACCAGAGTAACTTACATCAGTAAACAAATGTGTGTCTATATGAAGACCATGTAACTTACATCAGTAAGCAAATGTGTGTCTATATGTAAAGAGTAACTTACATCAGTAAACAAATGTGTAGTCTATATGAAGACCAGATGTAACTTACATCAGTAAACAAATAAGTGTTGTTATATGTAAACCAGTAACTTACATCAGTAAACAAATGTGTTGTCTATATGAAGACCAGAGTAACTTACATCAGTAAACAATTGTGTGTCTATATTAGAAGCATACCTTACAGAGTAACTATACTTACATCAGTAAACAAATGTTGTTGTCTATATGAAGACCAGAGTAACTTACATCAGTAAACAAATGTGTGTGTTATGAACAATACCAGAGTAACTTACATCAGTAAACAAAATGTGTGTCTATATGAAGACAATAACTTACATCAGTAAAACAATGTTGTGTGTCTATATAAAGACTAGAGTAACTTACATCAGTAAACAAATGTTATCATATGAAGACCAGAGTAACTTACATCAGTAAAAAAATGTGTGTCTATATATGAAGACAGAGTATGCCTTACATCAGTAAACAAATGTTATATCAGAAGACTAGAGTAACTTACATCAGTAAACAAAATGTGTGTCTATATGAACATAATAACTTACATCAGTAAACAAATGTTGTCTTATTAAGAAGAATAACTTACATCAGTAAACAAATGTGTACCTATAGAAACCAGAGTAACTTACATCAGTAAACAAATGTGTGTCATATATGAAGACCAGAGTAACTTACATCAGTAAACAAATGTGTGTATATATAGAAGACCAGATAACCTTACATCAGTAAAAGTTGTTGTTATGTAGAAGCATGCCTACAAGTACAATTGTTACATTTAGTAACTTACATCAGTAAACAGTAATGTGTGTCAGTATATGAAGACCAGAGTAACTTACATCAGTAAACAAATGTTGTCTATATGAAGACCAAAGTAACTTACATCAGTAAACAATGTGTCATATATGAAGACCAGATGTAACTTACATCAGTAAACAAATGTTGTGTCTATATCAGAAAACAATAACCTTACATCAGTAAACAAATGTTGTCTATATGAAGACCAGCAGGTAACTTACATCAGTAAAAATGTTGCCTATATGAAGAAGTAACTTACATCAGTAAACAAATGTTATGTTATATGAAGACAATAACTTACATCAGTAATACAAATGTGTGTCTATATCAGTAAGACTAGAGTAACTTACATCAGAGTAAAACTTCATCAGTAACAAAAACAATTGTGTGTCATTTATGAAGACCATACTTACATCAGTCAATTTGTTGTTATATAGAAGCAGTAACTTACATCAGTAAGCAAATGTGTGTCTATATAAAAGCATAACTTACATCAGTAAACAAATGTGTGTCTATATTAAACCAGCAGTAACTTACATCAGTAAGCAAATGTGTGTTATGTTATGAAGACTAGAGTAACTTACATCAGTAAACAAATGTTTGTGTCTTTAAGAAGACCAAGTAACTTACATCAGTAAACAAATGTATGTTCTATATAGAAGACTAGAGTAACTTACATCAGTAAGTTGTTATCAGTCAAGCATGCCTTACATCAGTAAAGTCTATATGAAGACCAGAAGTAACTTACTTAACATTACATCAGTAAACAAATGTGTGTGTCTATATGAAGACCACAGTAACTTACATCAGTAAACAAATGTGTGTCCTATATGAAGACCAGAGTAACTTACATCAGTAAACAATTTGTGTGTCTATATGAAGATGCAGTAAACTTACATCAGTAACCTTTATATCAGTAAACAAACTTACATCAGTAAGTTGTTGTATATGTAAGACAGTATACTTACATCAGTAAACAAATGTGTGTAATATATGAAGACCAAAGTATACTTACATCAGTAAACAAATGTGTGTCTATATGAAGACCAGAGTAACTTACATCAGTAAAGTTACATGTTATGTTAGTAAACATACCTTACATCAGTAAGACAGAGTAATCAGTAACATCAGTAAACAAATAAGTGTCTGTTATAGAAGACCAATAACTTACATCAGTAAAACAAATGTGTGTATATTAGAATACTCTACTTACATCAGTAAACAATGTGTGTTTACTATATTAGAAGCAATACTTACATCAGTAAGTTAATCAGAAACAACCTTACAATTGTGTGTCTATATGAAGACAAAAACCTTACATCAGTAAACAAATTGTGTTATGTAAAGATAGACCAGATGTAACTTACATCAGTAATTGTTGTTATGTTTAGAAACCAGTAACTTACATCAGTAATAAACAAATGTGTTGTCATATGAAGACCAGAGTAATTACATCAGTAAACATCAGTAAGTGTGTTTGTATGTTAGAACATGCCTTACATCAGTAAACAAATAACTTTTTGTCATATATAAACCAAAACTTACATCAGTAAACAAGTTGTTGTTATATGAAGACCAGTAACTTACATCAGTAAGTTGTTGTTGTGTAACAAATACCTATATATGAATACCAGAGTAACTTACATCAGTACACAATGTTGTTGTTGTTAGAAGACCATGTAACTTACATCAGTAAGTGTGTCAGTAAACAATTTTTATCAGTAAACAGCATGCCTTACATCAGTAAGTGCCAAGTAGATAGCAATAACCTTACATCAGTAAGTTGTTGTTTGTTATGTTAGATAAGCAATGAATATTTACTTACATCAGTAAGGTAAACCATTTTGTTATATAGTAAGCAGCCTTACATCAGTAAGTTTTTATATAGAGCAAACTTACATCTCAGTAACTGTCATAATGTTAGAAGACATTAGACATACCTTACATCAGTAAGTTTGTTGTTTGTCAGTCATCAAACAATTTATATCAGTTATATATACCTTACATCAGTAAGTTGTTATAATATTTAGAACACATACTTGCCTTATAGAGATTTCAGTACCTTTGTTATGTTAGAAACATACCTTACATCTCAGTAAGTTGTTGTTATGTAGAAGCCATGCCTTACATCAGTAAGTTGTTATGTTATATGAATATGTTAGAAGCATGTTACACAGTAAGTTGTTGTTACAATCCAAGCAACCTTACATCACTATCAGTTTGGATTTGTTATCAGTAGAACTTACATCTACAGTAAGTTGTTGTATAGTTAGAACATACCCTAGCCAAACATCAGTACAGTTCTGTTCCCCTATATATTAGCAAGTAACTTACATCAGTAAAATTTGTTGTTATCATAGAAGCAATAATCTATACATCAGTAAGTTGTTGTTATTATACATCATGTAAGTAAGTTTTTACTTACTATTCAGTAGAAACATGCCTTACATCAGTCTTGGGTATCAGTAAGCATAATGACAAATCAAGTAATCTTTCAGTAACAATTTGTTGTTATGTTAGAAGCATACCTTACATCAGTAATGTTTTTGTTAAATTTAGAAGCATACTTACATCAGTGTAAATCTATGTTAGTAGTCACAATTTATAGGATTAACCTTTATCTCCCCTATTCAGTAAACCCCGCCCCTCCTGTGTTGTTATATGAAGAGCCAAAATTACAATCAAGTAAACAAATGTTTTTCCCAAGAAGCATGCTTACATCCAAAGTTAAACAATATCATGCTTAATCAGTAATGTAGGTACTCTGTTATAGTAAAGCATGTACCTTTATTTCAGTAATTGGGTTGTTAGTTCCAACCTTACAGTAAGTTGTGTTTTGTCAGTAAACAAATTATACTGTCATAGTAAATCAGAGTAACTTACATCAGTAAGTTGTTGTTATGTTAGAAGCCAAACATCAGTGGTTACAATCCATAGAACAAAACTCTACATGTTGTTACTAGAAGCGATTTATATCATCAGTTTACTATTTATTTACACATCAGTATTGGTTAGAAGCATCCTACACCATCAGTCAACAAAATTTATCAGTTAAGTTTCAATTCCCCTTTACATCAGTAAGTTGTATGTTGTACTGTGGCCAAATTTGGTCACAATCCATACTAATCTAGGACAAGTCAGTAATTTAATGACTTTACCAGTAGTTTTGTTTATACATCATTAGAACATGTGTTACATCAGCAGATCTGAAGACCAGAGTAACTTACATCAGTAAACAAATGAGTGTCTATATGAAGACCAGAGTAACTTACATCAGTAAACAAATGAGTGTCTATATGAAGACCAGAGTAACTTACATCAGTAAACAAATGTGTGTCTATATGAAGACCAGAGTAACTTACATCAGTAAACAAATGAGTGTCTATATGAAGACCAGAGTAACTTACATCAGTAAACAAATGAGTGTCTATATGAAGACCAGAGTAACTTACATCAGTAAACAAATGTGTGTCTATATGAAGACCAGAGAGGTAACTTGCATCAGTAAACAAATGTGTGTCTATATGAAGACCAGAGTAACTTACATCAGTAAAAAATGTGTGCCTATATGAATACCAGAGTAACTTACATCAGTAAACAAATGAGTGTCTATATGAAGACCAGAGTAACTTACATCAGTAAACAAATGAGTGTCTATATCAAGACCAGAGTAACTTACATCAGTAAACAAATGAGTGTCTATATGAAGACCAGAGTAACTTACATCAGTAAACAAATGAGTGTCTATATGAAGACCAGAGTAACTTACATCAGTAAACAAATGAGTGTCTATATGAAGACCAGAGTAGTAACTTACATCAGTAAACAAATGAGTGTCTATATGAAGACCAGAGTACCTTACATCAGTAAACAAATGAGTGTCTATATGAAGACCAGAGTAACTTACATCAGTAAACAAATGTGTGTCTATATGAAGACCAGAGTAACTTACATCAGTAAACAAATGAGTGTCTATATGAAGACCAGAGTAACTTACATCAGTAAACAAATGTGTGCCTATATGAATACCAGAGTAACTTACATCAGTAAACAAATGTGTGTCTATATGAAGACCAGTGTAACTTACATCAGTAAACAAATGTGTGTCTATATGAAGACCAGAGTAACTTACATCAGTAAACAAATGTATGCCTATCTGAAGACCAGAGTAACTTACATCAGTAAACAAATGAGTGTCTATATGAAGACCAGAGTAACTTACATCAGTAAACAAATGTGTGCCTATATGAAGACCAGAGTAACTTACATCAGTAAACAAATGAGTGTCTATATGAAGACCAGAGTAACTTACATCAGTAAACAAATGTGTGTCTATATGAAGACCAGAGTAACTTGCATCAGTAAACAAATGTGTGTCTATATGAAGACCAGAGTAACTTACATCAGTAAACAAATGAGTGTCTATATGAAGACCAGAGTAACTTACATCAGTAAACAAATGAGTGTCTATATGAAGACCAGAGTAACTTACATCAGTAAACAAATGTATGCCTATCTGAAGACCAGAGTAACTTACATCAGTAAACAAATGAGTGTCTATATGAAGACCAGAGTAACTTACATCAGTAAACAAATGAGTGTCTATATGAAGACCAGAGTAACTTGCATCAGTAAACAAATGTGTGTCTATATGAAGACCAGAATAACTTACATCAGTAAACAAATGAGTGTCTATATGAAGACCAGAGTAACTTACATCAGTAAACAAATGTATGCCTATCTGAAGACCAGAGTAACTTACATCAGTAAACAAATGAGTGTCTATATGAAGACCAGAGTAACTTACATCAGTAAACAAATGTGTGTCTATATGAAGACCAGAGTAACTTACATCAGTAAACAAATGTGTGTCTATATAAAGACTAGAGTAACTTACATCAGAGTAACTTACATCAGTAAACAAATGTGTGCCTTTATGAAGACCAGAGTAACTTACATCAGTAAACAAATGTATGTCTATATGAAGACCAGAGTAACTTACATCAGTAAACAAATGAGTGTCTATATGAAGACCAGAGTAACTTACATCAGTAAACAAATGAGTGTCTATATGAAGACCAGAGTAACTTACATCAGTAAACAAATGTATGCCTATCTGAAGACCAGAGTAACTTACATCAGTAAACAAATGAGTGTCTATATGAAGACCAGAGTAACTTACATCAGTAAACAAATGAGTGTCTATATGAAGACCAGAGTAACTTACATCAGTAAACAAATGTATGCCTATCTGAAGACCAGAGTAACTTACATCAGTAAACAAATGAGTGTCTATATGAAGACCAGAGTAACTTACATCAGTAAACAAATGTATGCCTATCTGAAGACGAGAGTAACTTACATCAGTAAACAAATGTGTGTCTATATGAAGACCAGAGTAACTTACATCAGTAAACAAATGTGTGTCTATATGAAGACCAGAGTAACTTACATCAGTAAGCAAATGTGTGTCTATATAAAGACCAGAGTAACTTACATCAGTAAACAAATGTGTGTCTATATTAAGACCAGGGTAACTTACATCAGTAAGCAAATGTGTGTCTATATGAAGACTAGAGTAACTTACATCAGTAAACAAATGTTTGTCTTTATGAAGACCAGAGTAACTTACATCAGTAAACAAATATGTGTCTATATAAAGACTAGAGTAACTTACATCAGAGTAACTTACATCAGTAAACAAATGAGTGTCTATATGAAGACCAGAGTAACTTACATCAGTAAACAAATGTGTGTCTATATGAAGACCAGAGTAACTTACATCAGTAAACAAATGTGTGCCTATATGAAGACCAGAGTAACTTACATCAATAAACAATTGTGTGTCTATATGAAGAGCAGAGTAACCTTTATCAGTAAACAAATGTGTGTCTATATGAAGACCAGAGTAACTTACATCAGTAAACAAATGTGTGTCTATATGAAGACCAGAGTAACTTACATCAGTAAACAAATGTGATGTCTATATGAAGACCAGAGTAACTTACATCAGTAAACAAATGTGTGTCTATATGAAGACCAGAGTAATTTACATCAGTAAACAAATGTGTGTCTATATGAAGACCAGAGTAACTTACATCAGTAAACAAATGAGTGTCTATATGAAGACCAGAGTAACTTACATCAGTAAACAAATGTGTGCCTATATGAATACCAGAGTAACTTACATCAGTAAACAAATGTGTGTCTATATGAAGACCAGTGTAACTTACATCAGTAAACAAATGTGTGTCTATATGAAGACCAGAGTAACTTACATCAGTAAACAAATGTATGCCTATCTGAAGACCAGAGTAACTTACATCAGTAAACAAATGAGTGTCTATATGAAGACCAGAGTAACTTACATCAGTAAACAAATGTGTGCCTATATGAAGACCAGAGTAACTTACATCAGTAAACAAATGAGTGTCTATATGAAGACCAGAGTAACTTACATCAGTAAACAAATGAGTGTCTATATGAAGACCAGAGTAACTTACATCAGTAAACAAATGTGTGTCTATATGAAGACCAGAGTAACTTGCATCAGTAAACAAATGTGTGTCTATATGAAGACCAGAGTAACTTACATCAGTAAACAAATGAGTGTCTATATGAAGACCAGAGTAGCTTACATCAGTAAACAAATGTGTGTCTATATGAAGACCAGAGTAACTTACATCGGTAAACAAATGAGTGTCTATATGAAGACCAGAGTAACTTACATCAGTAAACAAATGTGTGCCTATATGAATACCAGAGTAACTTACATCAGTAAACAAATGTGTGTCTATATGAAGACCAGTGTAACTTACATCAGTAAACAAATGTGTGTCTATATGAAGACCAGAGTAACTTACATCAGTAAACAAATGTATGCCTATCTGAAGACCAGAGTAACTTACATCAGTAAACAAATGAGTGTCTATATGAAGACCAGAGTAACTTACATCAGTGAACAAATGAGTGTCTATATGAAGACCAGAGTAACTTACATCAGTAAACAAATGAGTGTCTATATGAAGACCAGAGTAACTTACATCAGTAAACAAATGTGTGTCTATATGAAGACCAGAGTAACTTGCATCAGTAAACAAATGTGTGTCTATATGAAGACCAGAGGAACTTACATCAGTAAACAAATGAGTGTCTATATGAAGACCAGAGTAACTTACATCAGTAAACAAATGAGTGTCTATATGAAGACCAGAGTAACTTACATCAGTAAACAAATGTATGCCTATCTGAAGACCAGAGTAACTTACATCAGTAAACAAATGAGTGTCTATATGAAGACCAGAGTAACTTACATCAGTAAACAAATGAGTGTCTATATGAAGACCAGAGTAACTTACATCAGTAAACAAATGTATGCCTATCTGAAGACCAGAGTAACTTACATCAGTAAACAAATGAGTGTCTATATGAAGACCAGAGTAACTTACATCAGTAAACAAATGAGTGTCTATATGAAGACCAGAGTAACTTACATCAGTAAACAAATGTATGCCTATCTGAAGACCAGAGTAACTTACATCAGTAAACAAATGAGTGTCTATATGAAGACCAGAGTAACTTACATCAGTAAACAAATGTATGCCTATCTGAAGACGAGAGTAACTTACATCAGTAAACAAATGTGTGTCTATATGAAGACCAGAGTAACTTACATCAGTAAACAAATGTGTGTCTATATGAAGACCAGAGTAACTTACATCAGTAAACAAATGTGTGTCTATATGAAGACCAGAGTGTCAGAATAAATTTTAGTGATTTTTCTATACACTACTATGGACATATATAAGATGGTGTTGTGCTCCCTATATTGTGTCCGCTGAGGAGTTATCGCCCTTCACCGGATGTGAAGATGAAAGAGAACGCGCTGAATTCAGAAGGAGGACAGCGTTAGTTGGAGAGTGACAGGAACGCGCGTCGGAGACAACGGCTCAAGGAGCGGTGTAACCATGAACTGTATGTATGATACGTGTCTTCGAAATGAACTGAAGGAGGTTGCCTAGTTAACGTCATGAACGTGTGTATCAACTGTGATGTCGGTGCAATACGTGTGGAACTGTGGTGACGGCTGTGTGTGCACCGTGTGGAAATTGGGTCACAGCGCGGGCGGCAATAGACTGTTGGTATAATTATAATGTTATTGTGTAAACTCGACACCCCCTATTGTTTCGTTATTATGTCTAATTAAATGTTAAATGTATCTCAACTCCTCTGTCGTCATTTCATAGTCCAGCTAACAAATATCGTCCAATATACCTAACGAAAGATCCCAAAATAAATTAGTCTAGGGATAAGGTGAGCGGAATCGTCTTTGGACGTCGTCTGTTTCGTCTCCGCCCCATTCTAGGTATTTATCTAGATCATTTTTCTCCTGACAACTTGGGGGCTCGTTCCGGGATATTTTTCATGGGTAAATTGTTGGACTATGAAAGTGACTACAGGTGTTGTATGTTTATATACCTATGCATTAGAATATATAGTGTGATGTATTTGTATAGGTGTAGATAGTCGGCGTATTATGTCACCTCTCTACCGGAAGTTAGACATGGACCCTCAGTAGTAGCTGTAGACTAGCTGATAGCGTTAGAGAACCATTACAGAGTGTCAAAATAGGTCGGATTGTATAATATTTATTATGCTATTATTCTAAGAGTCAGGATAGGTTGGGCATATTATTATCAATTGTTATTTTGTACTAGAGTGTAGGTTGGTTGCTATTGTAAGCTATCATACTGGACAGGGTACATGTACACATGTCTATTTATAGAAATACTGTGGATTTACTGTTATTCTAGACAGGGTAGAATAGGTCGGGTAATATACACAGATATTTTAGACATATTAGGATTAGCGCACAAAAGTGTTTGTGTTTATTAGAGTTCAAAATTCCAGAATTTGTGAAATTTGGATATTTTTGAGTAGAATCATCATAACGGTGATTATTTGTGGTTTATTGTCCATACTTACATGGTGTAAGCGACTGGAAATATACCATGGATTACGAAAAGTGGTTAAGTATTGGGGAGAGGCTTGGTTATAAAGAAGCTGAATTACAGCAGTTTGTGGCAGCCAAGGAAAGGGAGTACTTAGAACGGGAGGAAAGAGCAAGGAGACGTGAAAATGAGAAGGAACAAAAGGAGGAGTTACGCAAGCGTGAACTTGAGGAAGCCGAGAGAGATAGACAGTTTCAGCTCGAAAAGCTTAGAATGGAGAATGATGTAGAGACGGCTAGACTTAAGGCAGAACAGGAAAGGGACGAGAGGTCAAGGTCACATACAGAGGAGTCAAGGTCAATGTCATTGCGACCCAAGCTACCAAAGTTTGACGAACAAAAGGATGACATGGATGCTTTTCTTGAACGTTTTGAGAAGTTTGCTGTGGCACAGAATTGGAGTAATGATATCTGGGCTGTGAGCCTTAGCCCTCTGCTTACCGGAAAGGGACTTCAAGTCTATTCAAGCATGCCATCAACACGGATCAACGATTATGACGAGTTGAAGAAGGCACTCCTCAGAAGGTATGAGCTAACAGAGGAAGGATTCCGTGTGAAGATTAGAGAAGGAAAACCTGAGAAAGGTGAAACTGTGTTTCAGTTTGTGGCGAGATTAACTCGATATCTGACGAGATGGACTCAAATGTCAGAGATTGCGAAATCGTTTGAGGGATTAACAGACCTGCTAATAAGAGAGCAGTTTATCCAAGCGTGTTCGTCAGACATGGCACTTTTTCTCAAGGAGAGAGCACCTAAGGATGCTCAGGAGTTAACACGACTCGCTGAACAATATATGGAGGCCCATGGAGGAAATCTTGCGAAGTCTAGCAAGGCCACATACAACTCGAGTAAGCCGAACCAACAAGTACGTAATAATAACTCCCAGCAACAGAAAGCGAATGACAAGACAACAGAAGTGAAAGGTCAGAGGACACGACTCTGTTTCATTTGTGGAGGTGAAGGTCATATTGCGAGAGATCATGCAGATGGAGGCAAGATAGGATCAAGGCCTAACAAAGGTGGTCAGAGTAAGGACACCAACAAGGCAGCACTTTGTAAATCTACACAGAAGGAGAGGGCAGTAACAGATGATTGTATTAGGAGTGAGATTCACAGTAAGGAAGATTCAAGCACAGCGATAATGGGACGTATACGACTGGAAGACAGTGGAATGTTCAGCTTGGATACGTGGGAGATCACCCGGTGCAGGTTTTAAGGGACACAGGTTGTAGCAGCGCAGCTGTTAGGGAAGCACTCGTAAAGCCTGACCAGATGACCGATGGCGAACTCTCATGTATACTGATTGATGGTACAGAGCGGAAGTTCAGACTGGCTAAGATTGATGTTGATACCCCTTTCTATGTAGGAGAGTTGGAAGTAATGTGTATGAAGGATCCAATCTACGATCTCGTGATCGGTAATGTGGACGAGGCAAAGTTAACAGCGGATGTTGATTGGAGGCCGCGTTCAGAGGAATGCAAGTCAGCTGCTGTAGTGACCAGGGCTGAAGCAAAGAAGGAGAAACAAGCTATAAGGCCGTTGAACGTCCAAGTGAAGGAGATTGAGCTTGTCGGACTTGAAGGACTAGAGAAAGCCCAAAAGGCAGACAAGTCACTGGACAGGTGGCGAGAGATAGCGAAAACCAAGGGAGACAACCCTGGTAATAAGTACCGAATGGAGATAAAGAACAACATATTGTATCGTGTCTACAAACAGAAGAGAGGAGAACTGATTGAGGAGATACGACAGATTGCTGTTCCACAGACATATAGAGAGCAAGTCATGTCACTCGCACATGAGTCAATTGTCGGAGGACATTTAGGTGTACAGAAGACTATCGACAGGATTTCAACAAGTTTCTACTGGCCGGGTATGACCAGCGATGTAACACGCTACTGTCGATCTTGCGATATATGCCAAAAGTCGACTCCGAAGGGCAGGGTGACCAAGGTACCGTTAGGAGAAATGCCATTAATTGAGGAACCATTCCAACGGGTAGCGGTCGATTTGATTGGTCCGATTTATCCGGCATCAGAGACTAAAAACCGTTACATACTGACAGTAGTAGATTATGCCACTAGGTACCCTGAGGCTACGGCATTACCAAAGATTGAGACAGAGAGGATAGCAGAAGCGCTCCTGGAAATATTTTGCAGAGTTGGTTTCCCAAAGGAGATACTTAGTGACAGAGGGACACAGTTCACCTCAGGACTCGTGGAGGAGGTGTGTAGACTGGTGTCAGTCAAACAATTATTCACAACGCCTTACAATCCCAAATGTAATGGCTGGTGTGAGAGGATGAACGGAGTTCTGAAGAGCATGTTAAAGAAGATGTGTCAAGAACGACCAAAGGATTGGGACCGATATATCCCTGCAGTATTATTCGCTTACCGGGAAGTCCCACAAGCGAGTACCGGATTCTCACCGTTCGAACTTTTGTATGGGAGAACAGTTCGCGGGCCCATGCAGGCGTTAAAAGGAATCTGGACAGATGAGGCTAACGAGAAGTCTGAAACGAGGAATACTTACCAGTATGTTCTCAACCTTAGAGACAGGTTAGAAGAAACCTGCAAGATAGCTCGTGAGAGCTTACGCCAATCACAAGGATCATACAAACACCACTACGACAAGAAAGCTAGGGATCGGCAACTTGAAGTCGGACAGAAAGTACTGGTGTTACTACCTACTGACAACAACAAACTTTTGCTTCAGTGGAAGGGGCCATTCAACATTGTGGAAGTTGTGAACCACATGAACTATAAAGTTGAGGTTGGTGATAAAGTGAAAGTGTACCATGTGAACTTGCTAAAGCATTATGTTGTAAGAAAGGACAGCAAAGAACAAGATGAGACAAATAATGAAGCAGGGTCAGCAGGAGATATAGCAGCAGGGATAGCTGTTATTGAGGCGGAGGATGCAGTTGATTGCGGAGCAGTGGACGATGAAAATCTGTTAGAGCTTGGAAACTTCTCCGGGAAAGAGAATTTCAAAGATGTCCAGATAAGTGAGGACTTAACGGAGGAGCAGCGATCACAAGCGATTGCACTTCTAGAGGAATTTCAGGATATTTTCACCGATATACCTGGAACGACACATTTACAGGAACACCGGATCGAGACAACCTGTGATGATCCGATAAGAGTCAAACCGTATCCCATTCCTTATGCTAAGCGGAAAGAAGTTCAAGAAGAAGTAAGGAAAATGGTGGAAATGGGTATAGTCGAACCATCGACGTCGGCTTACAATGCACCGATTGTCATTGTAAAGAAGAAGGACCAAACCAACAGGGTTTGTATTGACTTTCGTAAGTTGAACGCCATTACGCGATTTGATCCTGAGCCAATGGGAGACATTGAGGATATAATGATAAGACTCAACAAGGACAATTACTTCTCAAAATTTGACTTGAGCAAGGGTTACTGGCAGATACCAGTGGAGGAGAATTCGAGGCACATGACTGCCTTCTCGACCTTGGAAGGATGTTACCAATTTCGGAAATTACCATTTGGTCTTGTTAACTCAGGAGCCACATTCAACCGTATGATGAGGAAGATGTTGGACGGCAGCAAGAACACCGACCACTACGTAGATGACACACTTGGTCACAACCACACCTGGAAGGAACACATTGAGGATCTACGAGATCTCTTTACAAGGATTCGGGATGCGAATCTAACAGTTAGGCCTTCCAAGTGTATGAACGGCTACAGGACATTAGGATTTGTAGGACATACCGTGGGCGAAGGGACAATCGCCATGGAGGATGATAAGTTGGAAAAGATCCGCGACGCTCAACAGCCAAAGACGAAAAAGCAAGTCAGAGCTTTCCTTGGACTCGCCGGGTATTACCAGAAATTTGTGCTAAATTTTGCCGATGTCGCGAAACCTCTATCAGACCTCACCAAAAAGGGCCGACCGAATCAAAAGGATTGGGGACCACAAGAGGAAGAGGCGTTCAGGTGTCTCAAGGACCTCCTTACCCAGGCCCCGATTCTAAGGCTGCCAGATCTTTCCAAAACTTTCATCGTGCAATCAGATGCCTCAGATACTGGTTTAGGTTGTGTGTTACTACAAGAACACTCTGATGGTATATTTCCAGTCGCCTATATGCAAGTAAGAAACTACTTGATAGGGAAAGAAACTATTCAGTAATTGAGCGAGAGTGTCTTGCTATTGTGTTCGCCATTAAGAAGTTCCAAATGTACTTGTACGGTCGCGAATTTATACTGTATACAGATCATAGGCCATTGGTGTTTATCCAAAAGAGCAAAATAGAAAGTAGTAGAGTTATGCGATGGGCTCTGTTCTTACAGAACTACAAGTTTCGCATTAAGGCAATTAAGGGGTCAGAAAATGTAGCAGCAGATTATCTCAGTAGGCAATATTAGTTTTGTCATTCTGTTCCCTACAACTAGATGTCGTTAGAGATATGTTAGAGTTTAAGATAGGATTTTTGTATGTATACATTTATTCTAAGTGTTATGAAAATACATAAAGCTAAGTATTTTCAGAAATAGGGGGTTGTCGGAATAAATTTTAGTGATTTTTCTATACACTACTATGGACATATATAAGATGGTGTTGTGCTCCCTATATTGTGTCCGCTGAGGAGTTATCGCCCTTCACCGGATGTGAAGATGAAAGAGAACGCGCTGAATTCAGAAGGAGGACAGCGTTAGTTGGAGAGTGACAGGAACGCGCGTCGGAGACAACAGCTCAAGGAGCGGTGTAACCATGAACTGTATGTATGATACGTGTCTTCGAAATGAACTGAAGGAGGTTGCCTAGTTAACGTCATGAACGTGTGTATCAACAGTGATGTCGGTGCAATACGTGTGGAACTGTGGTGACGGCTGTGTGTGCACCGTGTGGAAATTGGGTCACAGCGCGGGCGGCAATAGACTGTTGGTATAATTATAGTGTTATTGTGTAAACTTGACACCCCCTATTGTTTCGTTATTATGTCTAATTAAATGTTAAATGTATCTCAACGCCTCTGTCGTCATTTCATAGACCAGCTAACAAATATCGTCCAATATACCTAACGAAAGATCCCAAAATAAATTAGTCTAGGGATAAGGTGAGCGGAATCGTCTTTGGACGTCGTCTGTTTCGTCTCCGCCCCATTCTAGGTATTTATCTAGATCATGAAAATACATAAAGCTAAGTATTTTCAGAAATAGGGGGTTGTCGGAATAAATTTTAGTGATTTTTCTATACACTACTATGGACATATATAAGATGGTGTTGTGCTCCCTATATTGTGTCCGCTGAGGAGTTATCGCCCTTCACCGGATGTGAAGATGAAAGAGAACGCGCTGAATTCAGAAGGAGGACAGCGTTAGTTGGAGAGTGACAGGAACGCGCGTCGGAGACAACAGCTCAAGGAGCGGTGTAACCATGAACTGTATGTATGATACGTGTCTTCGAAATGAACTGAAGGAGGTTGCCTAGTTAACGTCATGAACGTGTGTATCAACTGTGATGTCGGTGCAATACGTGTGGAACTGTGGTGACGGCTGTGTGTGCACCGTGTGGAAATTGGGTCACAGCGCGGGCGGCAATAGACTGTTGGTATAATTATAGTGTTATTGTGTAAACTTGACACCCCCTATTGTTTCGTTATTATGTCTAATTAAATGTTAAATGTATCTCAACGCCTCTGTCGTCATTTCATAGTCCAGCTAACAAATATCGTCCAATATACCTAACGAAAGATCCCAAAATAAATTAGTCTAGGGATAAGGTGAGCGGAATCGTCTTTGGACGTCGTCTGTTTCGTCTCCGCCCCATTCTAGGTATTTATCTAGATCATTTTTCTCCTGACACAGAGTAACTTACATCAGTAAACAAATGTGTGTCTATATGAAGACTAGAGTAACTTATACCAGTAAACAAATGAGTGTCTATATGAAGACCAGAGTAACTTACATCAGTAAACAAATGTGTGTCTATATAAAGACCAGAGTAACTTACATCAGTAAACAAATGTGTGTCTATATGAAGACCAGAGTAACTTACATCAGTAAACAAATGTGTGCCTATATGAAGACCAGAGTAACTTACATCAGTAAACAAATGTATGCCTATCTGAAGACCAGAGTAACTTACATCAGTAAACAAATGAGTGTCTATATGAAGACCAGAGTAACTTACCATCAGTAAACAAATGTGTGCCTATATGAAGACCAGAGTAACTTACATCAGTAAACAAATGTGTGCCTATCTGAAGACCAGAGTAACTTACATCAGTAAACAAATGTGTGTCTATATGAAGACCAGAGTAACTTACATCAGTAAACAAATGAGTGTCTATATGAAGACCAGAGTAACTTACATCAGTAAAGAAATGTATGCCTATCTGAAGACCAGAGTAACTTACATCAGTAAACAAATGAGTGTCTATATGAAGACCAGAGTAACTTACATCAGTAAACAAATGTGTGCCTATATGAAGACCAGAGTAACTTGCATCAGTAAACAAATGTGTGTCTATATGAAGACCAGAGTAACTTACATCAGTAAAGAAATTTGTGTCTATATAAAGACTAGAGTAATTTACATCAGTAAACAAATGTGTGCCTATATGAAGACCAGAGTAACTTACATCAGTAAAGAAATTTGTGTCTATATAAAGACTAGAGTAATTTACATCAGTAAACAAATGTGTGCCTATATGAAGACCAGAGTAACTTACATCAGTAAACAAATGTGTGTCTATATGAGGACCAGAGTAACTTACATCAGTAAACAAATGTATGTCTATATGAAGACCAGAGTAACTTACATCAGTAAACAAATGAGTGTCTATATGAAGACCAGAGTAACTTACATCAGTAAACAAATGTGTGTCTATATAAAGACCAGAGTAACTTACATCAGTAAACAAATGTGTGTCTATATTAAGACTAGCTACTGTTGTAGCGGAAAAGATATCACCTTCTGACTGACTTTTCCGCTACTGCAAGGTCCCTCTATAAAGGTGTGGGAAACCACATCAGGTACGACCGACCATCGATTATGTCTTGTCAAAAATTATTCCGATCAAACACGGCTTTGACACATACCTGGGTGTTAGTAGGGGATGTTATTCTAGCTGTAGACGTCCAGTTTTTAACTTTTTAACCATTATTTAATCAGATAGATGCATTTGAATCCAATGTTGACAATTTCTCGGCTAAAATCGAGCGACATTTTGTAAACTACCGCCGCGCATGCGCCAGTCTCCGAGAACATTACTTGTGAGGCCCATTAGGGGTGATGATATTTCCATTATGTCTTGCAGGCCTACAAATGTTCATACAACACATACAATGGATAGACAAGCAATTTGATTATAAATATATATAAAAACATGAAAAAGAGGAAAAGAACTTTTTTTATTTTATTCTTTAAGTTAAAAAGATGTAAAAAAAAAAAACATAGTTTGTTTGAAAAACTGTTCAATTCATCATCAGCATCTGTATTTTTTGGAAAGTTTTATTTTTTATTGTTTTTATTTTTAGAATGATTAATTATTATCTTTTATGTCAAACTTATTGAATTTATATTTATTTGGAAAGTGCATACATGTGTTTCCATTTTTTTCAAAACTCAACTGCAGGATTTTTCTGTAGTTTGTTTACATGTACATGTAAGCCCTACAACATTAAACATAATAAACCAAGCTAATTATAAAGTTTAAACTTGATTTGAATTGTAGGTGATTTTCTTTGATGTCAAATTAAATTCTGATTGATTGGAAATGGAAGATATTCTTGATGTTTTCTTCATCAACACACATTAACATGGTAAAGTTATTTGGAAATGCAGAATATAATTTATATAAAATGTGGCTTGTGTATCGACAGAAGAAATGCACGTGTATGAAATTTTATTGATATTGATTATAAGTATATAAAGATTATATGTATTGACATATTCATTTATGAATTATAAAAAATATGAGAACAGAGAAAATCACGAATAGTTTCTGATGCTAGAATTTATAAGAATATTTCCACAAATTTCCATTCTAAATGATAATGTCAAAGTCAAAATTGTATTACCCATGCGATCTACATTATGAATTTATAAATATACATGTACTGTGTGCATTGTTAAAAAATGCAAAAAAAAAAATCAATAAAAAATCATGGACAATATGTCAAGACATATTGGAATCAGACAAGATAAGAGTCATTTACTTAAGAAATATATCATTAATTATGAAAAGAAAACTGATACAAATCATTTATTTATTTTATATAGGCCTATATATATTTGTTTAATCTTAAATTAATTTCTTACTACCCATTTCATTTCTCAGAATGCTTAAAGAAACTTAAATATTGTGTATTCATTTTAGTGATTTTACTATTTGATTTCATTTTAAAAATGACATCGCCAAAATACCCGAATTTTTAGACCTACTCCTTTCATATGACTCATATATGAGTGTCCCCCATGGGGCCTCACAAGTAATGTTCTCGGAGACTGGCGCATGCGCGGCGGTAGTTTACAAAATGTCGCTCGATTTTAGCCGAGAAATTGTCAACATTGGATTCAAATGCATCTATCTGATTAAATAATGGTTAAAAAGTTAAAAACTGGACGTCTACAGCTAGAATAACATCCCCTACTAACACCCAGGTATGTGTCAAAGCCGTGTTTGATCGGAATAATTTTTGACAAGACATAATTGATGGTCGGTCGTACCTGATTTGGTTTCCCACACCTTTATAGAGGGACCTTGCAGTAGCGGAAAAGTCAGTCAGAAGGTGATATCTTTTCCGCTACAACAGTAGCTATATTAAGACCAGCAGAGGGTAACTTACATCAGTAAGCAAATGTGTGTCTATATGAAGACTAGAGTAACTTATACCAGTAAACAAATGTTTGTCTATATGAGGACCAGAGTAACTTACATCAGTAAAGAAATTTGTGTCTATATAAAGACTAGAGTAATTTACATCAGTAAACAAATGTGTGCCTATATGAAGACCAGAGTAACTTACATCAGTAAACAAATGTGTGCCTTTATGAAGACCAGAGTAACTTACATCAGTAAACAAATGTGTGTCTATATGAAGACCAGAGTAACTTACATCAGTAAACAAATGTGTGCCTATATGAAGACCAGAGTAACTTACATCAGTAAACAAATGTGTGTCTATATGAAGACTAGAGTACGAGTAACTTACATCAGTAAACAAATGTGTGCCTATATGAAGACCAGAGTAACTTACATCAGTAAACAAATGTGTGTCTATATGAATAGCAGAGTTACTTACATCAGTAAACAAATGTGTGTCTATATGAAGACCAGAGTAACTTACATCAGTAAACAAATGTGTGCCTATATGAGGACCAGAGTAACTTACATCAGTAAACAAATGTATGTCTATATGAAGACCAGAGTAACTTACATCAGTAAACAAATGAGTGTCTATATGAAGACCAGAGTAACTTACATCAGTAAACAAATGAGTGTCTATATGAAGACCAGAGTAACTTACATCAGTAAACAAATGAGTGTCTATATTAAGACCAGGGTAACTTACATCAATAAACAAATGTGTGTCTATATAAAGACCAGAGTAACTTACATCAGTAAACAAATGTGTGTCTATATTAAGACCAGCAGAGGGTAACTTACATCAGTAAGCAAATGTGTGTCTATATGAAGACTAGAGTAACTTATACCAGTAAACAAATGTTTGTCTATATGAAGACCAGAGTAACTTACATCAGTAAACAAATGTGTGTCTATATAAAGACTAGAGTAACTTACATCAGAGTAACTTACATCAGTAAACAAATGTGTGTCTATATGAAGACTAGAGTAACTTATACCAGTAAACAAATGTGTGTCTATATGAAGACCAGAGTAACTTACATCAGTAAACAAATGTGTGTCTATATGAAGACCAGAATAACTTACATCAGTAAACAAATGTGTGTCTATATGAAGACCAGATTAACTTACATCAGTGACACAAGCATCCTTCCTCTTTCCATTCTTGGTGACATAGCAGCCAATGGGAAATCCTCTGGAGCAATATTTCTCATTCTGTTCTACATCATAGCACCATGTCAGTGGCATGTTATCAACAATCCTGTCATCAAAGGACATCATTAATCAATTATCACAATTGGTAATTAGTTTACTTGGATAATATCAATCAATTATCACAAGTATAGAACCAAGGCATTACAAAATAAGGTGCCTCTACTGATTATTTTGGTTCCAGTTGCCAATCTCAAATCATATTTTTCATTTTCTTTACTTTGTATAAGACAGAAGTTATCGTACACATTTTTGCCCATCAACTGAACTGAAATTAACAACTTTGTAGAAAGGGAAAGTTTAGTCATAGAGAACATTTTTTTAAGGTGTTTTGCTAATTTGTGTGACAAATAGACTTCACATCACATTCAATGTGTAAAGGGTATGAGGGTACTAGAAAATATGACCGTAATAATCCAACCAATAGATTTCACACAGTCAAATGTTTTCTTTGTAATAAAATTATATCACCCGTGGACTTCACATATTCAGATAAGTACCTACCAATATGAAGGCATCAGAAAATATTCCTTGTATTAAACTTACCAGTGATGTTGGTAGTTCAGTGAAATTCCTTTCTTCAAAAACTTGAGCTTGGCTAGTGACTCCTTCTGTTTAGGCTGGTATGACCGTGAGCAGGCCACTTTACATTTGACATCGGTCATGTAGGTTGCCTGTAAAAACATCACATACATACACCACATATAAATTGCCTGCAAAAATATCAAATGGAAAATAATTAAATTTCCAAAAACACTAATTAATCAAAGTACCAAGGCCACTCATAGATGCTTACTCCAACAATGTTAGAGGTATAGCACGACGAGACACTTTTGATCATTACGTCGTGTCTAACCTCTAACAATCGAGGCAGGATTCACACGGCGCAGAAATAGGCTCGATATAAATTCAAAATTTCAAGTTGTGTTTACACTAACCTTTTATATCCTGAAAGAATTATCCCAAATCATGTTAAATCAAAAATTCAAAATATCACTATTGCACTGTTATACCGAATTTAGACATTTCTATACCCCCACCACTATTTGTAAGTCTACCCGGTCGCCATTTTTACTCGGTTGTTACAAATTACGGAATGGTGATGGAAAGTAAAAGTATCATTATCTATGAAATATTTTGCAGTATTTCGACTAAAATGCATCAATTCATTTAAAAATTTACAGAATCAATCAGAACTAATAAAAAATACTTGTTTCCGTGCATACAAACAACCTTGGTTACCACTATTAATATTATCTTTCCATTTGATACACCGTACTATAATTTGATAAACCGGAAGTGACGAAAATTTGAATAGGAATTAACCTACATTTGTAGATTATACAGCGATGCTATGGGTCAGCTCTTAAATGTGTGATTATTCCGCGGATTAATGTTATGTCATACCTATTCTTATACCAGGATGTGTTCATGGATAACTACTGATTCACGCTATACATGTTTTTTGACATTCTGGTAAGTTTTTCACTTGGTAATTAAGCGTCAAAGTTCCGCTCTACTTCGAGGGCGGAACTTGCGAAGACTCTTATAGGGTTCGGGCATTAGATCTCGATATTGCACATCAGAAGTTTCTCAATATCGAGATCTAATATTATTGGATTAATAGATGCTGTGATTGAAGGATTCAAACTAAATAACAAAGAAATTGGTTTTTCATTTAAATAATGAATTTAGTATACTTTAAGTGTGCAGTGTTGAATTTCGGAGCTTAACAAAATATATTTACGGTATACCGTATTTATTCAATATTTGAAGTTTTTCAAGAACGATAAGTTGAATAACTCATTTTCCTGAAATAACTGTAATAAATTTGATATCTAAATTATTTCTGAAATTACTATATATTTCGACACTAATGAAACCGTTCAGAATCTGAGTATCATTTTTTATAATTCTTTTTTAATTACTAAATTATTAATTTTATCAATGTCTCTTCAAAGACAAAAAAATAATAAGTAAATATAAGTTTTCTAATCCCTATTGAGATTCTTCCTCTAGACTCTTTTATATTCGGACGTTTGATAACTTTATTCTGGAAAATCAAGTCAGGTTGACCTAACTGCAGTGGTTCCCATACTAGCACACATCGCTAGTGGAGATAATTTTCTCTCCATACGCACATATATTATTTAGTGACACATATTAAAAACAAAGAACCATCCCCTATTGTAAACAATGTTATGTTCCATCGCTACTTTGAGTAGCCATTTTAAAAGTCCCTCTCTGTCATGTGACCGCTATAGTCTGTTTCAATAAAATTCATTATCTGTATAACCTTATTCCATTCAGTGTAATAGGCATTATTTGGAACGCACTATAGTGGTCATGTGACAGCGAGGGACTTTCAAAATGGCTGCTCAAAGTAGCGATGGAACATAACATTGTTTACAATAGGGGATGGTTCTTTGTTTTTAATATGTGTCACTAAATAATATATGTGCGTATTGAGAGAAAAATATCTCCACTAGCGATGTGTGCTAGTATGGGAACCACTGCAGTTGGATTATTTCTGTAATAGACCCTTACAAGAGGTAGGTCAACCTGACTTGATTTTCCAGAATAAAGTTTAGAAGGCTCGAGTAGGGATTCCGACGAGAGACATCTATCAAACGTCCGAATATAAAAGAGTCTAGAGGAGGAATCTCAATAGGGATTAGAAAACTTCATGCAATACATTGGACTTTAGCAAGTCTTCATAAGGCTACCGTACATTACACGGCAATATAAGTTATTAATCACTTTAAAATGCTCGTACATATATAGATCTACTGTATATTATCATTATATTTTGTAAGTTTATGTTGATAAATTTTGTACCTTTCCCCTTTCAATATAACGCAGTTGTCGATAAACAAAAGACACAACTCCCAGTGACAGATCAAGAGGAAACACATACTCAAAAATATTAACTTTTACTGTGCAATAATATCATCGGATATAGTTCGTCAATGCAACCAACACAAAAAAACTTCATAAGCATTATAAGAACTTTCTTTTGTAGTAACCTTCCTAACATTTGATTACAATAATCGATCAGTAGTATGAATTACGTAAAATTTAAATAAACATACACAATCTAAAATCCACCGAAAGTCTGCCGCGTAGGAAGACAGCGAAGAAGGCGTTGTTCGTGATTTTCGGGAGACTACTATCTCGGAGTAATACCAATATCATAGAGTTGTATGTACAAATTCAATGTCTGTGGTTTTGACTATTGGGGTTTTATTTTTCATACCATCAAGTATTACGTGAAATGAACAAAACAACTTTTAATTTTCATCGCGGAGTGGTTTCATTGTTTTGATGTGCACAGGCTCACCGAGCGTACCTAAGAATGCTGTTTCACAGCATCAAAAATATGACTTATTTCTATTGGAGGATATAGGTCTTTTAAACTGGAATTATGTCAGCTAATATGAAAGCCACTCTCTGACACTTGCAAGAAGACTTAAATATTTAAATATTCTTCTTTTATCAATGCAATATTTTACTGACTGATGTACAAGTCTTGATCAAACTGTAGCTGTGCTGGGTAGTGGGTACAAAATAAGTAATGTTGCTTTTAAGTTAAGGGAGATAACTCGGATAGCAATATCATATACTTATCAAGGTAGGCCTATAACATTCTAGATCTGTTCATGTTCTAGTTTACAAGTTTTGGGTATCTATATTTTAAAGTGACCTTTATCACTTTAATCAATTATATTTTAATACCTTATAAAAGCTGAAGCGTGTTTTAACTTAGCAATGGAGTTACATTAGCAGGTGGAAAGAAATACCAGGTTGCTATTTTCAGTCAATAGTGCAATTATGTTGATCACTGTATTATAATTAGAAGCCACTGCACCAGAGACAAAGATATTACACATATCTCATTTAAATATAAAAGAATGTAACAATTAACACTATGGAATCTTTACTGTCAAACCTATTAGTTATCAATTTTTATGGATTTTCTTTATCTTGCAATATATTTCCGATATGATAATCTCAGTATCGACCAGAAGTAAGTTGAATTGGCTTACACATTACACATGCACACACATTGACAGGATATGGGTCATAATATAAACCATCATTTTAATAAGCCCACTGATTTTTCAGGGTATTTGGGAAAAAAGTTTTTGTAACAAACTGGGAATTTTTAATGAAAAAAGGGCAGTCTTGGGAAAAAGTTACCCATTCCTGAACATGGTATTACAGGTAATTAGGATATTGTAAAACAGTAAACTGTTTCATTTTATCAAAAGGTGACGACCATCACCACAGTTTAAGAGTAGTTTGTTTTTAGATAAAACAACGAGGGGGAGATTTCCAGGTTTTTTTTTGTTTTTCAGCAATTTGTTTGGGAATTTTTCATTGTACTTGGGAAAAATAGGGGGTTTGGCATTGGGAATGGGGTCGTATGTACTGACCCCAGTTATATAAGGAGAAAAATCACTGAAGCCACTTGACTTTCAGTCAGAGTGGCTTAAAAACTGAATCAGTGATACAGCTTTGGATTAACTTATTAACTTGAACCAAATAAACAATTAAGTAGTTTCATTACATTGTAAGGCGATGGACGAATCCTTTCCCCAAAAACCACCTGGCCCAAGTTTTCCACGGGAGAATGATCTTCATCAGTGGTACAAAAGTCAAATCTGGAAAGAAAACAAAAGGCCCAAAGGGCCTTAACGGTCATCTTCAATATATAGTAGAACTGAAATACACAGTAAGTTGTTTACCTGATATTTGATTCCTGTGACTTTGAATGAAGATCAAGGTCATTCACTGAACAAATTTGGTAGCTCTTCATCCAAGCATACAACATACCCAATATCAGTACCCTGGGCCGCTTAGTTATTCAGTATTAACAAAAAAAAATGTCTGGGTCGCTTAGTTATTCAGTATTAACACACAAAAAAATCCAAATATTTTAGCCTATTTGACCCCTCTGACCTTGAAGGATGGTCAAGGACATTCATTTAAACACACTTGGTAGCCCATAATCCTAACATGCTATAGATCCAATATCAGGTCTCTAAGGCTATTAGTAAAGTTCTGTAATTAACAAGAAGTCGTTTAAAGGTCATTCATTTGAGCAATCTTGGTAGCCTTTCATGCTAACATGATACAGGTCCAATATATGGTCTCTAGGCCTACATATTAGGGGTGTAACAATACATCGGACTATCGATATATTGCGATTGTATGCCTCTCAACTCGATCAATCAATGGCAATTTCAAAAAGTCGATAACAAGATAGTACGCCAAACTATCGATAGTTTCAATAGTCAGATATTTTTCTGTAACTTGAACTAAAATCTTGTATACTCACAGAGGTTTCATACAGTACTGTAACAGACTAACAGTCACGATAAAATGTCACTTTTCCATGCTTTTCAATCCAAACGCAAACACTGACCATGTTCTCAATCACGATCTTCATTGCGTTTGAGTTGGTACTGATGCTAGCAGGTAAAGGTAAGTAACTCTAAACCAAGACTGCACTAGATGTATGTCATTGACCGGATTGTAATCGAATTCTGAGTGCAATACTATCACAATACTATTGCAATTGTATCCTGCAATAGTTAAACTATCACAATAGTATTTCCCTCGATAGCAATAGTATTGCAATAGTTAAAATTGTAGGCAATAGTCGCCCCTACTACATATATCATAAATTTAAACAAACTTACGAATGGTATTCATAAGGTACAATTGTTTCAATGGAGTTGAGTCTATTAACAAAGATCTTCACTTCAGTCTGAAACAAAAGAGAAATTTATCATTGGTTTCAAAGTTCAAATAGCAATTTGTACTACACTTTGTACAGCTTTACATATAGAGTGGCAAGTCAAGCTCAAAACACTTAACATTTTACAGCTGCTGGCTAACATTGGAGCAGGGAATCATTTGACATGTTAGAATCATGACAACATTTTAGGAAGTCTGCAGTTCAAGTAAACAAAATTAATGTGGATGACATCAGAGATTTAAATAGTAGGGATAAGAAGGTACCTCATGGCCTTACTTAACGCCGCCCGCAGCAGAAGCTATCCAAGAATGCATCGCATGTCTAAATTACAGTCGAGTACAATCTAACGACACCATACTGAAACTACGCTTCGTCCGATAAAGCGATCTAGGCTATAATTCAGGAGATGAGCAGAAAAAAACCCAAATATCCCAAAGTTTGCTCTTTATTGAAAATGTAATTTATTTGAATAATCCATTACATTTTCATAATTGTAGAGGTGTTAAACTTATTATATATATAAACGTAATGTGATTTCCTGATCCCGGCATGGTTACTTCCTCGATCTGTTCATTATATAGATCGCCCCGTGAAATATCAATCAAGGATTTATAAGTGAGACGTCCTTGTATCAATATAATAAAACCCACGTACTCTGATTTCAAAAATTGACCGATTTCCATTTAGTTTTCAAATATTTGTTGCTCGGTGAATTTTAAATGATAATATATTAAATTGATCCAATTTGAACATATTGAACCTTTTGAATTTTCGGTGGTAAAACTGTACACAAATCATCGAAGCTACCCTAAATTTATAATGGCGACGATACTGTTCCGATAGGGTCATGAAAGATAGCACAATTAAACCCACATACTCTGAATTCAATAATTGACTGATTTCCATTTAGTTTTTAAAGTGAATAGTCGGGCAAAGAAAACCAGTCTAAATGCGTTCATTTGCCTTCCAAAAGTTCTCACATATTAATACGACGGTCAAGTTCTGCTTAGTTTCCCGGTTCTGACCATTAAAGTAAAGAAAAGTTGAAAGCATTGAAAGCGAGGCTGTGTGGAAATGTAACCACGGACATAGTGAGCCAGGAGGACGTTTTAGAATTTCCATACTTTAAATTAATTTCTTCGTACGCAGACAGATTTTGACGAGAGATTTTTTATTTTTCCATTCCAAAAGAAATTATACTGGATACATTCACACCATTTTTACCGACTTTATCCATCCTTGCCCGACTGTTCACTTTAAATATTTGTTGCTTGGTAAATTTTACAAGATAAAATTTTAAATTGATTGAAGTTACCCTAAATTTATAATGGCGACGATATTGTTCAGATAGGATCGTGAAAATAGCACAATTTAAACCACGTACTCTGATTTCAATAATTGATTGATTTCCATTTATTTAGTTTTCAAATATTAATTTTCTATTGATTGAGTTTGTACATATGGAAACTTTTAAAGCTCAAGTACAAGTGTTAACAAATTATCGAAGGTACCCAATATATCATAGCGAAGAGATACAGTGCCGATCAAGCTGTGATAGATAGCATAACTTGATATCTAATTAACGGAAAGTGATTTGCAACTATTATAATCACAGGTGTCATACTGTCATCAGGTGAACCGTCGGCCAGAACACCTGGCCACCGCCCCAGGTCATCGCCTCACTTAACTCAACGGGTTACCTGTGTTTGAGTCTCAAAGGCTATACAGTAAGTTTGTAAATTAGATAATATTTTTCTAATCTAATTTTCCCAAACAGCTTTATTTTTATGCATAGAACCATATTGAAATAAAAGTCAATTCTAAGTGAAGTGTAAATATTCCGCTTTACCAGAGATTTGAATATAATATATTTAAATATCTTGCTTTACCAAGCAATTTTTTTTTACTAAAGCCAAATTGAATTTCCAGGGTTTAAAGGGACAATTCATTCTACGAGAACATTAAAATTTGTATATATATCGGAAAACCCCCAGTTCTAATAGAAATTAGATCAGTCGGTTTTACTGTGATATGTCAGCAAATCCCATGGTGGCGAAATGCATGCAATGTTCAAACTCACTCGCTGTCCGCCATTACACATTGTGGTCTAATATCTTGTATGCCGAACCCAGTCCCTTGCTCGTAGAGTAATGCTACTTTTGTCTAGAACTGCTCAAATCGCTCTGACAGAAGTGTGTTTACCTTATTAGGTGAATTGTTTTGCCTTAAAAATCAGTATATCACCTCCACAGTGGTTATGTAGTTCATTTGTTTAACGTGCGTGACTTTGGCTCCGGTATGGGTACAGCGTACATATTGTACCTGCTTAATCGTATTGATCAACGATTTGTAATTACAACAGTATCAATTAAAATACTAAATAATGACGTGGAATTTGTCAATATCTTATGTTATATGTTTCATAAGAAATGTAGAACAATACATTTATGCCATATTTTGCTTCTTGGTTATGTAAAAGAATTAGTCTGAATGAATTGTCCCTTTAACTCATGAAATTTATATGTGTCGTATTTTTCATTCTTATGAATCAAGAAAAGCTTTTATAATATGTCATTAATCACCATAATTTACTAACATTTTGATCATTACTTACAGAATTTTCAATGCATAGGTTTTAATTTTACAATTTTTCATAAAAAACAACACAGAAATGTATATACATGCATGAGATGAGCGTCTCTAATGCAACAGTAAAAAAGCTATGAGATACTTTTCGATGTTTATTGGTTTGTATATAGTGAAATATGCTGTACACAGCTTCATGGACTAACACTATGATAACTCGCCTCCATAGTGCGCAGACGCACGGCTTGGTCTCACGGTAACTGTTCATCCGTTTACAATAACAATAGGTGGGTACGTGATATCGCGAGAACAGCCCTAGTTACTTATCCCAATTACTATTTAAATCTCTGATGACATATGCTATTAATCCTGAAAACCATTATCTATGTAGATGATCGCGGTACAATTTCTTTGATGATCGAGTTTAATTTGCTTAATAGATCTGATGATGGTGGGCTACAAATAGATTTTTCTTCTAAAAATGAAAATATTGTGGTGGTTTTTTTTTGTATGTGTTACATTTTTAAACACAGAACTATTTAAAAATTGTATTTGCGCGCCCTATCAATCAAAATCACGATTATAAGTCCTTCACAATAAAATTTTGCCAGCCAGTAGGCCTACAATTTATGAGTTTTGTCCATTGCTAACAGTTATTACAGTACATCAATTGAAGATACTCTAGTCTACGTAACGTTAGATCTTGATTCTTGACTCATCATTCTACTTCTTGTTTTATGATCACATCCTAATGAATGAACAATGTTGAAAGTTCACATATATACTGAGTGGGCAACTTCCAGAAAGTATTCTTTGTTTTTAAATGAAATGGACCCTTCGTAATTGCTTTTATTTGGTATTGATCTTTATTATACAGAACAGAATGGCCAATTGAACATGGACGGTACCTAGAATTTAAGTACCTATTCTAGGTCAAATGTAAGTCTACGTGGTGGCAATTCAGGCAAACCTACAACAGTTCATCGAACCATAGAAATATGTAGGCCTAAATGGGAAAATGTCAAGATATTATTTATTAGCTGGAACGATACATATGTACATATCTCTTACTATACATCTTGTTTCAATTTATGTTCATTGAATAACTACTGTAAACCAAATGACTATGAAAAACGTCAAACTTTACCTTGCAATTTTCCGACTTTTGCTTGCAATAAGTCACGGGAGCCAAACCTGGGAGGTAAAAGGCAGAGGAAAGGGAAAATAGTCCCACCAAAACGGCTAAAATCTTCACCATGTTTTATGGCAACGTCTTTACCTGGTTTAGACGTGTCAATTGAACATGAAACGATCTATTTAGCCTAGAGGAAACCTCCGATTTACACGCAACGTAAAAATGGCCGCCTTAATTCCGAAGTTTTTCGTTTTTCTTCATAACAGTCGGTGAAAACACCCGAGGACCTACGAATGATTACTCCACGTCACAGGTAACAACTTGCAAGGTGATAGGGGAGGTAACTCAAAGAATTGGCCATCACAATGGTGTTATATTCTGTAACGCCTTGTTAGAGAGCAGCTCATTTTATTAGTTTTGATTGAATTTAATGAAAAATGATGGACGTAGACTGATAGCCCCTCTGCCTCATATCACAAGATACAGTACATGTATATTACACAGATTATAAAATGACAATACTAAAGTAAAATTGAGATTCAAAAACAAATTATCATGCTGTTATCTATGTTGTCCTTAGTGAAGAAATTGCTGCATAAGATCTAATAGAATTTAATCATACGTATTCCTACACGTATCTTCATACCAAAATGTCAACATGCATGAATACTATATAAATAGATCAACAGTATTGTAACGTGACTCTACCCAAACAGAATTAACTCTTTTTGAAGAACATGTGCTTGAATCCAGATTTTTCTCTCTGTCTTTTGATTTTAAAAACAGAAATGTAAAACGAAATTGATGACTTTAAAGAGTCACAAAAAGTATTAACTTACCGTTACTACACCTTTCATCACGTTCTTGGCAATTTAATTCGAATAAAATTAAATGCCAATTTTCATAACAATAAAATTATTGATATCAGAGTATAATAGTATATAATAGTAATTACTATTTAAATCTCTATTGATACGAATTATGAAATATGAATCATAATTTTTGCAAATGCTGACAAATACGTAGTTTATACTCTATTTACTCCATGGACATTTTCAGTTGTGAATCTTTTATGTATGTAGTGAACTGGAAGTCTGTTTTGCAATTAGGCTGGAGAAAAAGAGAATAAAATATGGAAGCTGGCGGCAACGCGAGCGAAAGCTCATTCCCTTTTAGCTTTCTCCGTGCCCGGTAAATACACATCTCATAGAAAAACATGAAATTGATAATAAAGATATGAGTTAATTAACAAATCAAAGAGAATAAAGATTACATACAATACAAGTCTACACCTTTTTAACCAACTCCTCAAAGGAAGTTCAGATCTCAATGCTCCTCGGCAGTCCACCAGCCACATTGAAAGATATTTTTGTTGATGAGGACCGTTGCCTTGCGTCATTTGTATATATTCCGAAAATGCTTCACAGCTAACGTTTAACTAGTAAGGCAAAAAAACTATGTCCGTTTAGGGTTACATCGGCAAAAAAAAATGGGTCGGTCGGATGGATTTTATTTCTTTTCTTTTTTAGTGTCTTTCACTCTAAAATGATGGCCGGAACCGGAGTCTGAGGTGGAAATCCCGACTTAAAAAAAAAAAAAAATCGTAGAAAAGTGGAAAAAAATAGTGTCTAGGGTAAAAAATTAGGGTCGGTCGGGTAACCCTAAACAGACATTTTTTTGGCCTAAGAGTATGTCTCAATGAATCCTACATTGATTGGATTTTTTTGTCATATTTTATAGTTAACAATTATTTTGATTTGGATTGTTTTGCACTGACCATTTGTCTTCTTAATTTCCTGAAGTTATTGAGTTTTTTTTTTTGTTCATAATAATATAATACTTTCATTGTAACTCTTCAAATTGTGGGGGGCTAAAGACATGAATGAATGAATTTAATAAAGCCATACGAGTCATCCCTTTTCCATTAATTAACTGGAAGTCTGTTTTGTAATTTAGTCGGAGAAAAAAAAAATGAAATATGGAAGCTTGTGGCAACGTGTTTGTGTCATCCTTACAACCAAGCGAGCATTCCCTTTCTCCCTTGCCCGCTAAATACACATCTTATAGAAAAAACATTAAATTGATAAATATATGAATTGATTAACAAATCAAATAGCATAAAAATTAAATACATGTGTATATATTTATACATGATATATGTAGAAATCTATATGGAAATTTTCGTAATAATATGCAAGAAACAAGGGAGGTAATTCATTTTCTTGCACAAGTCAAGTCAAGTCAAGTAAATTTTATTTAAAGTCGTAACATAGTTAAAACATATGACAACACAAGCCCACATGGGCTTTAACACCGACTATCTAACAAGATTAAAAAAGAAAACATAAGATAAAGCAAAGCATGCAAAAACTAGACATAAGCAGGACTACGAGAGTGAAAAACTATACTCTTTAAGAGAAAAAAATATCACAGGTGTTATAAAGAAGGCAAATTTCAGATCACAGATATTTATACAAGCTTAGGACATAAAACATTTAACATTAAAATAAACATTCTATTTTTAATTGATTAGTGATTACCTGGTTTCCTGCAGCCTGATCAAATGTATCAAGGGCCAAGTTTCCGTGTTGGTCATATCAACTCTATCCACTTCCAGTTGGCTATCGGCACAGTTAAAGTTGACCAGACTCCAAAATTTTGCGCCATTAGAAAAATTCAAAATTTGGGAAGTAAAATTACTACTGCATATAAAATATCAGAAAGGGTAGTAAAAAAGGTAAAACTCTGTTATTTGCCGCATAGGGAACACTTGCAGCTGAAACCATTCCAGCTTCCAATAATTTGTTTAAAATGATTAAAAGATATGGTTGTTCTGGCCTCTACTGGTAGGGAATTCCGTGCAGCTTCTTCACATTCTATTGTGATGTCACCAATTTTGAATTATGTAATTTCATTTAAAGATTTTTTTCTCGATTGCTATGGCCTGAAATTTGTCTGGATTTACTTTCATTTGTTTTGAGTGAACCAATTAATGAGTATTTCGCTTTCCTTTTCCAATATATCTTCAACAACATATTTGTTATCATGAATGGCCGAAAGAGTGTTATCATCTGCATAATTGAATAGTTTAGTACGTTTTGAAAATATTGAAAATTGTCGGACACAAAATCGAACCTTGAGGGACCTCTTTCACCACTGTTTGCATTGAACTTTTACTATGTCCTAATTTAACACATTGTTTTCGATTTGTTAAGTAGCTTTTAATAAGATTGATGGCACCATCTCCAACCCCATAAGCCCACATCTTTTCCAGCAAGGAGGGACGCAATCGAACGCCTTAGACAGGTCCATCAATATGGCCGCATCTCCACTCCACTGTCATAGCTATCGGTGGATAATGACAGCTATACCCCTTCCTAAAAGCAGAGGTAGGGGTTGAAGATGCTGCTGCAAAATCGATCAAGTTATTCTGCTATGGAACGTTCGATAATCATTGAGACTGTCTGGTAAAATAGTTCTTTTTATTTAGAGGATCTTCCCTCTTAAAAATAAAGGGACAAAAGTTAATAAGAATGTGCGAAATAGAAATACATTTTATATACGAATATCGAAAGATAACAATTTCAAGTGTGACAGACTCAGAGTGCTGGTTTTGCTCGTTTTTTTTTTGTTTTTTTTTTGTATAATTGGCGAGAACAGGACAGCCCGCCATTGTATGTATGGAGTAAACGGTGCTAAATTACAGGAAATGTACACTTAGTGAATTAGAGCAAAGACCTATTTTATACAGCATCATGACCACTTTCTCCAGCTAACACGACACACGACTAGTATTCATAGCTGTTACCACAATGCAGCTAGGTATTGTGTTTTTGATATTAACATGCATGTCGTCATGTATAGTGACAAAAGCTGTAGATGGCGGAGACGACAGTAGCGATGACTGGACGGCCGTAGAGAAGAAAACTCTCGAACTGGAAACAAAAGTTGCTGGATTGAAAACAGAGATTTGTGCGCTGGAGATGAAATTGAAAGAAGAAAATGACGAACACCAGAATCAACTGAAAAAGATGTCGGCAAATGTTTCCGACACGATGAAACTTGTTGGGGTTCAAACCACCGACCTGGCCACACTTCGTGCAGACGTCGACACACTGTTACAGGAACTGACCGCTGCAACGCCAACCCCTGGTAACATATACAGTTCTTAGTATTATCTCTTTGCTATAGTTGTTGTTTGTGTAATTTTTGTCAGTTGATTTTGTGATATTGCAATTTTTGTCTAGCGTTTTTTTTTTTTTGTGTGTGTGTGTGTGTTATTTAGTGATTAGTGATTTCTGTAGTCATTGTGCTTCGTCTGTCGTCGTCCGTCGTCGTGCGCCGTCCGTACACTTTTCATTCAAGCGACTTCTTTTCGGTAACCGATAAACCCAGGGTAACACGCTGGGATGAAAGCCTACCAAATGAATAGCATTGACCTTAATTCAAGGTCGCAGGGGTCAAACATAATATAGGGTCTGTGACATGCTGTGATGAAGGGCTACCAAATTTGTTCAAACGAATGTCCCCGACCTTCATTCAAATTTACAGGGGTTAAAAATGGCTAAAGTATTTAAATGACTTATTGTTCTTAACCTTGGGACCTAGACCTGATATAGGGTTTGTGACATGCTGGGATGAAGGGCTATTAAATGACCCGACCTTTATTCAAGGTTACAGGGGTCAAAATGGCTAAAATATTTAGCTTCTTATCATTAACCTTGGGGGCTAGAGACCTGATATAGGGTCTGTGACATGCTGGAATGAAGGGCTACCAAATTTGTTCAAACAAATAACCCCGACATTCATTTAAGGTCATAAGGGTCAAAATGGCTAAAATATTTAAACGACTTCTCTTGTCATTAACCTTGGGGCCTAGAGACCTGATATAGGGTCTGTGACATGCTGGGATGAAGGACTATTAAATTTCTTCAAACGAATGACCCCGAACTTCATTCAAGGTTACAGGGGTCAAAATGGCTGAAATATTTAAACGACTTCTCTTGTCAATAACTAGAGGCATAGAAGCCTTATGTTGGATTTGTTATTAGTCACTACTATTTTAAACTTTCCCTCACTGAATTCTGGATACAGTAATATAACATATGTATACAGTAAGTGATATACAGAAAATAGAAACAAGTTTATAGGAGGGCACCTATAAGTTAACTTATACAATGAATTAAATGATCGCTACAGAACGTTGAGAATGACGCTTACTACACAGAGTAATAATATTATGCATCGTCATCAAATTAATAAAACAACTATTATTATAATAGTTCCATATTTCATATATGCACACTGAAATATGTTTCCGAATTATTTTTAGGGATAGCCGTGCCCGATTTCGTTTTTATATTTTATCACCGCTGCGATCTTTAATTCGTTTCACAGAATTTTTTTTTCGGATTTGCCGCATTGGTGTCCAAATTCGATATTTTGCATAAAGATGTACATGTTTACTTTGGTTCTGCTGAAAAAACTGGTGTTTGGATAAAGATGATGCCATTGTGAAAACTATACATTTTCAGGCCATTTCTGCAAGAAAATGCATAAAAACGCACAAAATGGCTTAAAGGGACAATTCATTCTACGAGAACATTAAAATTTGTATATATATCGGAAAACCCCCAGTTCTAATGGAAATTAGATCAGTCGGTTTTACTGTGATATGTCAGAAAATCCCATGGTGGCGTGTGAAATGTTCAAACTCACTCGCTGTCCGCCATTACACATTGTGGTCGAATATCTTGTATGCCGAACCCAGTCCCTTGCTCGTAGAGTAATGCTACTTTTGTCTAGAACTGCTCAAATCGCTCTGACAGAAGAGTGTTTACCTTATTAGGTGAATTGTTTTGCCTTAAAAATCAGTATATCACCTCCACAGTGGTTATGTAGTTCATTTGTTTAACGTGCGTGACTTTGGCTCCGGTATGGGTACAGCGTACATATTGTACCTGCTTAATCGTATTGATCAACGATTTGTAATTACAACGGTATCAATTAAAATACTAAATAATGACGTGGAATTTGTCAATATATTATGTTATATGTTTCATAAGAAATGTAGAACAATACATTTATGCCATATTTTGCTTCTTGGTTATGTAAAAGAATTAGCCTGAGTGAATTGTCCCTTTAAATACATCGTGTTTTAACCAATCTACAAATACTAGAACTGGAAAAATCTTTTTTGATTTCAATTATATGGATACTCAACTCCTTTGAAAAGGTGGATTTGTAAGATTTGACTTTGTTTAAATTTCTAATTCTGGGGCCACAAATGCCCCTTATAGCACTTACTCCTTTATAACAGTGCAGATCAGAATTGTCTAGAGATACATCGGTAGGAATAGTAAAATGAATAGGAATTAAAATGGGAAACATTTTTTCTCAAAACTATTCTTCGTTTCATGTTCAGTGTTCCTAAAAGCATATATCAGAAACATTTGAAATTGTTGAAATACTTGCCTATAATAGGTTGTATTTCTATCATATACTGTAATCTACAGCCGCGATTTGCAGATGCCGCCATGCTAGGCACTTTTTATCAACTGAATTGTGTTCAAGTACACCTAAGATGATATATACAATGGGGACAACCTACGTCACGGGAAGTGATATCGGACACACAAAAACAATGAAAAAACGCCCGCTTCAAAATGAAAATCGGCTTAAATTATGACATAAAAGCAATGCATCTTCTAAACCTATCGTGCGTCAAAGACAGTGCATTGTTAGAGATTCTATGAAGCTATTAAATATCGTCAAACTAGCTCAGATAATGCAAACACCTCGACACAATATTTTCCGACAACAGGGATATCGGTCACATTTTATTCAATAAAACGTTAAAAGTTGTATAAATTTTGCTGTCACAAAACCGTCCCGTTTACTAATATGTAATATATGACTGTTGAAAGAAAATATTTCATTCATTCATTTAGGCCATGGGCTAGGAGGGTCCCACATGCACCCCCCCCAAACCTCCGAACCAATATTTTTCTGAATCCTTATGACCCACTGATCACAAATCAAAATGTTAACATTGCATAAGTTGGGATTAACTTCCGATTATGACGTCATCAAGATGGCCGCCATCTCGAATTTGACTAAAAATTGAAAAATAGTCATAACATTGACATTTTTCAACCGAAGTAGACAAATGAGGTATCAAAATGACCACAGTAGAACAACAAATACATATCAGGACCAAAAAATCTAATATATGTAGTGATTTCTACGCAGGAAATGAAAAAATCTGATTTTAACCTCAAAAATGGAGATTTTTCAGCAATTTTTTTCATATTTAGCTTGATGCGGCCAAAATGTTTCCCAACAGCAAACTATTATTTCTAATAAGTTTTTTGACCACTTATCAATCAGTTTCAGCAACAAAAACATTACAAAAAAAATTATTACTCGTAATCAGTTATTTAAACTCCTATCAATCAGTAAAAACAACAACAACAAAAACAAAAATATACAGGAATGCAAAAAAGAATTATTGTTATACCCTCAATTGTGTAGATTAGCAGCGCCTCAAAAATAATTATTATAGCACAACGCCTAATGATAGCGTAACAAATGTAACCTAAGCTAAGCTTGTGCTTCCGTTAATATCATTAACAGTTTCCAAAACGTTTGTGTCTTTGAAAATGAGCAGATTCATTGTTTATTTTCTATGCATAGCATGAGCAAAATGTAGGATGGTTACTACAGTGTCACATATGTCTTTCACTGGTTCTCAATGATAACCATTATCATTGCGCGTGCTTTCTCGCCTCACTGCACTATCCACTGAAGAGACTCGGCATATCTGGTAGCTGGCACATGCAGTCCGAATCAGAGTAATCGAGATATCGGTATCCAATTCGTTGAAAGTCAGAGCGTCGTCTTCGATGTCGATGAGCTGATGTGACACTACATTGCCAGTGTTGTTCTAGCCTTTCTTCTTTTATGACCCATCCATGGCAAGAGTTCATATCAGGAACAACAGGTTCAGAGATGTGGGATCTCTTTCAGAGTTTAACATATCGTACATATATGCTGTTTCAACTTCTCCGGCATGATGGGAATTACACCAGATCTACATTCATTAGTTCTCCTTAGCGCATAGCTCAATAATTCGTATGAAGTACTATTCATTAATCGTGTGGACCCTCGTGCAACCATAAATGGCACAGGTGATATCATCGAGGTCATTAATGAGGCCATAAATGTTAAATGCTTTTCATTGGTCTGACTTTTCCCACTCCCTTGAAGGTGCTGGTTGTGTCACATCTGGTGTATGCGTAGAGAGAACATTGAAGACTCTCAAGTAAAAAGTTCTCTACAGTGCTTTCCAGACTTGGCAAAGAGTGAAACTTCACTGCAGACCTCATCTATGACCTCAAAGAATCCACCTGTGCCACCTATGGTTACTGAGGTTCACAAGAATGAGGAATTGTGCTTCATACGAATTAAGGAGAACCAACCCAACCCTCCGCAGAATGTGGATCTGGTGTCTTTTCCATAATGCCGGGGAAGTCTGGAACATCATATACGATATGTGAATCTAGGTGAAACTAGGTAGGAAAGAGGAAGAGCTCCAACATCCCTGAATCCGATGTTTCTGATGTTATATCATGGACGGTTGACAAGTTAGAACCACGATAGTAACCCGATAATGTAATGTCACATCAGGTCATCGAGGTCGAAGACGACACTCTGGCGAGAAAGCACGCAGAACGAAAATGATTATCATTAAGAACTAGTGAAAGAAATATGTGACACTGTAGTAACCATCTTATATTTCCTAACGTTATACACAGGAAGTAAATAATGGATGTGCTCATTCTAAAAGACACAACACGTTTCGAAAAGTGTCATGGTATTTGCGGAATTTTAATTTGATACCCTATAGCTATTAGTTGGCGTTTTGCTGTAATAATTCAGTTTGAGAGGCTACTAGGATACAATATTTCGAACATGAAAATGAATTATTTTGAAGTTCTACTTAGATATTCAGCCAACTTTAAATTCAAATTTGTTAAGATATAAATCGTCAATAGCCAATGTTATATTCAGGAAATTCCGAAACACCAGGAAACTGTAGTGTCAGTGGTTTGGAAAAAAAATAACAATCATATGCCGCATCCGGTGATGTTTTGTAAACCAAATGATGGTATAACAACAATTCTCTTTTGCATTTCTATATATTTTTGTTGTTGTTGTTGTTTTTGTTTTAACTGATTGATAAGAGGTCAAATAACTGATTACGAATAATAATTTGTTGTTGGGAAACAATATTGCTGCGTCAAGCCAAATATGAAAAAAATGCAGAAAAATTACCATTTTTGAGCTTAAAATCGTATTTTTTCATTTCCTGCGTTCAAATCACTACATATATTGGATTATTTGGTCCTGACATGTATTTGTTGTTCTATTGTGGTCATTTTGATACCTCATTTGTCTACTTCAGTCGAAAAATGTCAATGTTATGACTATTTTTCATTTTTCAGTGAATTTCGAGATGGTGGCCATTTTGATGACGTCATAATAGGATTTTATACGATGTTAACATTGGTTTTTAAGGTTTTCGTTGCTAAAACTGATAGATAAGTGGTCAAAAAACGTATTAGAAATAATAGTTTGCTGTTGGGAAACATTTTTGCTGCGTCAAGCCAAATATGAAAAATTTGCTGAAAAATCTCCATTTTTGAGCTTAAAATCAGATTTTTTCATTTCCTGCGTAGAAATCACTATATATATTGGATTTTTTGGTCCTGATATGTATTTGTTGATCAATTGTGGTCATTTTGATACCTCATTTGTCTACTTCAGTCGAAAAATGTCAATGTTATGACTATTTTTCATTTTTCAGTGAATTTCGAGATGGTGGCCATTTTGATGACGTCATAACCGGAAGTTCATCCCAACTTATGCAATGTTAACATTTTGATTTGTGATCAGTGGGTCATAAGGGTTCAGAAAAATATTGGTTCGGAGGTTTGGGGGGGGGGGGGGGGTTGCATGTGGGACCCTCCTAGCCCATGGCCTAATTGTATCTGTTAGTGGAAAAACATAGACGGTACTTCATTAGAAATTATGAAAATTGATATCGGTCACACTTAGAACTGTAGGGGTAACGGTCACATCCAAAGTTACGAAAACTGAATATTACAGCATTGTACGTGTAGTCGTTATTTACGAATTCATGCAACTCCAATGGATACCCCGTCAAAATAATTTTATTGAATTTATCTTTTTAAACCACCATCAGCAAATGGTTGGCGAGCTATAAAAAGCCTTCCCCCACAGCTCGTCATCCGTCGGTCTGCTATTTCTGTTATTTCTCTGAAATTACTGGAGGGGTTTCATATGTAAATCCAGTTATGTATAACATATTTCGGAATCAATCCGAAATCGATTTATTTCGATACCGCTACATGTATTTGCCAGAGAGTATTAAGGATCTTTTTTAAATTTCATGTTTAGAAAGTCATCTTTCTTGAATCTAATAGATGGACTTGTTGCTATGGTTCAAATTCAACACGTAAGCTTAATACTTAATGAACCTTTCTGGAATTTTATAAGTACTATACGTATCTCTCTCTTTACTCTTGTTGTGCATAATGCACCAATGGGAAAACGCGGTAGTCGACAACTTGAAGTTCGTTACCATGTAGAAATACAACTATCAAATATCTTGTTCGATATAGATATTTTGATAATCATTAACATAGGATTGTATTTATTAATTCTCATTTTTGAGACAGATAAGATTACAAAATAATTTGGCTATCTTGAAATTATTTGACTACCACGGTGCTTTATAGTATTCATATACATATATTTACGTTTTCACTGCAGCCCTAATACATGTATGTATACTTACCAAGCGCATTTGACATTCAGGGGTGCATGATCTGCGATCCGCTTATTTTCATGTGATGTCATAATTTTTGTGCAATCGATCACAGAAAATGGCTGTTTCGTCTTTGATGATATTGATTTTTTTCTTTACAGATGCAAATATCTTGGGATGTTATCATACAAGTGTTATCAAATGAAATTATATTCATTAAATTGCATTCAGTTGACAATTAGGGAAGTATGAATGCCAACTGGACATCTGTTAATTCAACATGAAGCGCTAAAGATATTTGACCAACATGTTAAATTGACCGATTTGTAAATCCAATGGTAAACGTCACGATATTTCTTGGCCCTCTTGTTAACTGAACTGATTTGATTTTATAATTTGTTTGCATATGATCATCTGTGCTATTGTTGTTCAGATATATTCTAAGTACCTTTTCAATTGTTATTCTGTGTTAAATCTGTGTAGAAAAATATTAGTGAACTGACATGTAGAATTGTACTAACATTATCAGCAAAAAACCCTCAGTGATCCTGTCTATCATGTATTCACGTATTTCTGTAGCTTATAGATCAGTGTGCTTTTCCTTTTGTTTACATCGGATGCCTTTACATCTTTAAGTTTTATGTAGTTTCTTGTATATTGTCACTGCGAAGTTTTTAAATTATAATTACTTTAACACAGAAAGAAACGTACTTCAAAATAATACAATGGTACTCCATGGAGATGTAATTTGTCTGCTCAGTTCTACTTTGCTTCAGCAAACATTCAACGCAAAGACAATGCAAGAGCATAGGGTGTGCACAAATACATGTATAGACAAAAACGAAACAATATACAGTGTACGAATACCAAAGTATTCACAAAAAAAAAAAAATAGTTACGATAATAGTTAATGATGTATCATGTATCTCGGTAGTATTTCCTCTTTACTTGAATGATTAGTTAGGGAAAACAACGCTGCAATATTTCAGCAATCTTTACGAAGCGACAAACCATTTCAAAATCTTTGGATGTGACCGTTACCCTGTGAACGACATCTTTTTAAAAACAACAAAACACCAACTAGGTTATACAGGTATGTCACTTTTGTAGCGGATAAAATGAGCGATAGCTACTACTTTAAATATTAGGTTTTTTGTATCAGTAAATAACAGTAAAGTTAAAAAAAAATACACTTGACATATTTTCGGTGAATAAATGTGACCAATAGCCGGGAAAAAAGACGGACGGATGACGAGCAATAGACGAAAAGCGATTTCAATAGCTCGTTAACTATTTGCTGATAGGGGGTTAAAAAGTCGTCTTTCAAGATCAGATAAATTCGATAAAAGTATTTTGGCGTCCTATCCACAGTTTTTCGTAACTTTGGATGTGACCGTTACCCCTAAAGTTCTAAGTGTGACCAATATCACTTTCATAATTTCTAATGAAGCACCGTTTATGATTCTCTACTAGCAGATATAATGAATGATATATTTTCTTCCAACAGTCATATATTACATATTAGTAAACGGGACAGTTTTGTGGCAGCAAAATTTATTTATTTGCAATTTATAACGTTTTACTGAATAAAATGTGACCGACATCCCTGCTGTCGAAAAATATTGTGTCGAGGTGTTTGCATTATCTGAGCTAGTTTGACGATATCTAATAATTTCACAGAGTCTCTAACAATACATTGTCTTTGACGCACGATAGGTTTAGAAGATGCATTGCTTTTATGTCATAATTTCAGCCGATTTTCATCTTGAAGCGGGTGTTTTTTCATTGTTTTTGTGTGCCCGATATCACTTCCGCTGACTAGGTTGTCCCCATTGATGTAGGCATACAAAAAACCAGTAGTTTTAACAGGTCTAAAATCTTAACCAAGTTTGAAATTTAATACTTTGATAATTTTTCTACTGATCACATAATTAAAACTGCAAAATTAATATCGTCATGAGGAGATGGCGTTTTAATCGTCTCGTGTTCAAGATTATCAATATGAAGTGGTTTTAACGTTCCAAGGCAACAGCGGAAGACGGTATCTCCAAAAATCACTCTGATCAGAGTTATTTCCCTTCTTTTTATTTCGTCAACTCTCACACTAGAAAGTCTAATATCCGACCTCCATGCATATGACGAAGAAAATAGTAACATGCTGCATTCAATAATCATCATAAGAATATTTTTAATTAAATATTTGTAGCGCCTGCTGATATCCCTGCGTGTCCGGACAATTGGGTGGAACACAATGGACAATGTCTGTTTTTTAGCTCTAATACAATGACGTGGTTTTCAGCAAAGGTGGGTTGATTCAGCATTATTAGTTATATCCATCAAACAATTAATTATGCAAAGTAATTGAACTGTTTTAAACACATTATTGTATACAAAACACTAAGATAACTGTACACCACCTATTGAATAAAGATCCACTACAGCGGAATTGGCTGAGGTCCATCACCCTCGATCATTAGTAAATTCTACCAGGGTGTTATAAGACTATATGGACCTCAGCAGCAAAGGTTAATAACAATGATATACTAAAATAAACAGAATGACATATGCAATGTTCTTTTTCCAAAAGTAGTATATATCCAAAAGATGTTTTCGGTTGGTAGAATTGGAAGATTCGGTGTTTAACGGTGTTTCTCGATGGTTTCCGTACATATCGGGTTTTCTGTTGTAGATGAACTGTATGTATATTGATGCCCACCTTGCTATCGTTGACAATGAAGACCTAAATACCTTCCTCAAAGTACGACTGCGAGCTCCTGGTGGTACGGTCTAATATTATAGTATTGGTTTGTTTAACGTCCTAATAATATATTATTGCCTTCTTTTGAGGGCACTATGGTCTTATAGTGTTATCGAGAGATGGCATATTACCCGAGCCGGAGTAACGAATTGAAGAAATCAAATAAGTACTACTATGCTGATCTGTGTTGTGTACTTCTATGTTGATATCTGTTGTGTACTATTATGTTGATATCTGTTGTGTACTATTATGTTGATATGTGTTGTGTACTACTATGTTGATCTGTGTTGTGTGCTACTATGTTGATATGTGTTGTGTACTACTATGTTGATATATGTTGTGTACTACTATGTTGATCTGTGTTGTGTACTACTATGTTGATATGTGTTGTGTACTACTATGTTGATATGTGTTGTGTACTACTATGTTGATATGTGTTGTGTACTACTATGTTGATATGTGTTGTGTACTACTATGTTGATATGTGTTGTGTACTACTATGTTGATATGTGTGTTGTGTACTACTATGTTGATATGTGTTGTGTACTACTATGTTGATACTGTTGATTGGTTGTGTACTATGTTGATATGTGCTGTGTACTACTATGTTGATATGTGTTGTGTACTACTATGTTGATATGTGTTGTGTACTACTATGTTGATATGTGTTGTGTACTACTATGTTGATATGTGTTGTGTACTACTATGTTGATATGTGTTGTGTACTACTATGTTGATATGTGTTGTGTACTACTATGTTGATATGTGTTGTGTACTACTATGTTGATATGTGTTGTGTACTACTATGTTGATATGTGTTGTGTACTACTATATTGATGTGTGTTGTGTACTACTATATTGATATGTGTTGTGTACTACTATGTTGATATGTGTTGTGTACTTCTATGTTGATATGTGTTGTGTACTACTATGTTGATATGTGTTGTGTACTACTATGTTGATATGTGTTGTGTACTACTATGTTGATATGTGATGTGTACTACTATGTTGATATGTGTTGTGTACTACTATGTTGATATGTGTTGTGTACTACTATGTTGATATGTGTTGTGTACTACTATGTTGATATGTGTTGTGTACTACTATGTTGATGTGTGTTGTGTACTACTATGTTGATATGTGTTGTGTACTACTATGTTGATATGTGTTGTGTACTGCTATGTTGATATGTGTTGTGTACTACTATGTTGATATGTGTTGTGTGTACTACTATGTTGATATGTGTTGTGTACTACTATGTTGATATGTGTTGTGTACTACTATGTTGATATGTGTTGTGTACTACTATGTTGATATGTGTTGTGTACTACTATGTTGATATGTGTTGTGTACTACTATGTTGATATGTGTGTTGTGTACTACTATGTTGATATGTGTTGTGTACTACTATGTTGATATGTGTTGTGTACTACTATGTTGATATGTGTTGTGTACTACTATGTATTTGATATGTGTGTGTACTACTATGTTGATATGTGTTGTATATGTTGATTGTGTACTACTATGTTGATATTGTGTTGTGTACTACTATGTTGATATGTGTTGTGTACTACTATGTTGATATGTGTTGTGTACTACTATGTTGATATGTGTTGTGTACTACTATGTTGATATGTGTTGTGTACTACTATGTTGATATGTGTTGTGTACTACTATGTTGATGTGTGTTGTGTACTACTATGTTGATATGTGTTGTGTACTACTATGTTGATATGTGTTGTGTACTACTATGTTGATATGTGTTGTGTACTACTATGTTGATATGTGTTGTGTGTACTACTATGTTGATATGTGTTGTGTACTACTATGTTGATATGTGTTGTGTACTACTATGTTGATATGTGTTGTGTACTACTATGTTGATATGTTGATACTATGTTGATATGTGTGTGTACTACTATGTTGATATGTGTTGTGTACTACTATGTTGATATGTGTTGTGTACTACTATGTTGATATGTGTTGTGTACTACTATGTTGATATGTGTTGTGTACTACTATGTTGATATGTGTTGTGTACTACTATGTTGATATGTGTTGTGTACTACTATGTTGATATGTGTTGTGTACTACTATGTTGATATGTGTTGTGTATACTATGTTGATATGTGTTGTGTACTACTATATGTTGATATGTGTTGTGTACTACTATGTTGATATGTGTTGTGTACTACTATGTTGATATGTGTTGTGTACTACTATGCTGATATGTGTTGTGTACTACTATGTTGATATGTGTTGTGTACTACTATGTTCATATGTGTTGTGTACTACTATGTTGATCTGTGTTGTGTACTATGTTGATATGTGCTGTGTACTACTATGTTGATATGTGTTGTGTACTACTATGTTGATATATGTTGTGTACAACTATGTTGATATGTGTTGTGTACTACTATGTTGATATGTGTGTTGTGTACTACTATGTTGATATGTGTTGTGTACTACTATGTTGATATGTGTTGTGTACTACTATGTTGATATGTGTTTGTGTACTACTATGTTGATATGTGTGTTGTTCTACTATATGTTGATATGTGTTGTGTACTACTATGTTGATTGTGTGTGTGTATGTTGTGTACTACTATGTTGATATGTGTTGTGTACTACTATGTTGATATGTGTTGTGTACTACTATGTTGATATGTGTTGTGTACTACTATGTTGATATGTGTTGTGTACTACTATGTTGATATGTGTTGTGTACTACTATGTTGATATGTGTTGTGTACTACTATGTTGATATGTGTTGTGTACTACTATGTTGATATATGTTGTGTACTACTATGTTGATATATGTTGTGTACTACTATGTTGATATGTGTTGTGTACTACTATGTTGATATGTGTTGTGTACTACTATGTTGATTATACTACTATGTTGATATGTGTTGTGTACTACTATGTTGATATGTGTTGTGTACTACTATGTTGATATGTGTTGTGTACTACTATGTTGATATGTGTTGTGTACTACTATGTTGATTGTGTTGTGTGTACTACTATGTTGATATGTGTTGTGTACTACTATGTTGATATGTGTGTGTGTGTACTACTATGTTGATATGTGTTGTGTACTACTATGTTGATATGTGTTGTGTACTACTATGTTGATATGTGTTGTGTACTACTATGTTGATATGTGTTGTGTACTACTATGTTGATATGTGTTGTGTACTACTATGTTGATATGTGTTGTGTACTACTATGTTGATGTGTGTTGTGTACTACTATGTTGATATGTGTTGTGTACTACTATGTTGATATGTGTTGTGTACTACTATGTTGATATGTGTTGTGTACTACTATGTTGATATGTGTTGTGTACTACTATGTTGATATGTGTTGTGTACTACTATGTTGATATGTGTTGTGTACTACTATGTTGATATGTGTTGTGTACTACTATGTTGATATGTGTTGTGTACTACTATGTTGATATGTGTTGTGTACTACTATGTTGATGTGTGTGTGTACTACTATGTTGATATGTGTTGTGTACTACTATGTTGATATGTGTTGTGTACTACTATGTTGATATGTGTTGTGTACTACTATTATGTGTTGATATATGTAGTGTTGTACTACTATGTTGATATGTGTTGTGTACTACTATGTTGATATGTGTTGTGTACTACTATGTTGATATGTGTTGTGTACTACTATGTTGATATGTGTTGTGTACTACTATGTTGATATGTGTTGTGTACTACTATGTTGATATGTGTTGTGTACTACTATGTTGATATGTGCTGTGTACTACTATGTTGATATGTTGTGTACTACTATGTTGATATGTGTTGTGTACTACTATGTTGATATGTGTTGTGTACTACTATGTTGATATGTGTTGTGTACTACTATGTTGATATGTGTTGTGTACTACTATGTTGATATGTGTTGTGTACTACTATGTTGATATGTGTTGTGTACTACTATGTTGATTTGTGTTGTGTACTACTATGTTGATATGTGTTGTGTACTACTATGTTGATATGTGTTGTGTACTACTATGTTGATATGTGTGTGTTACTACTATGTTGATATTGTTGTGTACTACTATGTTGATATGTGTTGTGTACTACTATGTTGATATGTGTTGTGTACTACTATGTTGATATGTGTTGTGTACTACTATGTTGATATGTGTTGTGTACTACTATGTTGATATGTGTTGTGTACTACTATGTTGATATGTGTTGTGTACTACTATGTTGATATGTGTTGTGTACTACTATGTTGATATGTGTTGTGTACTACTATGTTGATATGTGTTGTGTACTACTATGTTGATATGTGTTGTGTACTACTATGTTGATATGTGTTGTGTACTACTATGTTGATATGTGTGTGTACTACTATGTTGATATGTGTTGTGTACTACTATGTTGATGTGTGTTGTGTACTACTATGTTGATATGTGTTGTGTACTACTATGTTGATATGTGCTGTGTACTACTATGTTGATATGTGTTGTGTACTACTATTATGTTGTTATATGTGTTGTGTACTACTATGTTGATATGTGTTGTGTACTACTATGTTGATATGTGTGTGTTACTACTATGTTGATATGTGTTGTGTACTACTATGTTGATATGTGTTGTGTACTACTATGTTGATATGTGTTGTGTACTACTATGTTGATATGTGTTGTGTACTACTATGTTGATATGTGTTGTGTACTACTATGTTGATATGTGTTGTGTACTACTATGTTGATATGTGTTGTGTACTACTATGTTGATATGTGTTGTGTACTACTATGTTGATATGTGTTGTGTACTACTATGTTGATATGTGTTGTGTACTATGTTGATATGTGTTGTGTACTACTATGTTGATATGTGTTGTGTACTACTATGTTGATATGTGTTGTGTACTACTATGTTGATATGTGTTGTGTGACTACTATGTTGATATGTGTTGTGTACTACTATGTTGATATGTGTTGTGTACTATGTTGATATTGTGTGTTACTACTATGTTGATATGTGTTGTGTACTACTATGTTGATATGTGTTGTGTACTACTATGTTGATATGTGTTGTGTACTACTATGTTGATATGTGTTGTGTACTACTATGTTGATATGTGTTGTGTACTACTATATTGATATGTGTTGTGTACTACTATGTTGATATGTGTTGTGTACTACTATGTTGATATGTGTTGTGTACTACTATGTTGATATGTGTTGTGTACTACTATGTTGATATGTGTTGTGTACTACTATATGTTGATATGTGTTGTGTACTACTATGTTGATATGTGTTGTGTACTACTATGTTGATATGTGTTGTGTACTACTATGTTGATATGTGTTGTGTACTACTATGTTGATATGTGTTGTGTACTACTATGTTGATATGTGTTGTGTACTACTATGTTGATATGTGTTGTGTACTACTATGTTGATATGTGTTGTGTACTACTATGTTGATATGTGTTGTGTACTACTATGTTGATATGTGTTGTGTACTACTATGTTGATATGTGTTGTGTACTACTATGTTGATATGTGTTGTGTACTACTATATGTTGATATGTGTTGTGTACTACTATGTTGATATGTGTTGTGTACTACTATGTTGATATGTGTTGTGTACTACTATGTTGATATGTGTTGTGTACTACTATGTTGATATGTGTTGTTTAGTATTATGTTGATATGTGTTGTGTACTACTATGTTGATATGTGCTGTGTACTACTATGTTGATATGTGTTGTGTATTACTATGTTGATATGTGTTGTGTACTACTATGTTGATCTGTGTTGTGTGTACTACTATGTTGATATGTGTTGTGTACTACTATGTTGATATGTGTTGTGTACTACTACTATGTTGATATGTGTTGTGTACTACTATGTTGATATGTGTTGTGTACTACTATGTGATATGTGTTGTGTACTACTATGTTGATATGTGTTGTGTACTACTATGTTGATATGTGTTGTGTACTACTATGTTGATATGTGTTGTGTACTACTATGTTGATATGTGTTGTGTACTACTATGTTGATATGTGTGTGTGTACTACTATGTTGATATGTGTTGTGTACTACTATGTTGATATGTGTTGTGTACTACTATGTTGATATGTGTTGTGTACTACTATGTTGATATGTGTTGTGTACTACTATGTTGATATGTGTTGTGTACTACTATGTTGATATGTGTTGTGTACTACTATGTTGATATGTGTTTGTGTACTACTATGTTGATATGTGTTGTGTACTACTATGTTGATATGTGTTGTGTACTACTATGTTGATATGTGTTGTGTACTACTATGTTGATATGTGTTGTGTACTACTATGTTGATATGTGTGTGTACTACTATGTTGATATGTGTTGTGTACTACTATGTTGATATGTGTTGTGTACTACTATGTTGATATGTGTTGTGTACTACTATGTTGATATGTGTTGTGTGTTCTACTATGTTGATATGTGTTGTGTACTACTATGTTGATATGTGTTGTGTACTACTATGTTGATATGTGTTGTGTACTACTATGTTGATATGTGTGTGTGTACTACTATGTTGATATGTGTTGTGTACTACTATGTTGATATGTGTGTGTGTACTACTATGTTGATATGTGTTGTGTACTACTATGTTGATATGTGTTGTGTACTACTATGTTGATATGTGTTGTGTACTACTATGTTGATGATGTGTTGTGTACTACTATGTTGATATGTGTTGTGTACTACTATGTTGATATGTGTTGTGTACTACTATGTTGATATGTGTTGTGTACTACTATGTTGATATGTGTTGTGTACTACTATGTTGATATGTGTTGTGTACTACTATGTTGATATGTGTTGTGTACTACTATGTTGATATGTGTTGTGTACTACTATGTTGATATGTGTTGTGTACTACTATGTTGATATGTGTTGTGTACTACTATGTTGATCTGTGTTGTGTACTATGTTGATATGTGCTGTGTACTACTATGTTGATATGTGTTGTGTACTACTATGTTGATATGTGTTGTGTACTACTATGTTGATATGTGTTGTGTACTACTATGTTGATATGTGTTGTGTACTACTATGTTGATATGTGTTGTGTACTACTATGTTGATATGTGTTGTGTACTACTATGTTGATATGTGTTGTGTACTACTATGTTGATATGTGTTGTGTACTACTATATGTTGATATGTGTTGTGTACTACTATGTTGATATGTGTTGTGTACTACTATGTTGATATGTGTTGTGTACTACTATGTTGATATGTGTTGTGTACTACTATGTTGATATGTGTTGTGTACTACTATGTTGATATGTGTTGTGTATACTACTATGTTGATATGTGTTGTGTACTACTATGTTGATATGTGTTGTGTACTACTATGTTGATATGTGTTGTGTACTACTATGTTGATATGTGTTGTGTACTACTATGTTGATATGTGTTGTGTACTACTATGTTGATATGTGTTGTGTACTACTATGTTGATATGTGTTGTGTACTAATATGTTGATATGTGTTGTGTACTACTATGTTGATATGTTATGTACTATATATGTTGATTGTGTTGTGTACTACTATGTTGATATGTGTTGTGTACTACTATGTTGATATGTGTTGTGTACTACTATGTTGATTTGTGTTGTGTACTACTATGTTGATATGTGTTGTGTACTACTATGTTGATATGTGTTGTGTACTACTATGTTGATATGTGTTGTGTACTACTATGTTGATATGTGTTGTGTACTACTATGTTGATATGTGTTGTGTACTACTATGTTGATATGTGTTGTGTACTACTATGTTGATATGTGTTGTGTACTACTATGTTGATATGTGTTGTGTACTACTATGTTTTGATATGTGTTGTGTACTACTATGTTGATATGTGTTGTGTACTACTATGTTGATATGTGTTGTGTACTACTATGTTGATATTGTGTTGTGTGTACTACTATGTTGATATGTGTTGTGTACTACTATGTTGATATGTGTTGTGTACTACTATGTTGATATGTGTTGTGTACTACTATGTTGATATGTGTTGTGTACTACTATGTTGATATGTGTTGTGTACTACTATGTTGATATGTGTTGTGTACTACTATGTTGATATGTGTTGTGTACTACTATGTTGATATGTGTTGTGTACTACTATATGTGATATGTGTTGTGTACTACTATGTTGATATGTGTTGTGTACTACTATGTTGATATGTGTTGTGTACTACTATGTTGATATGTGTTGTGTACTACTATGTTGATTGTGTGTTGTGTACTACTATGTTGATATGTGTTGTGTACTACTATGTTGATATGTGTTGTGTACTACTATGTTGATATGTGTTGTGTACTACTATGTTGATATGTGTTGTGTACTACTATGTTGATATGTGTTGTGTACTACTATGTTGATATGTGTTGTGTACTACTATGTTGATATGTGTTGTGTACTACTATGTTGATATGTGTTGTGTACTACTATGTTGATATGTGTTGTGTACTACTATGATGATATGTGTTGTGTACTACTATGTTGATATGTCTTGTGTACTACTATATGTGCTGTGTACTACTATGTTGATTTGTGTTTTGTACTACTATGTTGATGTGTGTTGTGTACTACTATGTTGATTGTGTGTGTGTACTACTATGTTGATATGTGTTGTGTACTACTATGTTGATATGTGTTGTGTACTACTATGTTGATATGTGTTGTGTACTACTATGTTGATATGTGTTGTGTACTACTATGTTGATATGTGTTGTGTACTACTATGTTGATATGTGTTGTGTACTACTATGTTGATATGTGTTGTGTACTACTATGTTGATGTGTGTTGTGTACTACTATGTTGATATGTGTTGTGTACTACTATGTTGATATGTGTTGTGTACTACTATGTTGATATGTGTTGTGTACTACTATGTTGATATGTGTTGTGTACTACTATGTTGATGTGTGTTGTGTACTACTATGTTGATATGTGTTGTGTACTACTATGTTGATATGTGTTGTGTACTACTATGTTGATATGTGTTTGTACTGCTATGTTGATATGTGCTGTGTACTACTATGTTGATATGTGTTGTGTACTACTATGTTGATATGTGTTGTGTACTACTATGTTGATATGTGTTGTGTACTACTATGTTGATATGTGTTGTGTATACTATATGTTGATATGTGTTGTGTACTACTATGTTGATATGTGTTGTGTACTACTATGTTGATATGTGTTGTGTACTACTATGTTGATTGTGTTGTGTACTACTATGTTGATATGTGTTGTGTACTACTATGTTGATATGTGTTGTGTACTACTATGTTGATATGTGTTGTGTACTACTATGTTGATATGTGTTGTGTACTACTATGTTGATATGTGTTGTGTACTACTATGTTGATATGTGTTTGTACTACTATGTTGATATGTGTTGTGTACTACTATGTTGATATGTGTTGTGTACTACTATGTTGATATGTGTTGTGTACTACTATGTTGATATGTGTTGTTACTATGTATGTTGATATGTGATATTGTTGTGTACTACTATGTTGATATGTGTTGTGTACTACTATGTTGATATGTGTTGTGTACTACTATGTTGATATGTGTTGTGTACTACTATGTTGATATGTGTTTTGTGTACTACTATGTTGATATGTGTTGTGTACTACTATGTTGATATGTGTTGTGTACTACTATGTTGATATGTGTTGTGTACTACTATGTTGATATGTGTTGTGTACTACTATGTTGATATGTGTTGTGTACTACTATGTTGATATGTGTTGTGTACTACTATGTTGATATGTGTTGTGTACTACTATGATTGTTATATGTGTGTGTGTGTACTACTATGTTGATATGTGTTGTGTACTACTATGTTGATATGTGTTGTGTACTACTATGTTGATATGTGTTGTGTACTACTATGTTGATATGTGTTGTGTACTACTATGTTGATATGTGTTGTGTACTACTATGTTGATATGTGTTGTGTACTACTATGTTGATGTTGTGTACTATTGTGTGTGTTACTACTATGTTGATATGTGTTGTGTACTACTATGTTGATATGTGTTGTGTACTACTATGTTGATATGTGTTGTGTACTACTATGTTGTGTTTGTTGTGTGTACTACTATGTTGATATGTGTTGTGTACTACTATGTTGATATGTGTTGTGTGTACTACTATGTTGATATGTGTTGTGTATACTATATGTGATTGTTTGTGTGTTACTACTATGTTGATATGTGTTGTGTACTACTATTGTGATTATGTGTTGTGTACTACTATGTTGATATGTGTTGTGTACTACTATGTTGATATGTGTTGTGTACTACTATGTTGATATGTGTTGTGTACTACTATGTTGATATGTGTTGTGTACTACTATGTTGATATGTGTTGTGTACTACTATGTTGATATGTATTGTGTACTACTATGTTTATATGTATTGTGTACTACTATGATGATGTGTGTTGTGTACTACTATGTTGATTTGTGTTGTGTACTACTATGTTGATATGTGTTGTGTACTACTATGTTGATATGTGTTGTGTACTACTATGTTGATTTGTGTTGTGTACTACTATGTTGATATGTGTTGTGTACTACTATGTTGATATGTGTTGTGTACTACTATGTTGATATGTGTTGTGTACTACTATGTTGATATGTGTTGTGTACTACTATGTTGATATGTGTTGTGTACTACTATGTTGATATGTGTTGTGTACTACTATGTTGATATGTGTTGTGTACTACTATGTTGATATGTGTTGTGTACTACTATGTTGATATGTGTTGTGTACTACTATGTTGATATGTGTTGTGTACTACTATGTTGATATGTGTTGTGTACTACTATGTTGATATGTGTTGTGTACTACTATGTTGATATGTGTTGTGTACTACTATGTTGATATGTGTTGTGTACTACTATGTTGATATGTGTTGTGTACTACTATGTTGATATGTGTTGTGTACTACTATGTTGATATGTGTTGTGTACTACTATGTTGATATGTGTTGTGTACTACTACTATGTTGATATGTGTTGTGTACTACTATATTTGATATGTGTTGTGTACTACTATGTTGATATGTGTTGTGTACTACTATGTTGATATGTGTTGTGTACTACTATGTTGATATGTGTTGTGTACTACTATGTTGATATGTGTTGTGTACTACTATGTTGATGTGTGTTGTGTACTACTATATTGATATGTGCTGTTTACTACTATGTTGATATGTGTTGTGTACTACTATGTTGATATGTGTTGTGTACTACTATGTTTGATATGTGTTGTGTTACTACTATGTTGATATGTGTGTTGTGTACTACTATGTTGATTGTGTTGTGTACTACTATGTTGATATGTGTGTTGTGTGTATCTATGTTGATGTGTGTTGTGTACTACTATGTTGATATGTGTTGTGTACTACTATGTTGATGTGTGTTGTGTACTACTATGTTGATATGTGTTGTGTACTACTATGTTGATATGTGTTGTGTACTACTATGTTGATATGTGTTGTGTACTACTATGTTGATATGTGTTGTGTACTACTATGTTGATATGTGTTGTGTACTACTATGTTGTTGATGTGTGTTGTGTACTACTATGTTGATATGTGTTGTGTACTACTATGTTGATATGTGTTGTGTACTACTATGTTGATATGTGTTGTGTACTACTATGTTGATATGTGTTGTGTACTACTATGTTGATATGTGTTGTGTACTACTATGTTGATATGTGTTGTGTACTACTATGTTGATATGTGTTGTGTACTACTATGTTGATATGTGTTGTGTACTACTATGGTGATATATGGTGTGTACTACTATGTTGATATGTGTTGTGTACTACTATGTTGATATGTGTTGTGTACTACTATGTTGATATGTGTTGTGTACTACTATGTTGATATGTGTTGTGTACTACTATGTTGATATGTGTTGTGTACTACTATGTTGATATGTGTTGTGTACTACTATGATGATATGTGTTGTGTACTACTATGTTGATATGTGTTGTGTACTACTATGTTGATATGTGTTGTGTACTACTATGTTGATATGTGTTGTGTACTACTATGTTGATATGTGTTTTGTGTACTACTATGTTGATATGTGTTGTGTACTACTATGTTGATATGTGTTGTGTACTACTATGTTGATATGTGTTGTGTACTACTATGTTGATATGTGTTGTGTACTACTATGTTGATATGTGTTGTGTACTACTATGTTGATATGTGTTGTGTACTACTATGTTGATATGTGTTGTGTACTACTATGTTGATATGTGTTGTGTACTACTATGTTGATATGTGTTGTGTACTACTACTATGTTGATATGTGTTGTGTACTACTATGTTGATATGTGTTGTGTACTACTATGTTGATATGTGTTGTGTACTACTATGTTGATATGTGTTGTGTACTACTATGTTGATATGTGTTGTGTACTACTATGTTGATATGTGTTGTGTACTACTATGTTGATATGTGTTGTGTACTACTATGTTGATATGTGTTGTGTACTACTATGTTGATATGTGTTGTGTACTACTATGTTGATATGTGTTGTGTACTACTATGTTGATATGTGTTGTGTACTACTATGTTGATATGTGTTGTGTACTACTATGTTGATATGTGTTGTGTACTACTATGTTGATATGTGTTGTGTACTACTATGTTGATATGTGTTGTGTACTACTATGTTGATATGTGTTGTGTACTACTATGTTGATATGTGTTGTGTACTACTATGTTGATGTGTGTTGTGTACTACTATGTTGATATGTGTTGTGTACTACTATGTTGATATGTGTTGTGTACTACTATGTTGATATGTGTTGTGTACTACTATGTTGATATGTGTTGTGTACTACTATGTTGATATGTGTTGTGTACTACTATGTTGATATGTGTTGTGTACTACTATGTTGATATGTGTTGTGTACTACTATGTTGATATGTGTTGTGTTACTACTATGTTGATATGTGTTGTGTACTACTATGTTGATATGTGTTGTGTACTACTATGTTGATATGTGTTGTGTACTACTATGTTGATATGTGTTGTGTACTACTATGTTGATATGTGTTGTGTACTACTATGTTGATATGTGTTGTGTACTACTATGTTGATATGTGTTGTGTACTACTATGTTGATATGTGTTGTGTACTACTATGTTGATATGTGTGTGTACTACTATGTTGATATGTGTTGTGTACTACTATGTTGATATGTGTTGTGTACTACTATGTTGATATGTGTTTGTGTACTACTATGTTGATATGTGTTGTGTACTACTATGTTGATATGTGTTGTGTGTACTACTATGTTGATATGTGTTGTGTACTACTATGTTGATATGTGTTGTGTGTACTACTATGTTGATATGTGCTGTGTACTACTATGTTGATATGTGTTGTGTACTACTATGTTGATATGTGTTGTGTACTACTATGTTGATATGTGTTGTGTATATTTGATACTACTATGTTGATATGTGTTGTGTACTACTATGTTGATATGTGTTGTTACTTCTATTGTTGATATGTGTTGTGTACTTATGTTGATATGTGTTGTGTACTACTATGTTGATATGTGTTGTGTACTACTATGTTGATATGTGTGTGTACTACTATGTTGATATGTGTTGTGTACTACTATGTTGATATGTGTTGTGTACTACTATGTTGATATGTGTTGTGTACTACTATGTTGATGTGTTGTGTACTACTATGTTGATATGTGTTGTGTACTACTATGTTGATATGTGTTGTGTACTACTATGTTGATATGTGTTGTGTACTACTATGTTGATATGTGTTGTGTACTACTATGTTGATATGTGTTGTGTACTACTATGTTGATATGTGTTGTGTGTACTACTATGTTGATATGTGTTGTGTACTACTATGTTGATATGTGTTGTGTACTACTATGTTGATATGTGTTGTGTACTACTATGTTGATATGTGTTGTGTACTACTATGTTGATATGTGTTGTGTACTACTATGTTGATATGTGTTGTGTACTACTATGATGTTGATGTGTGTTGTGTACTACTATGTTGATATGTGTTGTGTACTACTATGTTGATATGTGTTGTGTACTACTATGTTGATATGTGTTGTGTACTACTATGTTGATATGTGTTGTGTACTACTATATTGATATGTGTTGTGTACTACTATGTTGATATGTGTTGTGTACTACTATGTTGATATGTGTTGTGTACTACTATGTTGATATGTGTTGTGTACTACTATGTTGATATGTGTTGTGTACTACTATGTTGATATGTGTTGTGTACTACTATGTTGATATGTGTTGTGTACTACTATGTTGATATGTGTTGTGTACTACTATGTTGATATGTGTTGTGTACTACTATGTTGATTTGTGTTGTGTACTACTATGTTGATATGTGTTGTGTACTAATATGTTGATATGTGTTGTGTACTACTATGTTGATATGTGTTGTGTACTACTATGTTGATATGTGTTGTGTACTACTATGTTGATATGTGTTGTGTACTACTATGTTGATTGATATATTTGTGTTGTGTACTGTGTTATGTGTTGTGTACTACTATGTTGATATGTGTGATATGTGTTGTGTACTACTATGTTGATATGTGTTGTGTACTACTATGTTGATATGTGTTGTGTACTGATGTTGATATGTGTTGTGTACTACTATGTTGATATGTGTTGTGTACTACTATGTTGATATGTGTTGTGTACTACTGTTGATTGTGTGTTGTGTACTACTATGTTGATATGTGTTGTGTACTACTATGTTGATATGTGTTGTGTACTACTATGTTGATATGTGTTGTGTACTACTATGTTGATATGTGTTGTGTACTACTATATATGTGTTGTGTACTACTATGTTGATATGTGTTGTGTACTACTATGTTGATATGTGTTGTGTACTACTACTATGTATGTTGTGTTGTGTTACATAGTAATCATATTAAATATCTTATGTAATCATATGTTATTTTAATGTAATCTTCTTTTATTTATATGTATATGTAATCATATCTTATTTATATAGTATTTATTTGAAATCATATTTTATTTATATAATATTTATATGTAATCGTATTTTACTTTGTTATCATATTTTATTTACGTTTAGTCATATTTATGTGTAATCATATTATATTTATCCTATTTTATTGATATGTAATCGTATTTTATGTACATACATATTATTATGTAATGATATTTTATTTATATGTGATCGTCTTTTATTTATAAATATATTATCATATTTCGCTTTGCATACCTGTAGTCGTGAGGTAGAAATGAATGTATTAGACTTTTGAAGAATGAAAAATATTTGCCAAGCTACCATTAACGTCTTAAGTCAGAACCTCTCAAAGCATACCTGTCTTTCATGGATATTTTCTTTTGTTAACAGAGACCTGCTGTACGTAAAGGAATGAATTGAATTGATGGCAGGAGTTTACGACCTCTTAAGGATTGAGTGAACACTTATAAGCAAGAAGATGAAATGCCATTCAAAAATGCATATTTTTGTGTTGCTATGAAATTAAAGGCGTCACAAAGCGATCGTTGTTGACCGTTTGTAAAAGTCATTATTTCAAGTATAAATCCTGGCGGACCTGCAATTTATGATACAGGCCTGCAAGGGCTTTGTCAAAGCTCGTCTGAAAACAATATAAAATCACCAGTTCCGTCTTTAATTCATAAACGAACAACTAGGTCCAACCAGTCATAATCCAAAATGGCCCAGGTATCTAACATACGGAAACTTCCGTACGTTTTGTCACGATGTAAAGATGACGTAAGAAAATGTTGAAGTTAATTATGATAACTTTGACTTGACGGATGGCTATTCTGGAGTGTCCAGAATATAGCTGTTGTATTCCGTACAAAGTCGGAGACCTAACTGACTTACAAATAAAATATTTCATGCTTAAATAATGTACATACAATAAAATCACAGAATTATGACTGACAGATATCGCTCATTGGCAGATTAATCAGCCGTGGTCAGTGTCCTTTAGGCAATTAGGATGGCCGTGATATTAATCCGGTTACGTAATAGAATGGAACATAAAATCTTTCAGAAAAGGTATCGAAGTAAATTGCCAGAGGATATACACAGTTATCACACATCTGGGTTTTATCTCAAATGTCACGAACGATATGTGTTGAGTAAATATAATCAAGAACATAATCTTAGGAATGTCAAATTACACACAATAGTATTGACTGATAATTGATGTTAAAATTTAGCAACTATTAACACAAGTTCAAAGCACTTTAAAATTTATCACAAAATTCTTTGTGATATAACTTCCGCTCCGGGAAAGACGCGTCCCGCGTCTTAATTAAACTGTCCTCTGTTTTGATGGAGTCTATTCGCTCGGTGTTCATAGGAAGTGTGTGGTCGCTGGCGTCGTGAATTATTTTGTGGTTGGTTTCGTGGTCCGGGAAAGGTATTCAGTCTGGTAGTATTTGGAGCGCTGTAGTAACTAAGTTGGTTTTTGGAGGCTTGTGATTCTGTTTTGTTTCTGTTTTAATTCCTCGACCTTCTCCAAAATTCTGAACTTTAAATTCGCAATCTGTCGCTGCGTCTGTTCTTTTTGTTTCGCGGTTGTTTGTAATGTACTGATTGTTTCGTCTTTGCTTTTCATAATTTTCTTTCTGTTGTCCAATGCTTTTTCTAGTTCCTTAATTTGAGACACATAATTGGTTATATTCACATTTTTGGCGCGCGCACATTCCTCTTCTAGAATTTCGTTTGAACTTTGTAATTTTGCACACTTTTCTGATATTTTGGAGATGGTAATTTAGGTACGAACAAGTTTTGACTGTAATGAAATTATCTGGTTGCTGTAGTAAGAGTCTTTCTGGAAATCGTTTTGAAGTTCACTATTTTCAATGTCACTGAATGGAAAAATACACAGTACCTTTTTCGTATCTCGGAAATTCCTGAGACGTTCAGAATCTCGCCGTCGTTTGGATGTTGACTTGGCCTTTTTCTTTGGTGCAGTGCGAATAACGGACTTACTGTCCGAAGATTTTTTCGGGGCAGGAACAGGATGGATAGACAGTTTCGGACGCTGACTGGTCCAGGGATAATATCCTGTTGTACCAACATTTGTAGCACAATGTCCGGTTCGATTAAAACACATTTTCGAAAAGTGGCCAATGTTTCCACATCGGAAAAAGTAACATCCGTTTGCTGGACATCACATCGGATGGTTTGGAGCAAAGAGGCTCCCACATCTGTAACATGATGCCATCCCGAATATTCACCGTCAAAACGTTACCCTGGTAAATTTCAAAGTATGGCGAACACAGTGGTTAAAATCCAGTCCGTGTGATTCCGAATAGAGTTGGTCCTTCTTTGAGTCACTCACGGAAAATACTCGCTTGGCAGTTGAGGTTTCGGGAAAGCGTACCAAGCGTAGAAGTGGGTACTACCAGGATTATCTCCACCAATTAACATACGGAAACTTCCGCACGTTTTGTCACGAAGTAAAGATGACGTAAGGAAATGTTGAAGTTGAACTTTGGAATTTAATGATGATAACTTTGACTTGACGGATGGCTATTCTGGAGTGTCCAGAATATAGCCGTTGTGTTCCGTACAAAGTCGGAGACCTAACTGACTTACAAATAAAATATTTCATGCTTAAATAATGTACATACAATAAAATCACAGAATTATGACTGACAGATATCGCTCATTGGCAGATTAATCAGCCGTGGTCAGTGTCCTTTAGGCAATTAGGATGGCCGTGATATTAATCCGGTTACGTAATAGAATGGAACATAAAATCTTTCAGAAAAGGTATCGAAGTAAATTGCCAGAGGATACACACAGATATCACCCATATGGGTTTTATCTCAAATGTCACGAACGATATGTGTTGAGTAAATATAATCAAGAACATAATCTTAGGAATGTCAAATTATACACAATAGTATTAACTGATAATTGATGTTAAAATTTAGCAACTATTAACACAAGTTCAAAGCACTTTAAAATTTATCACAAAATTCTTTGTGATATAACTTCCGCTCCCGGAAAGACGCGTCCCGCGTCTTAATTAAACTGTCCTCTGTTTTGATGGAGTCTATTCGCTCGGTGTTCATAGGAAGTGTGTGGTCGCTGGCGTCGTGAATTATTTTGTGGTTGGTTTCGTGGTCCGGGAAAAGTATTCAGTCTGGTAGTATTTGGAGCGCTGTAGTAACTAAGTTGGTTTTTGGAGGCTTGTGATTCTGTTTTGTTTCTGTTTTAATTCCTCGACCTTCTCCGAAATTCTGAACTTTAAATTCGCAATCTGTCGCTGCGTCTGTTCTTTTTGTTTCGCGGTTGTTTGTAATGTACTGATTGTTTCGTCTTTGCTTTTCATAATTTTCTTTCTGTTGTCCAATGCTTTTTTTAGGCAGTGTCCTTTAGGCAATTAGGATGGCCGTGATATTAATCCGGTTACGTAATAGAATGGAACATAAAATCTTTCAGAAAAGGTATCGAAGTAAATTGCCAGAGGATATACACAGTTATCACACATATGGGTTTTATCTAAAATGTCACGAACGATATGTGTTGAGTAAATATAATCAAGAATATAACCTTAGGAATGTCAAATTACACACAATAGTATTAACTGATAATTGATGTTAAAATTTAGCAACTATTAACACAAGTTCAAAGCACTTTAAAATTCACTGGGATCTGAGAATTAGTTACAGTTTACATAATCATGAACCACTAGAGTGTCATAAGTCTATTTTTAGGCGTTTTAGAGGTTGATAAAAAACAATAAATGGTTTAAGCACTTGCTTTAAACATGGAAAAACCAGAAGATACTTAGATGACAGACGATACGTATACCATTCGTTGAATGTGACCTTATTTATCATGTGTCCCAGAAAATGTTACCTTAGGATGTAGTTATCTTAATTAGATCGTGACAAAACACAAATCAAGCGCTGAACATTACTCTAAAGCTTTGAAATGGTTGAACAAACGTATTTTCATCTCAGTATCACAGAAATTAAGATTCCAAATTTAGTCGCATTTTACTATCATGCAATGGGACAGCAGCAGGCACAATTCTAACATCCTACCTTCACTGAAGGCGTTGCTCGAAATAAACTGGTTTATGCTATTGATTATTGAATTGATATCATCACCAGCTTCACAAGATACGGAAGCGTATTAGGCTCACACAGGAAATATTTTTCAGGATAACGAAAATATTTTATATGGCCGCTACCAGATACTAAAGTGGCGGCCGCCAGATAACTAAGTGGCGGCCGCCAGATAACTATTTGGCGACCGTCAGATAACTATTGGCGGCCGTCAGATAACTAAGTGGCGGCCGTCAGATAACTATGTGGCGGCCGTCAGATAACTAAGTGGCGGCCGCCAGATAACTATTTGGCGACCGTCAGATAACTAAGTGGCGGCCGCCAGATAGTTATTTGGTGACTTCCAAATAAAACGTTTTCGTTATTCTAAAAAAAATATTTTCCTATGTGAGCCTAATACGCTTCCGTAAGAGTCTTCGATCATGAATCTAGCTCGTCAAATAGTCCTGTGATCATGAGAGGGCATACGTAGGCGTGGCCAATGACGAGGACGGGGACGTGGCAAGAGGAAGAGGTCAAACCACAATGCGGTTTATTTATTTTGCTAAAATCGCATATTTCCCCAATCGGTCCACAATCACGTTTTCCACTCGTATACAGTACTGGTACAGAACTCCGAACATTTTTTTCCCAGTGAAATAGGGAATCCGAACACTGATGGTATGCTGCAGCCTCAGCCGAGACCATTCTTCATTGTGTGTGTCAACCACTTATGCTATGGCCACAATGATCCGCCGATATCTGAGGATAGGGGGTAATCGGGAGTACACTGCTGATTTTGGCCATTTTCCGACATCGGACAACATTGGTAAAAAAATCGTCACATATTATTTGCATAAAAAGGAGGCCGTGCGGTAATCGTACGGCATTTGTTCCCAAAGATATTTTTTGGGATAATTTAGGCAGTGTATACCGACCGAACATCTAATGCTTATCGACCGATTATCAGATGGTGTCCGGGCGATAATCGGCCTATTCACCGAACATCGTACGAACATCGCCCATGTATCTTACGGACAACGAACGATAGTTGTACTAGACCCGGCCGAATGTCGGGAAGGGTGATTGCCGCTCGATTCCCGGCCGACTATCAGACTTCTACGATATGTGGCGGGATTTGAAAAATCTACGGGACACCGGAGATATTTCAACTTTGAGTTAAAACTCTTCTGACACTTCCCCGATGCTGCCTGTGAGCCCCGGCCACCGGCCGTCCATGTCTTGTGTCCGGCCGCGGACCAGGTCAAAATGGCTAAAATTCATGCCGGGAGTACATCCAAGCCTAATCGGAATAGGTTGTGACCAATGGATAACTCGGTACACGCTCAGGATTGGAGGTCCACAGTAATGATCAGTCACTGCGCGTCGGTGGTGAGTATCCAGCTTCTTGTATCCTTACACACCCAGCATGAAGATCGTTTTGCTGCCTTTAGCCATCCTTTGCACTGCTGCCCTTCTGGTCCTGCCTGACAACCCTAATGCAGGTAGTATTCTCCACACAGACTGTGCAGGGAAGCCTCTGCATCCAACCTCAATCAGGTAGTTCAATGTCTGCCACTCCTCTCCTTGCATCCCAACGGATATGCTGCAAACTTTGTCCTTTTCTTTTCATGGGCTTCACCACATCTTTCCTCCCACGGGACTGTTAGCTCGATGATGATGATTGTCTCCTGAAAGGTTAATCCCTGGTTGAGATCTACCTTCAGCCTCCAATCCCCTGCCTGGCAGATAATTCCGGTTGATTTTCAGATCTGGATGTCCTTGTTTCACCTTCCCTCATAAAACTAATCTGTGTATAATTGGACCTTGGTTGACTGGACCTGATTCTCTTCCGCTTTTTTCCCCAAAACATCAGCCAGCCTTGATTGTGGCGCCATGTATAAAATGCACCACCCAGTACATGGGGTTCTGTGTCCTACCTTGTCCTTGGACACCCAGTTCCTCTGCTTTGGTCTGTCTTCTTTCTTCTTCGCCATTTCTTATTTCCTTCTGTTACAATGTTCGCCTCTCTGTGACACCAGTTTTCTTCCAGAGAATACTTTTAGATGATCTTAGGCCCTGTCTCCCTACTGCGGTTGACTCCACAATATCTTTGTGTCGCAACTAGCTCCCCGCTTCGTCGACTGCCTTGGATGCTGACCATGTTTTTTGCCAGTGCATACTGTTACGCCTGCTAGTCGCACCAGGTTATCCTTGGACTCTTTTAAGGTTATGATGAGTCTTGCCTTGCCCGTATTGAATTATTCAACTAATGAAGAGGGAGGAAGTTGGGGTTTTACCGTTATATTTGTGTATGTATGCAATCAATTATTGTGTATGTACGCATGTTGTGTGTCGGCATGAATGTGTATTGTGTTTTGTGATATCTTTATGAACTAGTTTACGCTTGTTGATGCTGAATAAACAAATTCGTGGATTTATTTTAATCTTGTTCGCTATTAAAGATTAAGGTCATTCTAGGAAGACAATTCTAAATGTATCCCTCCACAGAGGGCCATAATTGTATAATGTCTCCTTACATAGTAATAGTCTGACTTTTGCCATCTCAAAGTGCAACCCCACATCCACCAAAGAAAAAGCAAACGGCACATCCTATCCGTACGGAAGCCGTGAGGGGACATTCTGACTTTTGATTTCTTACTTAAGAAATCAAAAGTCAGAATGTCCCCTCACGGCTTCCGTATATCCGATATACCAAACTGACAAACCACATTAATTCCTTTCATGCTGAATGGTAAACAGGAGCAGAAATAACAATTTTCATAGAATATGATGTGTGTCGACCAGGAAATAGAACCCCTAGTCTTCCTCACAGCTTCACAGTGGCGAACGCTCAACTCAAAGTGAAGCAGTGTTAAGAGAAACGTTTGGAAGAAATTAAGCTTGGAAGTAAAGAAACTATAAGATCCAGATTTAGTCGCAGAACAGTTTAGGAAGGTCATTGGTAGTTACCTCAGTGTATGTGCGCATAGTACGTCGTTAACTCCATCTATCGTTAACACAAACGATAGAGCGATGACTCGTGGTTTTCCGACGATGCGTTTACCCTGAAAAAAAATCATAAACATATGACGTCATAATAAATGCATAAAATTCATATTCAGAATGTCAGGAAGTAAATAATGTGCATGCATATAATTTGGCCCTCTTCACTTTGAATCAAAAGTTTACACGAAGGTATAGTAATTAGTTTTGAACTTTGTGACATTACCAACTTGAAGATTTACATATTAATTAAGTTTATCCCAGACTTACGTGACAGGAGATTATATATCACACACGCCGAGACAAACAAGTATATTGTAGTGCAATCTAATTTATTTCTTCTGTTAATTTAGCAGACGACAAAATGAAAGGGCCGCCAAATTTATGGGACAGCAAGTTGTTTCATTAATAATATTAAGTAATTGGTATCAGACGTTCAAACTAGACCCCAGTTTCACGAACATTTATTAACTTAACAACGAACACTTCCTCTTTTTCTGTGAAGATTTTCTATGCACACTTTTAAGTTTCCGGAGTTAAGCAATGTTCGTGGACCCGGGAATAAAACAATCACTATACATGTATAAGGCTCCATCAGCTTTGTGGCATAGGATATTGGACATGAAATATTGAGTCGTTAATTTCACGTTTGAGACCCGCTAACTTCAGCATTTATGCGGTAAATTATTCCTACATATTAAATAGGGTTATTGTTTATTTTTTATGAAGTTCATATATGCAGAAAATACTGAGATAAATAATGCTTTTTATAAATTACAAAACACTGCAATCTGCATACTGTCTCAGAATTTACTAATTAAGATAAACAAGGACGCCGTGACGCGTCATCCTAGTGACACAACCGGGAGATTATCCTGGTGACACAACCAGGGGATCATTCTGGTAACACAACCGGGGGATTATCCTGATGACACAACCGGGGGAGCACAAGAGTGACACAACCGGGGGATTATCCTGGTGACACAACCGGGGGATAATTCTGGTGACACAACCGGGGGATCATCAGAGTGACACAACCGGGGGATTATCCTGGTGAAACAACCGGGGAATCATCAGAGTGACACAGCCGATGGATCATCCTGGTGACACAACCGAGGGATCATCCTGGTGACACAACCGGGGTATTACCCTGGTGACACAACCGAGGGATCATTAGAGTGATACAACCGGGGGATTATTCTGGTGACACAACCGGGGGATTTTCCTGGTGACACAACCGAGGGATTATTCTGGTGACACAACCGATGGATCATCCTGGTGACACAAACGAGGGATCATCCTGGTGACACAACCGGGGGATTATCCTGGTGACACAACTGGGGGATTATCCTGGTGAAAAACCGGGGGATCAACAGAGTGACACAACCGAGGGATCATTAGAGTGACACAACCGGGGGATTATTCTGGTGACACAACCGGGAGATTTTCCAGGTGACACAACCGAGGGATTATCCTGGTGACACAACCGGGGGATTATCCTGGTGACAACCGGGGGATCATCAGATTGACACAACCGGGGGATTACCCTGATGACACAACCGGGGGATTATCCTGATGACACAACCGGGGGATTACCCTGATGACACAACCGGGGGATTATCTTTGTGACACAACCGGGGGATCATGCTAGTGACACAACCGAGGGATCAACAGAGTGACACAACCGGGGGATTATCCTGGTGACACAACCGGTGGATCATCAGAGTGACACAACCGGGGGATTATCCTGGTGACACAACCGGGGAATCATCAGAGTGTCACAGCCGATGGATCATCCTAGTGACACAACCGAGGGATCATCCTGGTGACACAACCGGGGTATTATCCTGGTGACACAACCGGGGGATTATCCTGGTGACACAACCGGGGGATTTTTCTGGTGACACAACCAAGGGATTATCCTTTTGACACAACCGATGGATCATCAGAGTGACACAACCGAGGGATCATCCCGGTGACACAACCGGGGGATTATCCTGGTGACACAACCAGGGGGATTATCCTGGTGAAACAACCGGGGGATCAACAGAGTGACACAACCGAGGGATCATTAGAGTGACACAACCGGGGGATTATTCTGGTGACACAACAGGGGGATTTTCCTGGTGACACAAGCAAGGGATTATCCTTTTGACACAACCGATGGATCATCAGAGTGACACAACCGGGGGATTATTCTGGTGACACAACCGATGGATCATCTTGATGACACAACCGAAGGATTATCCTGGTGACACAACCGGGGATTATTCTGGTGACACAACCGATGGATCATCTTGATGACACAATCGAGGGATTATCCTGGTGACAAAACCAGGGGATTATCCTGGTGACACAAAATCAGCGTTTATGCTGTAAATTATCCCAACATATTAAATAGGGTCATTGTTTATTTTTCTATGAAGTTCATATATGCAGAAAATACTGAGATAAATAAAGAAATTAAAAAGCACTGCAATCTGCATAATGTCTAAGAATTTACTAATTAAGATACACAAGGACGCCGTGATGTATCATCCTGGTGTCACGACCAGGGGATCATCCTGGTGACACCACCGGGGGATTATCCCGATGACACAACCGGGGGATTACCCTGATGACATAACCGGGGGATTATCCTGATGACACAACCGGGGGATTACCCTGATGACACAACCGGGGGATTATCCTTGTGACACAACCGGGGGATTATCCTGGTGACACAACCGGGGGATCACCAGAGTGACACAACCGGGGGATTATCCTTGTGACACAACCGGGGGATTATCCTGGTGACACAACCGGGGAATCATCAGAGTGACACAACCGGGGGATTATCCTGGTGTCACAACCGATGGATTATCATGGTGAGACACAACCGGGGGATTATCCTGGTGACACAACCGGGGGATCATCAGAGTGACACAAACGGGGGATTATCCTGGTGACACAACCGAGGGATCATCCTGGTGACACAACCGGGGGATTATCCTGGTGACACAACCGAGGGAAAATCAGAGTGACACAACCGATGGATCATCCTGGTGACACAACCGGGGGATTATCCTGGTGACACAACCGGGGGATTATCCTGGTGACACAACCGGGGAATCATCAGAGTAACACAACCGAAGGATCATCAGAGAGACACAACCGAGGGATCATCCTGGTGACATAACCGGGGAATTATCCTGGTGACACAACCGGGGGATCATCAGAGTGACACAACCGAGGGATCATCCTGGTGACACAACCGGGGGATTATCCTGGTGACACAACCGAGGGATCATCAGAGTGACACAACCGATGGATCATCCTGGTGACACAACCGGGGGATTATCCTGGTGACACAACCGGGGGATCATCAGAGTGACACAACCGGGGGATTATCCTGGTGATGCAACCGGGGGATTATCCTGGTGACACAAACAGGGGATTATCCTGGTGACACAACCGGGGAAGCATCAGAATGACACAACCGGGGGATCACCAGAGTGACACAACCGGGGGATTATCCTGATGCCACAACCGGGGGATTATCCTAGTGACACAACCAGGGGATCATCCTGCTGACACAACCGGGGAATCATTAGAGTGACACAATCGGGGGATCAACAGAGTGACACAACCGGGGGATTATCCTGGTGACACAACCGGGGGATCATCCTGGTGACACAACCGGGGAATCATTAGAGTGACACAACCGAGGGATCATCCTGGTGACACAACCGGGGGATTATCCTGGTGACACAACCGAGGGATCATCGGAGTGACACAAACGATGGATCATCCTGGTGACACAACCGGGGGATTATCCCGGTGACACAACCGGGGGATGATCAGAGTGACACAACCGGGGGATTATCCTGGTGACACCACCGAGGGATTATCCCGATGAAACAACCGGGGGATTATCCTGGTGACACCACCGGGGGATTATCCTGATGACACAACCGGGGGATTACCCTGATGACACAACCGGGGGATTATCCTTGTGGCACAACCGGGAGATTATCCTGGTGACACAACCGGGGGATCACCAGAGTGACACAACCGGGGGATTATCCTTGTGACACCACCGGGGGATTATCCTGTTGACAAAACCGGGGAATCATCAGAGTGACACAACCGGGGGATTATCCTGGTGTCACAACCGATGGATTATCATGGTGAGACACAACCGGGGGATTATCCTGGTGACACAACCGGGGAATTATCCTGGTGACACAACCGAGGGATCATCAGAGTGACACAAACGGGGGATTATCCTGGTGACACAACCGAGGGATCATCCTGGTGACACAACCGGGGGATTATCCTGGTGACACAACCGAGGGAAAATCAGAGTGACACAACCGATGGATCATCCTGGTGACACAACCGGGGGATTATCCTGGTGACACAACCGGGGAATCATCAGAGTGACACAACCGGGGAATCATCAGAGTGACACAACCGAGGGATCATCCTGGTGACACAACCGGGGAATTATCCTGGTGACACAACCGGGGGATCATCAGAGTGACACAACCGAGGGATCATCCTGGTGACACAACCGGGGGATTATCCTGGTGACACAACCGAGGGATCATCAGAGTGACACAACCGATGGATCATCCTGGTGACACAACCGGGGGATTATCCTGGTGACACAACCGGGGGATCATCAGAGTGACACAACCGGGGGATTATCCTGGTGACACAACCGGGGGATTATCCTGGTGACACAAACAGGGGATTATCCTGGTGACACAACCAGGGGATCATCTGGTGACACAACCGGGGGATCACCAGAGTGACACAACCGGGGGATTATCCTGATGCCACAACCGGGGGATTATCCTAGTGACACAACCAGGGGATCATCCTGCTGACACAACCGGGGAATCATTAGAGTGACACAATCGGGGGATCAACAGAGTGACACAACCGGGGGATTATCCTGGTGACACAACCGGGGAATCATTAGAGTGACACAACCGGGGGATTATCCTGGTGACACAACCGGGGGATTATCCTGGTGACACAACCGGGGAATCATCAGAGTGACACAACCGGGGGATTATCCTGGTGACACAACCGGGGGATTATCCTGGTGACACAACCGGGGGATCATCTTGATGACACAACCGAAGGATTATCCTGGTGACACAACCGGGGATTATTCTGGTGACACAACCGATGGATCATCTTGATGACACAATCGAGGGATTATCCTGGTGACAAAACCAGGGGATTATCCTGGTGACACAAAATCAGCGTTTATGCTGTAAATTATCCCAACATATTAAATAGGGTCATTGTTTATTTTTCTATGAAGTTCATATATGCAGAAAATACGGAGATAAATAAAAAAAATTAAAAAAGCACTGCAATCTGCATAATGTCTAAGAATTTACTAATTAAGATACACAAGGACGCCGTGATGTATCATCCTGGTGTCACGACCAGGGGATCATCCTGGTGACACCACCGGGAGATTATCCCGATGACACAACCGGGGGATTATCCTGGTGTCATAACCGGGGGATTATCCTGATGACACAACCGAGGGATTATCCTGATGACACAACCGGGGAATTATCCTGGTGACACAACCGGGGGATCACCAGAGTGACACAACCGGGGGATTATCCTTGTGACACAACCGGGGGATTATCCTGGTGACACAAACGGGGAATCATAAGAGTGTCACAACCGATGGATTATCATGGTGAGACACAACCGGGGGATTATCCTGGTGACACAACCGGGGAATCATCAGAGTGACACAACCGGGGGATTATCCTGGTGACACAACCGAGGGATCATCCTGGTGACACAACCGGGGGATTATCCTGGTGACACAACCGAGGGAAAATCAGAGTGACACAACCGATGGATCAAACTGGTGACACAACCGGGGGATTATCCTGGTGACACAACCGGGGGATTATCCTGGTGACACAACCGGGGAATCATCAGAGTAACACAACCGAAGGATCATCAGAGAGACACAACCGAGGGATCATCCTGGTGACATAACCGGGGAATTATCCTGGTGACACAACCGGGGGATCATCAGAGTGACACAACAGGGGGATTATCCTGGTGATGCAACCGGGGGATTATCCTGGTGACACAAACAGGGGATTATCCTGGTGACACAACCGGGGAAGCATCAGAATGACACAACCGGGGGATCACCAGAGTGACACAACCGGGGGATTATCCTGATGCCACTACCGAGGGATTATCCTGGTGACACAACCGAGGGATCATTAGAGTAACACAACCGATTGATCATTCTTGTGACACAACCGGAGGATTATCCTGGTGACACAACCGGGGGATCATCAGAGTGACACAACCGGGGGATCATCAGAGTGACACAACCGGGGGATTATCCTGGTGATGCAACCGGGGGATTATCCTGGTGACACAACCAGGGGATTATCCTGGTGACACAACCGGGGAAGCATCAGAATGACACAACCGGGGGATCACCAGAGTGACACAACCGGGGGATTATCCTGATGCCACAACCGGGGGATTATCCTAGTGACACAACCAGGGGATCATCCTGCTGACACAACCGGGGAATCATTAGAGTGACACAATCGGGGGATCAACAGAGTGACACAACCGGGGGATTATCCTGGTGACACAACCGGGGGATTATCCTGGTGACACAACCGGAGAATCATCAGAGTGACACAACCGGGGAATTATCCTGGTGACACAACCGAGGGATCATCCTGGTGACACAACCGGGGGATTATCCTGGTGACACAACCGAGGGAAAATCAGAGTGACACAACCGATGGATCAAACTGGTGACACAACCGGGGGATTATCCTGGTGACACAACCGGGGGATTATCCTGGTGACACAACCGGGGGATTATCCTGGTGACACAACCGAGGGATCATCAGAGTGACACAACCGGGGGATCATCCTGGTGACACAACCGGGGGATTATCCTGGTGACACAACCGGGGGATCATCAGAGTGACACAACCGAGGGATCATCCTGGTGACACAACCGGGGGATTATCCTGGTGACACAACCGAGGGATCATCAGAGTGACACAACCGATGGATCATCCTGGTGACACAACCGGGGGATTATCCTGGTGACACAACCGGGGGATCATCAGAGTGACACAACCGGGGGATTATCCTGGTGACACAACCGGGGGATTATCCTGGTGATACAACCGGGGGATTATCCTGGTGACACAACCAGGGGATTATCCTGGTGATGCAACCGGGGGATTATCCTGGTGACACAACCGGGGTAGCATCAGAATGACACAACCGGGGGATCACCAGAGTGACACAACCGGGGGATTATCCTAGTGACACAACCAGGGGATCATCCTGCTGACACAACCGGGAAATCATTAGAGTGACACAATCGGGGGATCAACAGAGTGACACAACCGGGGGATTATCCTGGTGACACAACCGGGGGATCATCCTGGTGACACAACCGGGGAATCATCCTGAGTGACACAACCGGGGGATTATCCTGGTGACACAACCGGGGAATTATCCTGGTGACACAACCGGGGAATCATCAGAGTGACACAACCGGGGGATTATCCTGGTGACACAACCGGGGGATTATCCTGGTGACACAACCGGGGGATCATCAGAGTGACACAACCGGGGGATTATCCTGGTGACACAACCGGGGAATCATCAGAGTGACACAGCCGATGGATCATCCTGGTGACACAACCGAGGGATCATCCTGGTGACACAACCGGGGGATTATCCTGGTGACACAACCGGGGGATTATCCTGGTGACACAACCGGGGGATTATCCTGGTGACACAACCGGGGGATTATCCTGGTGACACAACCGAGGGATTATCCTGGTGACACAACCGGGGGATCATTAGAGTGACACAACCGGGGGATTATTCTGGTGACACAACCGGGGGATTTTCCTGGTGACACAACCGAGGGATTATTCTGGTGACACAACCGATGGATCATCCTGGTGACACAAACGAGGGATCATCCTGGTGACACAACCGGGGGATTATCCTGGTGAAACAACCGGGGGATTATCCTGGTGACACAACTGGGGGATTATCCTGGTGACAAAACCGGGGGATCAACAGAGTGACACAACCGAGGGATTATCCTGGTGACACAACCGGGGGATTATCCTGGTGACACAACCGGGGGATTATTCTGGTGTCACAACCGGGAGATTTTCCAGGTGACACAACCGAGGGATTATCCTTGTGACATAACCGGGGAATTATCCTGGTGACAACCGGGGGATCATCAGATTGACACAACCGAGGGATTACCCTGATAACACAACCGGGGGATTATCCTGATGACACAACCGGGGGATTACCCTGATGACACAACCGGGGGATTATCTTTGTGACACAACCGGGGGATCATGCTAGTGACACAACCGAGGGATCAACAGAGTGACACAACCGGGGGATTATCCTGGTGACACAACCGGTGGATCATTAGAGTGACACAACCGGGGGATTATCCTGGTGACACAACCGGGGAATCATCAGAGTGTCACAGCCGATGGATCATCCTAGTGACACAACCGAGGGATCATCCTGGTGACACAACCGGGGTATTATCCTGGTGACACAACCGGGGGATTATCCTGGTGACACAACCGGGGGATTATCCTGGTGAAACAACCGGGGGATCAACAGAGTGACACAACCGAGGGATCATTAGAGTGATACAACCGGGGGATTACCTTTCCTGGTGACACAACCGGGGGATTATCCTGGTGACACAACCGGGGGATTATCCTGGTGACACAACCGGGGGATCATCAGAGTGACACAACCGGGGGATAATCCTGGTGACACAACCGGGGGATTATCCTGGTGACACAACCGGGGAATCATCAGTGTGACACAACCGGGGGATTATCTTGGTGTCACAACCGATGGATTATCATGGTGAGACACAACCGGGGGATTATCCTGGTGACACAACCGGAGAATCATCAGAGTGACACAACCGGGGAATTATCCTGGTGACACAACCGAGGGATCATCCTGGTGACACAACCGGGGGATTATCCTGGTTACACAACCGGGGAATCATCAGAGTAACACAACCGAAGGATCATCAGAGAGACAAAACCGAGGGATCATCCTGGTGACATAACCGGGGAATTATCCTGGTGACACAACCGGGGGATCATCAGAGTGACACAACCGAGGGATCATCCTGGTGACACAACCGGGGGATTATCCTGGTGACACAACCGAGGGATCATCAGAGTGACACAACCGATGGATCATTCTGGTGACACAACCGGGGGATTATCCTGGTGACACAACCGGGGGATCATCAGAGTGACACAACCGGGGGATTATCCTGGTGACACAACCGGGGGATTATCCTGGTGATGCAACCGGGGGATTATCCTGGTGACACAACCAGGGGATTATCCTGGTGACACAACCGGGGAAGCATCAGAATGACACAAACCGGGGGATCACCAGAGTGACACAACCAGGGGATTATCCTGCTGCCACAACCGGGGGATTATCCTAGTGACATCCTAGTGACACAACCAGGGGATCATCCTGCTGACACAACCGGGGAATCATTAGAGTGACACAATCGGGGGATCAACAGAGTGACACAACCGGGGGATTATCCTGGTGACACAACCGGGGGATCATCCTGGTGACACAACCGGGGAATCATTAGAGTGACACAACCGGGGGATTATCCTGGTGACACAACCGGGGAATTATCCTGGTGACACAACCGGGGAATCATCAGAGTGACACAACCGGGGGATTATCCTGGTGACACAACCGGGGGATTATCCTGGTGACACAACCGGGGGATTATCAGAGTGACACAACCGGGGGATTATCCTGGTGACACAACCGAGGGATCATCAGAGTGACACAACCGGGGGATTATCCTGGTGACACAACCGTTGGATCATCAGAGTGACACAACCGGGGGATTATCCTGGTGACACAACCGGGGGGATCATCAGAGTGGGGAATCATCAGAGTGACACAACCGATGGATCATCCTGGTGACACAACCGAGGGATCATCCTGGTGACACAACCGGGGGATTATCCTGGTGACACAACCGGGGGATTATCCTGGTGACACAACCGGGGGATTATCCTGATGAAACAACCGGGGGATCAACAGAGTGACACAACCGAGGGATCATTAGAGTGATACAACCGGGGGATTATTCTGGTGACACAACCGAGGGGATTATCCTGGTGACACAACCGAGGGATTATCCTGGTGACACAACCGGGGGATTATCCTGATGACACAACCGGGGGATTATCCTTGTGACACAACCGGGGGATTATCCTGGTGACACAACCGGGGGATCACCAGAGTGACACAACCGGGGGATTATCCTTGTGACACAACCGGGGGATTATCCTGGTGACACAACCGGGGAATCATCAGAGTGACACAACCGGGGGATTATCCTGGTGTCACAACCGATGGATTATCATGGTGAGACACAACCGGGGGATTATCCTGGTGACACAACCGGGGAATCATCAGAGTGACACAACCGGGGAATTATCCTGGTGACACAACCGAGGGATCATCCTGGTGACACAACCGGGGGATTATCCTGGTGACACAACCGGGGGATCATCAGAGTGACACAACCGGGGGATTATCCTGGTGACACAACCGGGGGATTATCCTGGTGACACAACCGGGGAATCATCAGAGTAACACAACCGAAGGATCATCAGAGAGACAAAACCGAGGGATCATCCTGGTGACATAACCGGGGAATTATCCTGGTGACACAACCGGGGGATCATCAGAGTGACACAACCGAGGGATCATCCTGGTGACACAACCGGGGGATTATCCTGGTGACACAACCGAGGGATCATCAGAGTGACACAACCGAGGGATCATTCTGGTGACACAACCGGGGGATTATCCTGGTGACACAACCGGGGGATCATCAGAGTGACACAACAGGGGGAATATCCTGGTGACACAACCGGGGGATTATCCTTGTGACACAACCGGGGGATTATCCTGGTGACACAAACAGGGGATTATCCTGGTGACACAACCGGGGGATCACCAGAGTGACACAACCGGGGGATTATCCTGATGACACAACCGGGGGATTATCCTAGTGACACAACCGGGGGATCATCCTGAGTGACACAACCGGGGGAATCATTAGAGTGACACAACCGGGGGATTATCCTGGTGACACAACCGGGGAATTATCCTGGTGACACAACCGGGGAATCATCAGAGTGACACAACCGGGGGATTATCCTGGTGACACAACCGGGGGATTATCCTGGTGACACAACCGGGGGATCATCAGAGTGACACAACCGGGGGATTATTCTGGTGACACAACCGATGGATCATCTTGATGACACAACCGAAGGATTATCCTGGTGACACAACCGGGGATTATTCTGTTGACACAACCGATGGATCATCTTGATGATACAATCGAGGGATTATCCTGGTGACAAAACCAGGGGATTATCCTGGTGACACAAAATCAGCGTTTATGCTGTAAATTATCCCAACATATTAAATAGGGTCATTGTTTATTTTTCTATGAAGTTCATATATGCAGAAAATACTGAGATAAATAAAGAAATTAAAAAGCACTGCAATCTGCATAATGTCTAAGAATTTACTAATTAAGATACACAAGGACGCCGTGATATATCATCCTGGTGTCACGACCAGGGGATCATCCTGGTGACACCACCGGGAGATTATCCCGATGACACAACCGGGGGATTATCCTGGTGTCATAACCGGGGGATTATCCTGATGACACAACCGATGGGATTACCCTGATGACACAACCGGGGGATTATCCTTGTGACACAACCGGGGGATTATCCTGGTGACACAACCGGGTAATCATCAGAGTGACACAACCGGGGGATTATCCTGGTGTCACAACCGATGGATTATCATGGTGAGACACAACCGGGGGATTATCCTGGTGACACAACCGGAGAATCATCAGAGTGACACAACCGGGGAATTATCCTGGTGACACAACCGAGGGATCATCCTGGTGACACAACCGGGGGATTATCCTGGTGACACAACCGGGGGATTATCCTGGTGACACAACCGAGGGATTATCAGAGTGACACAACCGATGGATCATCCTGGTGACACAACCGGGGGATTATCCTGGTGACACAACCGGGGGATTATCCTGGTGACACAACCGGGGGATTATCCTGGTGACACAACCGGGGGATCATCAGAGTGACACAACCGGGGGATTATCCTGGTGACACAACCGGGGGATTATCCTGGTGACATAACCGTCAAAAATTATCCTTGTGACACAACCGGGGGATCATCAGAGTGACACAACCGAGGGATCATCCTGGTGACACAACCGGGGGATTATCCTGGTGACACAACCGAGGGATCATCATAGTGACACAACCGATGGATCATTCTGGTGATGACACAACCGGGGGATTATCCTGGTGACACAACCGGGGGATTATCCTGGTGACACAACCGGGACACACAACCGGGGAAGCATCAGAATGACACAACCGGGGGATCACCAGAGTGACACAACCGGGGGATTATCCTGATGCCACAACCGGGGGATTATCCTAGTGACACAACCAGGGGATCATCCTGCTGACACAACCGGGGAATCATTAGAGTGACACAATCGGGGGATCAACAGAGTGACACAACCGAGGGATTATCCTGGTGACACAACCGAGGGATCATCCTGGTGACACAACCGAGGGATTATCCTGGTGACACAACCGGGGGATTATCCTGGTGACACAACCGGGGGATTATCCTGGTGACACAACCGGGGGATTATCCTGGTGACACAACCGGGGGATTATCCTGGTGACACAACCGGGGGATTATCCGGGGATGGAATCATCATCAGAGTGACACAACCGGGGGATTATCCTGGTGACACAACCGGGGGATTATCCTGGTGACACAACCGGGGGATCATCCTGGTGACACAACCGAGGGATTATCCTGGTGACAAAACCAGGGGATTATCCTGGTGACACAAAATCAGCGTTTATGCTGTAAATTATCCCAACATATTAAATAGGGTCATTGTTTATTTTTCTATGAAGTTCATATATGCAGAAAATACTGAGATAAATAAAGAAATTAAAAAGCACTGCAATCTGCATAATGTCTAAGAATTTACTAATTAAGATACACAAGGACGCCGTGATATATCATCCTGGTGTCACGACCAGGGGATCATCCTGGTGACACCACCGGGAGATTATCCCGATGACACAACCGGGGGATTATCCTGGTGTCATAACCGGGGGATTATCCTGATGACACAACCGAGGGATTACCCTGATGACACAACCGGGGGATTATCCTTGTGACACAACCGGGGGATTATCCTGGTGACACAACCGGGGGATCACCAGAGTGACACAACCGGGGGATTATCCTTGTGACACAACCGGGGGATTATCCTGGTGACACAACCGGGGGATCATCAGAGTGACACAACCGGGGGATCATCAGAGTGACACAACCGGGGGATTATCCTGGTGACACAACCGGGGGATTATCCTGGTGACACAACCGGGGGATTATCCTGGTGACACAACCGGGGAATCATCAGAGTGACAAAAACGGGAAATTATCCTGGTGACACAACCGAAGGATCATCCTGGTGACACAACCGGGGATTATCCTGGTGACACAACCGAGGGAAAATCAGAGTGACACAACCGATGGATCATCCTGGTGACACAACCGGGGGATTATCCTGGTGACACAACCGGGGAATCATCAGAGTGACACAACCGGGGGATTATCCTGGTGACACAACCGGGGGATTATCCTGGTGACACAACCGGGGGATCATCAGAGTGACACAACCGAGGGATCATCCTGGTGACACAACCGGGGGATTATCCTGGTGACACAACCGAGGGATCATCAGAGTGACACAACCGATGGATCATCCTGGTGACACAACCGGGGGATTATCCTGGTGACACAACCGGGGGATTATCCTGGTAACACAACCGGGGGATTATCCTGATGACACAACCGGGGGAGCACAAGAGTGACACAACCGGGGGATTATCCTGGTGACACAACCGGGGGATAATTCTGGTGACACAACCGGGGGATCATCAGAGTGACACAACCGGGGGATTATCCTGGTGACACAACCGAGGGATCATCAGAGTGACACAGCCGAAGGGTCATCCTTGTGACACAACCGAGGGATCATCATGGTGACACAACCGGGGTATTACCCTGGTGACACAACCGAGGGATCATTAGAGTGATACAACCGGGGGATTATTTTGGTGACACAACCGGGGGATTATCCTTGTGACACAACCGGGGGATTATCCTGGTGACACAACCGGGGGATCATCAGAGTGACACAACCGAGGGATTATCCTGGTGACACAACCGGGGGATTATCCTGGTGACACAACCGGGGGATTTTCCTGGTGACACAACCAGGGGATTATCCTGGTGACAACAACCGGGAGATTATCCTGGTGATACAACTGGGGGATTATCCTGGTGACACAACCGGGGAATTATCCTGGTGACGCAACCGAGTGATCAAACTGGTGACACAACCGGGGGATTATCCTGGTGACACAACCGGGGGATTATCCTGGTGACACAACCGAGGGAAAATCAGAGTGACACAACCGATGGATCATCCTGGTGACACAACCGGGGGATTATCCTGGTGACACAACCGGGGGATTATCCTGGTGACACAACCGGGGAATCATCAGAGTAACACAACCGAAGGATCATCAGAGAGACACAACCGAGGGATCATCCTGGTGACATAACCGGGGAATTATCCTGGTGACACAACCGGGGGATCATCAGAGTGACACAACCGAGGGATCATCCTGGTGACACAACCGGGGGATTATCCTGGTGACACAACCGGGGGATCATCATAGTGACACAACCGATGGATCATTCTGGTGTCACAACTGGGGGATTATCCTGGTGATGCAACCGGGGATTATCCTGGTGACACAACCGGGGGATTATCCTGGTGACACAACCGGGGGATTATCCTGGTGACACAACCGGGGGATTATCCTGGTGACACAACCGGGGGATTATCCTGGTGACACAACCGGGGAATCATCAGAGTGACACAACCGGGGGATCATCAGAGTGACACAACCGGGGGATTATCCTGGTGACACAACCGGGGGATTATCCTGGTGACACAACCGGGGGATTATCCTGGTGACACAACCGGGGGATCATCCTGGTGACACAACCGGGGGATCATCAGAGTGACACAACCGGGGGATTATCCTGGTGACACAACCGGGGGATTATCCTGGTGACACAACCGGGGAATCATCAGAGTGACACAACCGGGGGATTATCCTGGTGACACAACCGGGGGATTATCCTGGTGACACAACCGGGGGATTATCCTGGTGACACAACCGGGGGATTATTCTGGTGACACAACCGATGGATCATCTTGATGACACAACCGAAGGATTATCCTGGTGACACAACCGGGGATTATTCTGTTGACACAACCGATGGATCATCTTGATGATACAATCGAGGGATTATCCTGGTGACAAAACCAGGGGATTATCCTGGTGACACAAAATCAGCGTTTATGCTGTAAATTATCCCAACATATTAAATAGGGTCATTGTTTATTTTTCTATGAAGTTCATATATGCAGAAAAAACTGAGATAAATAAAGAAATTAAAAAGCACTGCAATCTGCATAATGTCTAAGAATTTACTAATTAAGATACACAAGGACGCCGTGATGTATCATCCTGGTGTCACGACCAGGGGATCATCCTGGTGACACCACCGGGGGATTATCCCGATGACACAACCGGGGGATTATCCTGATGACACAACCGGGGGATTATCCTGATGACACAACCGGGGGATTATCCTGATGACACAACCGGGGGATTATCCTGGTGACACAACCGGGGGATCATCAGAGTGACACAACCGGGGGATTATCCTGGTGACACAACCGGGGGATCATCAGAGTGACACAACCGGGGGATTATCCTGGTGACACAACCGAGGGATCATCAGAGTGACACAACCGGGGGATTATCCTGGTGACACAACCGATGGATCATCCTGGTGACACAACCGAGGGATCATCCTGGTGACACAACCGGGGGATTATCCTGGTGACACAACCGGGGGATTATCCTGGTGACACAACCGGGGGATTATCCTGGTGACACAACCGGGGGATCATCCTGGTGACACAACCGAGGGATCATCAGAGTGACACAACCGGGGGATTATTCTGGTGACACAACCGGAGGATTTTCCAGGTGACACAACCGAGGGATTATCCTGGTGACACAACCGGGGGATTATCCTGGTGACAACCGGGGGATCATCAGATTGACACAACCGGGGGATTACCCTGATGACACAACCGGGGGATTATCCTGATGACACAACCGGGGGATTACCCTGATGACACAACCGGGGGATTATCTTTGTGACACAACCGGGGGATTATCCTGGTGACACAACCGGGGGATTATCCTGGTGACACAACCGGGGGATTATCCTGGTGACACAACCGGGGGATTATCCTGGTGACACAACCGGGGGATTATCCTGGTGACACAACCGAGGGATTATCAGAGTGACACAACCGATGGATCATCCTGGTGACACAACCGGGGGATTATCCTGGTGACACAACCGGGGGATTATCCTGGTGACACAACCGGGGGATTATCCTGGTGACACAACCGGGGGATTATCCTGGTGACACAACCGGGGGATCATCAGAGTGACACAACCGAGGGATCATCAGAGTGACACAACCGGGGGATCATCCTGGTGACACAACCGGGGGATTATCCTGGTGACACAACCGGGGGATTATCCTGGTGACACAACCGGGGGATCATCAGAGTGACACAACCGGGGGATCATCCTGGTGACATAACCGGGAAATTATCCTTGTGACACAACCGGGGGATCATCAGAGTGACACAACCGAGGGATCATCCTGGTGACACAACCGGGGGATCATCCCGGTGACACAACCGGGGGATCATCCTGGTGACACAACCGGGGGATTATCCTGGTGACACAACCGGGGGATTATCCTGGTGACACAACCGGGTGACACAACCGGGGGATTATCCTGGTGACACAACCGGGGGATTATCCTGGTGACACAACCAGGGGATTATCCTGGTGACACAACCGGGGAATCATCAGAATGACACAACCGGGGGATCACCAGAGTGACACAACCGGGGGATTATCCTGGTGACACAACCGGGGGATTATCCTGGTGACACAACCGGGGGATCATCCTGGTGACACAACCGGGGAATCATCCTGGTGACACAACCGGGGGATCATCAGAGTGACACAACCGGGGGATTATCCTGGTGACACAACCGGGGGATCATCCTGGTGACACAACCGGGAGAATCATTAGGACACAACCGGGGATGGTGACACAACCGGGGGATTATCCTGGTGACACAACCGGGGAATCATCCTGGTGACACAACCGGGGGATTATCCTGGTGACACAACCGGGGGATTATCCTGGTGACACAACCGGGGGATCATCTTGATGACACAACCGAAGGATTATCCTGGTGACACAACCGGGGATTATTCTGGTGACACAACCGATGGATCATCTTGATGATACAATCGAGGGATTATCCTGGTGACAAAACCAGGGGATTATCCTGGTGACACAAAATCAGCGTTTATGCTGTAAATTATCCCAACATATTAAATAGGGTCATTGTTTATTTTTCTATGAAGTTCATATATGCAGAAAATACTGAGATAAATAAAGAAATTATAAAGCACTGCAATCTGCATAATGTCTAAGAATTTACTAATTAAGATACACAAGGACGCCGTGATGTATCATCCTGGTGTCACGACCAGGGGATCATCCTGGTGACACCACCGGGGGATTATCCCGATGACACAACCGGGGGATTACCCTGATGACACAACCGGGGGATTATCCTTGTGGCACAACCGGGGGATTATCCTGGTGACACAACCGGGGGATTATCCTGGTGACACAACCGGGGGATTATCCTGGTGACACAACCGGGGGATCATCAGAGTGACACAACCGGGGGATTATCCTGGTGACACAACCGGGGGATTATCCTGGTGACACAACCGAGGGATTATTCTGGTGACACAACCGATGGATCATCCTGGTGACACAAACGAGGGATCAACCTGGTGACACAACCGGGGGATTATCCTGGTGAAACAACCGGGGGATTATCCTGGTGACACAACTGGGGGATTATTCTGGTGAAAAACCGGGGGATCAACAAAGTGACACAACCGAGGGATCATCAGAGTGACACAACCGGGGGATTATCCTGGTGACACAACCGGGGGATCATCAGAGTGACACAACCGGGGGATTATCCTGGTGACACAACCGGGGGATTATCCTGGTGACACAACCGGGGGATCATCAGAGTGACACAACCGGGGGATTACCCTGATGACACAACCGGGGGATTATCCTGATGACACAACCGGGGGATTACCCTGATGACACAACCGGGGGATTATCTTTGTGACACAACCGGGGGATTATGCTAGTAACACAACCGAGGGATCAACAGAGTGACACAACCGGGGGATTATCCTGGTGACACAACCGGGGGATCATCAGAGTGTCACAGCCGATGGATCATCCTAGTGACACAACCGAGAGATCATCCTGGTGACACAACCGGGGGATTATCCTGGTGACACAACCGGGGGATTATCCTGGTGACACAACCGGGGGATTATCCTGGTGACACAACCGGGGGATCATCAGAGTGACACAACCGGGGATTATCCTGAGGGGATCATTAGAGTGATACAACCGGGGGATAATCCTGGTGACACAACCAGGGGATTATCCTGGTGACACAACCGGGGGATTATCCTGGTGACACAACCGGGGGATCATCCTGGTGACACAACCGGGGGATCATCAGAGTGACACAACCGGGGGATTATCCTGGTGACACAACCGAGGGATCATCATGGTGAGACACAACCGGGGGATTATCCTGGTGACACAACCAAGGGATTATCCTGGTGACACAACCGGGGGATCATCTTGATGACACAACCGAAGGATTATCCTGGTGACACAACCGGGGATTATTCTGTTGACACAACCGATGGATCATCTTGATGATACAATCGAGGGATTATCCTGGTGACAAAACCAGGGGATTATCCTGGTGACACAAAATCAGCGTTTATGCTGTAAATTATCCCAACATATTAAATAGGGTCATTGTTTATTTTTCTATGAAGTTCATATATGCAGAAAATACTGAGATAAATAAAGAAATTAAAAAGCACTGCAATCTGCATAATGTCTAAGAATTTACTAATTAAGATACACAAGGACGCCGTGATGTATCATCCTGGTGTCACGACCAGGGGATCATCCTGGTGACACCACCGGGAGATTATCCCGATGACACAACCGGGGGATTATCCTGGTGTCATAACCGGGGGATTATCCTGATGACACAACCGAGGGATTACCCTGATGACACAACCGGGGGATTATCCTTGTGACACAACCGGGGGATTATCCTGGTGACACAACCGGGGGATCATCAGAGTGACAAAACCGGGGGATTATTCTGGTGACACAACCGGGGGATTTCCTGGTGACACAACCGGGGGATTTTCCTGGTGACACAACCGAGGGATTATTCTGGTGACACAACCGATGGATCATCCTGGTGACACAAACGACAGGGATCAACCTGGTGACACAACCGGGGGATTATCCTGGTGAAACAACCGGGGGGATTATCCTGGTGACACAACTGGGGGATTATTCTGGTGAAAAACCGGGGGATCAACAAAGTGACACAACCGAGGGATCATTAGAGTGACACAACCGGGGGATTATTCTGGTGACACAACCGGAGGATTTTCCAGGTGACACAACCGAGGGATTATCCTGGTGACACAACCGGGAGATTATCCTGGTGACAACCGGGGGATCATCAGATTGACACAACCGGGGGATTACCCTGATGACACAACCGGGGGATTATCCTGATGACACAACCGGGGATTACCCTGATGACACAACCGGGGGATTATCTTTGTGACACAACCGGGGGATTATGCTAGTAACACAACCGAGGGATCAACAGAGTGACACAACCGGGGGATTATCCTGGTGACACAACCGGGGGATCATCAGAGTGACACAACCGGGGGATTATCCTGGTGACACAACCGGGGGATTATCCTGGTGACACAACCGGGGGATTATCCTGGTGATACAACCGGGGATTATCCTGGTGACACAACCGGGGGATTATCCTGATGAAACAACCGGGGGATCAACAGAGTGACACAACCGAGGGATCATTAGAGTGATACAACCGGGGGATAATTCTGGTGACACAACCGAGGGATCATCCTGATGACACAACCGAGGGATTATCCTTGTGACACAACCGAGGGATCATCCTGGTGACACAACCGATGGATCATCCTGGTGACACAACCGGGGGATTATCCTGGTGACACAACCGGGGGATTATCCTGGTGACACAACCGGGGGATTATCCTGGTGACACAACCGGGGGATTATCCTGGTGACACAACCGGGGGATCATCCTGGTGACACAACCGGGGGATCATCAGAGTGACACAACCGGGGGATTATCCTGGTGACACAACCGGGGGATTATCCTGGTGACACAACCGGGGGATTATCCTGGTGACACAACCGGGGGATCATCAGAGTGACACAACCGGGGGATTATTCTGGTGACACAACCGATGGATCATCTTGATGACACAACCGAAGGATTATCCTGGTGACACAACCGGGGATTATTCTGGTGACACAACCGAAGGATCATCAGAGAGACAAAACCGAGGGATTATCCTGGTGACAAAACCAGGGGATTATCCTGGTGACACAAAATCAGCGTTTATGCTGTAAATTATCCCAACATATTAAATAGGGTCATTGTTTATTTTTCTATGAAGTTCATATATGCAGAAAAAACTGAGATAAATAAAGAAATTAAAAAGCACTGCAATCTGCATAATGTCTAAGAATTTACTAATTAAGATACACAAGGACGCCGTGATGTATAATCCTGGTGTCACCGTCAGGGGATCATCCTGGTCACACCACCGGGGAATTATCCCGATGACACAACCGGGGGATTATCCTGGTGACACAACCGGGGGATTATCCTGGTGACACAACCGGGGGATTATCCTGGTGACACAACCGGGGGATTATCCTTGTGACACAACCGGGGGATTATCCTGGTGACACAACCGGGGGATCATCAGAGTGACACAACCGGGGGATTACCTTGTGACACAACCGGGGGATTATCCTGGTGACACAACCGGGGAATCATCAGAGTGACACAACCGGGGATTATCCTGGTGTCACAAACGATGGATTATCATGGTGAGACACAACCGGGGTATTATCCTGGTGACAAACCGGGGAATCATCAGAGTGACACAACTGGGGATTATCCTGGTGACACAACCGAGGGATCATCCTGGTGTGACACAACCGGGGGGATTATCCTGGTGACACAACAGAGGGAAAATCAGAGTGACACAACCGATGGATCATCCTGGTGACACAACCCGGGGATTATCCTGGTGACACAACCGGGGGATTATCCTGGTGACACAACCGGGGAACCATCAGAGTGACACAACCGAAGGATCATCAGAATGACAAAACCGAGGGATCATCATGGTGACATAACCGGGGAATTATCCTGGTGACACAACCGGGGGATCATCAGAGTGACACAACCGGGGGATCATCCTGGTGACACAACCGGGTGATTATCCTGGTGACACAACAGAGGGATCATCAGAGTGACACAACCAATGGATCATCCTGGTGACACAACCGGGGATTATCCTAGTGACACAACCGGGGGATTTATCCTGGTGACACAACCGAGGGATTATCCTGATGACACAACCGGGGGAGCACAAGAGTGACACAACCGGGGGATTATTCTGGTGACGCAACCGGGGGATAATTCTGATGACACAACCGGGGGATCAACAGAGTGACACAACCGAGGGATTCATTAGAGTGACACAACCGGGGGATTATTCTGGTGACACAACCGGGGGATCATCCTGGTGACACAACCGAGGGATTATCCTTTTGACACAACCGATGGATCATCAGAGTGACACAACCGGGGATTATTCTGGTGACACAACCGGGGATTTCCTGATGACACAACCGAAGTATTATCCTGGTGACACAACCGGGGATTATCCTCAGATGACACAACCGATGGATCATCTGGTGACACAACCGAGGGATTATCCTGGTGACAAAACCAGGGGATTAATCCTGGTGACACAAAATCAGCGTTTATGCTGTAAATTATCCCAACATATTAAATAGGGTCATTGTTTATTTTTCTATGAAGTTCATCATATGCAGAAAATACTGAGATAAATAAAGAAATTAAAAAGCACTGCATCTGCATAATGTCTAAGAATTTACTAATTAAGATACACAAGGACGCCGTGATGTATCATCCTGGTGTCACGACCAGGGGATCATCCTGGTGACACCACCGGGGGATTATCCCGATGACACAACCGGGGGATTATCCTGGTGACACAACCGGGGGATTATCCTGGTGACACAACCGGGGGATTATCCTGATGACACAACCGGGGGATTATCCTTGTGACACAACCGGGGGATTATCCTGGTGACACAACCGGGGGATCATCAGAGTGACACAACCGGGGGATTATCCTGGTGACACAACCGGGGGATTATCCTGGTGACACAACCGGGGGATTATCCTGGTGACACAACCGGGGATTATCCGAGAATGACACAACCGAGGGGATTATCCTGGTGAGACACAACCGGGGGATTATCCTGGTGACACAACCGGGGGATCATCAGAGTGACACAACCGGGGGATTATCCTGGTGACACAACCGGGGGATTATCCTGGTGACACAACCGGGGGATTATCCTGGTGACACAACCGAGGGATCATCAGAGTGACACAACCGATGGATCATCCTGGTGACACAACCGGGGGATTATCCTGGTGACACAACCGGGGGATTATCCTGGTGACACAACCGGGGGATTATCCTGGTGATACAACCGGGGGATTATCCTGGTGACACAACCAGGGGATTATCCTGGTGACACAACCGGGGGATCATTCTGGTGACACAACCGGGGGATCATCCTGAGTGACACAACCGAGGGATCATCCTGGTGACACACAACCGGGGGATTATCCTGGTGACACAACCGGGGGATTCATCCTGGTGACACAACCGGGATCATCCTGAGTGACACAACCGGGGATTATCAGAGTGACACAACCGGTGATTATCCTGGTAACACAACCGGGGGATTATCCTGTGACACAACCAGGGGTGACACAACCGGGGATTCTGGTAACACAACCGGGGGATTATCCTGGTGACACAACCGGGGGATCATCAGAGTGACACAACCGGGGGATTATCCTGGTGACACAACCGGGGGATTATCCTGGTGACACAAACCGGGGGATTATCCTGGTGACACAACCGGGGGATCATCAGAGTGACACAACCGGGGGATTATCAGAGTGACACAACCGGGGGATTATCCTGGTGACACAACCGGGGGATTATCCTGGTGACACAACCGGGGGATTATCCTGGTGACACAACCGGGGGATCATCCTGATGACACAACCGGGGGATTATCCTGGTGACACAACCGGGGGATTATCCTGGTGACACAACCGGGGGATCATCCTGGTGACACAACCGGGGGATTATCCTGGTGACACAACCGGGGGATTATCCTGGTGACACAACCGGGGGATTATCCTGGTGACACAACCGGGGGATTATCCTGGTGACACAACCGGGGGATTATCCTGGTGACACAACCGGGGGATCATCAGAGTGACACAACCGGGGGATTATCCTGGTGACACAACCGGGGGATTATCCTGGTGACACAACCGGGGGATTATCCTGGTGACACAACCGGGGGATCATCAGAGTGACACAACCGGGGGATCATCAGAGTGACACAACCGGGGGATTATCCTGGTGACACAACCGGGGGATTATCCTGGTGACACAACCGGGGGATTATCCTGAGTGACACAACCGGGGGATTATCCTGGTGACACAACCGGGATATCACACACCGGGGGATCATCAGAGTGACACAACCGGGGATCATCAGAGTGACACAACCGAGGGATTATCCTGGTGACACAACCGATGGATCATCCTGAGTGACACAACCGGGGGATTATCCTGGTGACACAACCGGGGGATCATCTGGTGACACAACCCGAGGATCATCAGAGTGACACAACCGGGGAATTATCCTGGTGACACAAACCGGGGGATTATCCTGGTGACACAACCGGGGGATTATCCTGGTGAACAACCGGGGGATTATCCTGGTGACACAACCGGGGGGATTATCCTGGTGACACAACAACAAAGGACACAAGGGATCATCCTGGTGACACAACCGATGGGATTATCCTGGTGACACAACCGGGGGATTATCCTGGTGACACAACCGAGGGATCATCCTGGTGACACAACCGGGGGATTATCCTGGTGATACAACCGGGGGATCCCTGGTGAACAACCTGGTGATTATCACACAACCGGGGGATTATCCTGGTGACACAACCGGGGGATTATCCTGGTGACACAAAACAGGGTTTATGCTGTAAATTATCCAACATATTAAATAGGGTCATTGTTTATTTTTCTATGAAGTGACATATATGCAGAAAATACTGAGTGACACAACCGGGGGATTATCCTGGTGACAATCTCGGGGATCATGTCAAGAATTTACTAATTAAGATACACAAGGACGCCGTGATGATTATCCTGGTGACACAACCGGGGGATCATCCTGGTGACACAACCGGGGGATTATCCCGGTGACACAACCGGGGAATTATCCTGGTGTCACAACCGGGGGATTATCCTGAGTGACACAACGGGGGATTATCCTGATGACACAACCGGGGGATTATCCTGGTGACACAACCGGGGGATTATCCTGGTGACACAACCGGGGATTATCCAGAGTGACACAACCGGGGGATTATCCTGGTGACACAACCGGGGGATTATCCTGGTGACACAACCGGGGATCATCAGAGTGACACAACCGGGGATCATCAGAGTGACACAACCGGGGGATTATCCTGGTGACACAACCGGGGGATTATCCTGGTGACACAACGGGGGATTATCATGGTGACACAACCGGGGAATCATCAGAGTGACACAACCGGGGATTATCCTGGTGACACAACCGATGGATTATCATGGTGACACAAACCGGGGATTATCCTGGTGACACAACCGGGGGATCATCATGGTGACACAACCGATGGATCATCCTGGTGACACAACCGGAATCATCAGAGTGACACAACCGGGGATCATCCTGGTGACACAACATTATCCTGGTGACACACATTACCGGTGACACAACCGGGGATTATCCTGGTGACACAACCGGGGGATTATCCTGGTGACACAACCGGGGGATCATCAGAGTGACACAACCGGGGGATCATCCTGGTGACACAACCGGGGGATTATCCTGGTGACACAACCGGGGGATTATCCTGGTGACACAACCGATGGATCATCCTGGTGACACAACCGGGGGATTATCCTGGTGACACAACCGGGGGATCATCAGAGTGACACAACCGGGGGATTATCCTGGTGACACAACCGGGGGATTATCCTGGTGACACAACCGGGGGATTATCCTGGTGACACAACCGGGGGATTATCCTGGTGACACAACCGGGGGATCATCAGAGTGACACAACCGGGGGATTATCCTGGTGACACAACCGAGGGATCATCAGAGTGACACAACCGGGGGATTATCCTGGTGACACAACCGGGGGATTATCCTGGTGACACAACCGATGGATCATCTTGATGACACAATCTAGGAATTATCCTGGTGACAAAACCAGGGGATTATCCTGGTGACACAAAATCAGCGTTTATGCTGTAAATTATCCCAACATATTAAATAGGGTCATTGTTTATTTTTCTATGAAGTTCATATATGCAGAAAATACTGAGATAAATAAAGAAATTAAAAAGCACTGCAATCTGCATAATGTCTAAGAATTTACTAATTAAGATACACAAGGACGCCGTGATGTATCATCCTGGTGTCACGACCAGGGGATCATCCTGGTGACACCACCGGGGGATTATCCCGATGACACAACCGGGGGATTACCCTGATGACACAACCGGGGGATTATCCTTGTGGCACAACCGGGAGATTATCCTGGTGACACAACCGGGGGATCACCAGATTGACACAACCGGGGGATTATCCTTGTGACACAACCGGGGGATTATCCTGGTGACACAACCGAGGAATCATCAGAGTGACACAACCGGGGGATTATCCTGGTGACACAACCGGGGGATTATCCTGGTGACACAACCGGGGGATTATCCTGGTGACACAACCGGGGGATTATCCTGGTGACACAACGGGGGAATCATCATGGTGACACAACCGGGGGATTATCCTGGTGACACAACCGAGGAATCATCAGAGTGACACAAACGGGGGATTATCCTGGTGACACAACCGAGGGATCATCCTGGTGACACAACCGGGGGATTATCCTGGTGACACAACCGGGGGATTATCAGGTGACACAACCGAGGGATTATTCTGAATGACACAACCCGGGGGATCATCCTGGTTGGACACAACCGGGGGATCATCAGAGTGACACAACCGAGGGATCATCAGAGTGACACAACCGATGGATCATCCTGGTGACACAACCGGGGGATTATCCTGGTGACACAACCGGGGGATTATCCTGGTGACACAACCGGGGGATTATCCTGGTGACACAACCGGGGGATTACAAGAGTGACACAACCGGGGGATTATCCTGGTGACACAACCGGGGGATAATTCTGGTGACACAACCGGGGGATCATCAGAGTGACACAATCGGGGGATTATCCTGGTGAAACAACCGGGGAATCATCAGAGTGACACAACCGATGGATCATCCTGGTGACACAACCGAGGGATCATCCTGGTGACACAACCGGGGGATCATCCTGGTGACACAACCGGGGATCATTGAGTGACACAACCGGGGGATTATCCTGGTGACACAACCGGGGGATTATCCTGGTGACACAACCGGGGAATTATCCTGGTGACACAACCGGGGGATCATCAGAGTGACACAACCGGGGGATTATCCTGGTGACACAACCGGGGGATTATCCTGGTGACACAACCGGGGGATTATCCTGGTGACACAACCGGGGGATTATCCTGGTGACACAACCGGGGGATTATCCTGGTGACAAAACCGGGGGATCATCCGGGGGATGACACAACCGGGGGATTATCCTGGTGACACAACCGGGGGATTATCCTGGTGACACAACCGGGGGATTATCCTGGTGACACAACCGGGGGATTATCCTGGTGACACAACCGGGGGATTATCCTGGTGACACAACCGGGGGATTATCCTGGTGACACAACCGGGGGATTATCCTGATGACACAACCGGGGGATTATCCTGGTGACACAACCGGGGGATTATCCCTGAACACAACCGGGGGATTATCTTGTGACACAACCGGGGGATCATCCTGGTGACACAACCGGGGGATTATCCTGGTGACACAACCGGGGGATTATCCTGGTGACACAACCGGGGGATTATCCTGGTGACACAACCGGGGAATCATCCTGGTGACACAACCGGGGGATTATCCTGGTGACACAACCGGGGGATTATCCTGGTGTCACAACCGGGGGATCATCCTGGTGACACAACCGGGGGATTATCCTGGTGACACAACCGGGGGATCATCCTGGTGACACAACCGGGGGATTATCCTGGTGACACAACCGGGGGATTATCCTGGTGACACAACCGGGGGATTATCCTGGTGACACAACCGGGGGATCATCCTGGTGACACAACCGGGGGATTATCCTGGTGACACAACCGGGGGATTATCCTGGTGACACAACCGGAACCCGGGGATCATCAGAGTGACACAACCGGGGGATTATCCTGGTGACACAACCGGGGGATTATCCTGGTGACACAACCGGGGGATCATCAGAGTGACACAACCGGGGGATTATCCTGGTGACACAACCGGGGGATTATCCTGGTGACACAACCGGGGGATCATCAGAGTGACACAACCGGGGGATTATTCTGGTGACACAACCGATGGATCATCCTGATGACACAACCGGGGATTATCCTGGTGACACAACCGGGGATTATTCCTGGTGACACAACCGATGGATCATCTTGATGACACAATCGAGGGATTATCCTGGTGACAAAACCAGGGGATTATCCTGGTGACACAAAATCAGCGTTATGCCGTACATCATCCCAACATATCAAATAGGGTCATTGTTTATTTTTCTATAAAGTTCATATATGCAGAAAATACTGAGATAAATAAAGAAATTAAAAAGCACTGCAATCTGCATAATGTCTAAGAATTTACTAATTAAGATACACAAGGACGCCGGTGATGTATCATCCTGGTGAACACGACCGGGGATATCCTGGTGACACAACCGGGGGATTATCCTGATGACACAACCGGGGGATTATCCTGGTGACACAACCGGGGGATTATCCTGGTGACACAACCGGGGATTATCCTGGTGACACAACCGGGGGATCATCAGATGACACAACCGGGGGATTATCCTGATGACACAACCGGGGGATTATCCTGATGACACAACCGGGGATTATCCTGATGACACAACCGGGGAATCATCAGAGTGACACAACCGGGGGATTATCCTGGTGACACAACCGGGGAATCATCAGAGTGACACAACCGGGGGATTATCCTGGTGACACAACCGGGGAATCATCAGAGTGACACAACCGGGGGATTATCCTGGTGACACAACCGGGGAATCATCAGAGTGACACAACCGGGGGATTATCCTGGTGACACAACCGAGGGATCATCCTGGTGACACAACCGGGGGATTATCCTGGTGACACAACCGGGGGATTATCCTGGTGACACAACCGGGGGATTATCCTGGTGACACAACCGGGGAATCATCAGAGTGACACAACCGGGGGATCATCCTGGTGACACAACGGAGGGATCATTACGGTGACACAACCGGGGGATTATCCTGGTGACACAACCGGGGGATTATCCTGGTGACACAACCGGGGGATTATCCTGGTGACACAACCGGGGATCAACAGAGTGACACAACCGAGGGATCATCAGAGTGACACAACCGGGGGATTATCCTGGTGACACAACCGGGGGATTATCCTGGTGACACAACCGGGGAATCATCCTGGTGACACAACCGGGGAATATCCTGGTGACACAACCGGGGATCATCAGATTGACACAACGGGGGATTATCGTGACACAACCGGGGGATTATCCTGGTGACACAACCGGGGAATCATCAGAGTGACACAACCGGGGGATCATCAGAGTGACACAACTGGGGGATTATCCTGGTGACACAACCGGGGGATTATCCTGGTGACACAACCGGGGGATCATCAGAGTGACACAACCGGGGGGATTATCCTCAGAGTGACACAACCGGGGGATTATCCTGGTGTGACACAACCGGGGGATTATCCTGGTGACACAACCGGGGGATCATCCTGGTGACACAACCGGGGAATCATCAGAGTGACACAACCGGGGGATTATCCTGGTGACACAACCGGGGGATTATCCTGGTGACACAACCGGGGGATCATCAGAGTGACACAACCGGGGGATTATCCTGGTGACACAACCGGGGGATTATCCTGGTGACACAACCGGGGGATTATCCTGGTGACACAACCGATGGATCATCAGTGTGACACAACCGGGGGATTATCCTGGTGACACAACCGGGGGATTATCCTGGTGACACAACCGGGGGATTATCCTGGTGACACAACCGGGGAATCATCCTGGTGACACAACCGGGGGATTATCCTGGTGACACAACCGGGGGATTATCCTGGTGACACAACCGGGGGATTATCCTGGTGACACAACCGGGGGATCATCCTGGTGACACAACCGGGGGATTATCCTGATGACACAACCGGGGGATTATCCTGGTGACACAACCGGGGGATTATCCTGGTGACACAACCGGGGGATCATCAGAGTGACACAACCGGGGGATTATCCTGGTGACACAACCGGGGGATTATCCTGGTGACACAACCGGGGGATCATCAGAGTGACACAACCGGGGGATTATCCTGGTGACACAACCGGGGGATTATCCTGGTGACACAACCGGGGGATTATCCTGGTGACACAACCAGGGGAATCATCCTGGTGACACAACCGGGGAATCATCAGAGTGACACAACCGGGGGATTATCCTGGTGACACAACCGGGGGATTATCCTGGTGACACAACCGGGGGATTATCCTGGTGACACAACCGGGGATACCCTGATGACACAACCGGGGATTATCCTGGTGACACAACCGGGGGATTATCACACAACCGGGGGATTATCCTGGTGACACAACCGGGGGATTATCCTGGTGACACAACCGGGGGATCATCAGAGTGACACAACCGGGGGATTATCCTGGTGACACAACCGGGGGATTATCCTGGTGACACAACCGGGGGATTATCCTGGTGACACAACCGGGGGATTATCCTGGTGACACAACCGGGGGATCATCCTGGTGACACAACCGGGGGATTATCCTGGTGACACAACCGGGGAATCATCCTGGTGACACAACCGGGGGATTATCCTGGTGACACAACCGGGGGATCATCCTGGTGACACAACCGGGGGATCATCAGAGTGACACAACCGGGGGATTATCCTGGTGACACAACCGGGGGATTATCCTGGTGACACAACCGGGGGATCATCCTGGTGACACAACCGGGGGATCATCAGAGTGACACAACCGGGGGATTATCCTGGTGACACAACCGGGGGATTATCCTGGTGACACAACCGGGGGATTATCCTGGTGACACAACCGGGGGATCATCAGAGTGACACAACCGGGGGATTATCCTGGTGACACAACCGGGGGATTATCCTGGTGACACAACCGGGGGATTATCCTGGTGACACAACCGGGGGATTATCCTGGTGACACAACCGGGGAATCATCAGAGTGACACAACCGGGGAATTATCCTGGTGACACAACCGAGGGATCATCCTGGTGACACAACCGGGGGATTATCCTGGTGACACAACCGGGGGATCATCCTGGTGACACAACCGGGGGATTATCCTGGTGACACAACCGGGGGATTATCCTGGTGAGACACAACCGGGGGATCATCAGAGTGACACAACCAGGGGATTATCCTGGTGACACAACCGGGGGATTATCCTGGTGACACAACCGGGGGATCATCCTGGTGACACAACCAGGGGAATCATCCTGGTGACACAACCGGGGGATTATCCTGGTGACACAACCGGGGGATTATCCTGGTGACACAACCGGGGGATCATCCTGGTGACACAACCGGGGGATTATCCTGGTGACACAACCGGGGGATTATCCTGGTGACACAACCGGGGGATTATCCTGGTGACACAACCGGGGGATTATCCTGGTGACACAACCGGGGGATCATCCTGGTGACACAACCGGGGAATTATCCTGGTGACACAACCGGGGGATTATCCTGGTGACACAACCGGGGGATCATCCTGGTGACACAACCGGGGAATCATCAGAGTGACACAACCGGGGGATTATCCTGGTGACACAACCGGGGGATTATCCTGGTGACACAACCGGGGGATCATCAGAGTGACACAACCGGGGGATCATCAGAGTGACACAACCGGGGGATTATCCTGGTGACACAACCGGGGGATTATCCTGGTGACACAACCGGGGGATTATCCTGGTGACACAACCGGGGGATTATCCTGGTGACACAACCGGGGAATCATCAGAGTGACACAACCGGGGGATCACCAGAGTGACACAACCGGGGGATTATCCTGGTGACACAACCGGGGGATTATCCTGGTGACACAACCGGAGGATCATCAGAGTGACACAATCGAGGGATTATCCTGGTGACACAACCGAGGGATCATCATGGTGAGACACAAGCGGGGGATCGTCATAGTGACACAACTAGGGGATAATCCTGATGACACAACCAGGGCACCGTTCTGATGACACAACTAGGAGATCACATATGTCCTTTGAAAAAAGGACTCGATGTGAATCCGATGAAACATATGATCAGTTTATCTACTACAGATACTAGTTAACAAAATAGCTTGCTTATTCGGTGACAGGAATATGTAACGATATTTTTCAAATATTTTGACAAAATTTACAAGCTACATAACAATTTTCGAGTCAACAATGATACCTCATGTTAGCACTAATGCATTCACACTTTTTAGTTATGTTTACTATTCAACAAATTTTATTACAAATAAGATGCAAATAGGGATTAAATGTATTTTTCTAATTTTCAAAGCGGCTATGAATATCAGAAGCTATCGATATATCCCGTGGAGCGCGTTAGCGCTCCTCGAAAGATATGTAGATAGCTTCTACTATTCATAGGCAATATGAAAATTAGAAAAATACATTCAATCCATATATTTACATTAGAATAGTTTATGAAAATAAAAATCATTGAAAGGTTATTATATTATATTTAAAATTATGACACCCATATACGACGAGAAACGAGATTAATGGAACAGCTGGATGATAAAGTCGTTCCACAATGTCGCGTTTGCAAATGACAAACGATAGTTAAAATAAGATTTGATTGACTTATTAAAATAAACCTTAGTTGATTCTATATCAAGAAAAGCACATTAAAGATTATACATGAAATATTGTGGGGGACTATTTTTTATTGATATGAAACTGGCGTGATGTTTGAAATCAGCTGAACGATGCACGAGAATAGTTGTATTCATAGTGAATTCATAGTGTTTTCATAGGCAAATGTTTGTTTTCGTCAGTTGGTTGATTAAAGGGACAATTCATTCTACGAGAACATTAAAATTTGTATATATATCGGAAAACCCCCAGTTCTAATGGAAATTAGATCAGTCGGTTTTACTGTGATATGTCAGAAAATCCCATGGTGGTGAAATGCGTGTGAAATGTTCAAACTCACTCGCTGTCCGCCATTACACATTGTGGTCGAATATCTTGTATGCCGAACCCAGTCCCTTGCTCGTAGAGTAATGCTACTTTTGTCTAGAACTGCTCAAATCGCTCTGACAGAAGTGTGTTTACCTTATTAGGTGAATTGTTTTGCCTAAAAAATCATTCATAAGAAATGTAGAACAATACATTTATGCCATATTTTGCTTCTTGGTTATGTAAAAGAATTAGCCTGAGTGAATTGTCCCTTTAATATAGTGACGAAACACAAAGAATTTAAATATATGGATTTGGCATCAGGCAAAGCCTATATTAGCCATCCGGTATGGTACAATTATCAACAAAATATCTTTAATGTTTAGTATTACATCTTCAATGAATATTATAAGTATATCTCCCCAACCGATCACCGTAGAAAAATCTAATCAAATCTTTAAGTTTCAGATATATATTCAGAATGTATAAAAATGATTGTTGTACAATTTCAATCAAATGCTGTGGAACAAAGCCACGGAGTATCTAAGAATAAGCTTGTGTTCTTGACGCCGATCAGAGAGAGATCCCAAGTTAGTTCTTTATAAAGTAAACCATGGGAGGTTCCTCTGCACAATCCCGTTATAATCCTGGCGGATTCTAAGTGACAAGACTCTAGCAGAAGTTTAAATTGTTCAGTACAGATATCCCATAAAGCATCAGCATATTCTAAAATAGGTAAAATGTAAGTTTTATAAATGTTTAAGAGTTTTACGTTAAACTCCTTTTCTCCCCCAAATGTATACATAATCTATATGATGAGTCCATTTACAATCGCCAGAAAGTAAAACTCCTAAATGTCTATATGCGCTAGCTGTATGAACTATATTATTGTCAACGTATATATCGGGATGAATGACGTTTCGTTTCCTTGAAAACATTAACGATTCAGTTTTTGTGGGGTTAAACTTTATGTCCCATTTCAGAGCCCATGTACATGTACTTATATTTGAAAGATTTTGTGAAAGTGTATTGGCATCATTGATTTGGTTATTATTAATTACTTCACTAATTGAAGTATCATCTGCAAATAATTTGCAATCAATAGTAACAATATTAGTTATGTCATTTATATATAATAGAAATAAAAAGGGCCTAAGACAGATCCCCGGGGGACTCCAGCATTAACAGTTTTAAAAGTGGAGAAAATGCCTTTAGTTTAAACAGTTATGTTTACGTACATCTATTACGTGATGTATAGGCATGCAAAATATCACCAGTTTAAACAGTGTAATCAGACATATAGATCCAGGATTTGGCTGTACTTACCTACAACTGGACAGTAATTTATCAGTTTAATGTCCGATTAACAACAATGTTCATTTAATGCCGTGCCAGGTTTGTTTTTGGAAGAAAGCCGGAAAAACCACGGGCAAAGCAGTCAGTACCTGGTAACTTCTCAACTTGGGATTCGAACTCGTAAAAAAACCCTGAGGTGGATGGCTTGTAGTATTATGCCGGGACATATTATCATAACAACTAGCCAACCGCGGCCCAGATGTGGCGGGTTTGTGGTAATATGTCGGGATATCTTATCTTAACTACTAGCCTATCTACCGTGGCTCAGTGGTGGAGGGCTTGTTGTAATATGTCGGGATATCTTATCTTAACTACTAGCCTATCTACCGCGGCTCAGTGGTGGAGGGCTTGTTGTAATATGTCGGGATATCTTATCTTAACTACTTGCCTATCTACCGTGGCTCAGTGTTGGAGGGCTTGTTGTAATATGTCGGGATATCTTATCTTAACTACTAGCCTATCTACCGCGGCTCAGTGTTGGAGGGCTTGTGGTAATATGTCGGGATATCTTATGTTTACCACTAGCCTATCTACCGCGGCTCAGTGGTGGAGGGCTTGTGGGAACATGCCGGGACATTTTTTCCACTAGCCCACCGTGGGTCAGAGGACAGGTAGAGGGCTTGTGGGAATATACCGAGACATCTTATCTACTAGCCCACCGTGGGTCAGAGGTGGAGGGCTTGTGGGAATATGCCGGGACATCTTATCCACTAGCCCTCCGTGGGCCAGAGGTGGAAGGCTTGTGGGAATATGCCGGGACATCTTTTCTTTACCACTACCCCACCGCGGCCCAAAGGTTGAGGGCTTTCTGGTAAGATGCCGGGACATCTTTTCTTTACCACTACCCCACCGTGGGCCAGAGGTGGAGGGCTTGTGGTAATATGCCAAGACATTTTTCTTTACCACTACCCCACCGCGACCCAGAGGTAGAGGGCTTGTGGTTATATGGCACTAGCTCACATTAGACCCCACAACTATTCTAGTCCTATCGAGTAAAGACTATAGTGACGGTCACAAATGATAATGTAAAGCATGTCGTTATTTATGTTTTGTGATTCTTTATCAATTAATGCGTTTGTGATATGATTGGAAGAATACCTTGTGTAGTGGCGGAAACGTATGTATATACACAGTGTTAATGCAGCTCACAACATAACATACCATTACAGTAGTCATCAGGCTGTCACCTGTCCTCCGAGCGCTCCGCTAAAACACGGTTAATTACTTGACTTAAACACGATTTGTGGCCAACCCTTCTACAGACTTTACCTGGTCTCGCGGACGGCCCTACACAGAGACCGACAGCTTTTATATTTTAATTGGATTTACAAGCGATGAAATTCGACATATTTTACTAAGTGAGTATAGCAATATTTTGTGTATTTATGTGTTATTTGTTATACATCATGTAATAGAATATTTTCTAGAAGTGATACTTAATGTTTCAGAATCATATGTTATAGAAAACGAAGTCAGCTAGCTCCAAGATTACAACTGCTACTGATAATCATTATTAAACTGCGTTTTACATTGACCTTGTCACATGATCTCAATAGTAACAAGGATAAAAAATATTCCATTTCGTGGACTTCATGTATTTCCCGTCGTCCTACAGGACTCCAACTAATGTATATTTATAACGTCATCTCAACATTAAGGGCCCACTACCTTTCCGAAACGGCTTTCAATTTTTAAAATAGAATGTAAAACGAGATCGATAATTTTGTGGTTTGGAAAAGTTATTAACTTACCGTTAATACTACAGCTGTCATCGCATTCTGAACAATTTTTTAAAAGAAATAAAATGTTTTCATATCGCAGGTCGTTTATGTTTCCCGATGTCATCATAAATAAAGTTGATTATCATTGCGCCACACGGCAAAGGAGCAAATTGTTTGGTGTTGTAAGGTCATCTTAGGCCATCGGTATATATATTTTCGGATGTTATTTATGTTTTAGGAAACCTTTATGTCTTTCTCCGGAGAGGCAATGGGCATTTAAAAGAATTTTAAGTTGTTAGGTACAAGCACATGTCGTTATTACATATAAGGTTTACATTTGTAACAGGGTCTCATTCAAGACGGGGGGAATCCGCATGCGGTTTATAATTTACTAAATATAAATATGTAGTTCGAATCATTATTCATAGCTACGAAACTGTCAACCAAACGTCACTGCAAGACATTAAAATAACATAACAGCTAATTAACCACAATTAGAATAATATTTCATTGAATTAACTTAATACGATTTGTAAAACTTAGGAAAAGTTTACATAAATAAACCATATTTTCATTTGATGTGAATTACCATTTTCCATATGGCATTTATTCTTTTGTCGGGATGACCTATTTTATATTGAATTCTTGAAGATGGCTAAAGTTCACACCAGAGCTTCTCATGTGCTTGGTATGCCTATAGTTGATATAAAATTTCTTCTTTTGTTGGGGATGGCTATAATTTATATCACATTTCTTCTTTTATTGGGGATGGCTATAGTTTATATCACATTTCTTCTTTTGTTGGGGATGGCTATTGTTTATATCACATTTCTTCTTTTATTGGGGATGGCTATAGTTTATATCACATTTCTTCTTTTATTGAGGATGGCTATGGTATAGTGGAAAGTCCAAAATGATGTCTCCCTGTGACTTTGGTATTTTGTACAGCTCACTTTTATTGCCTTGTAAGTAAGCGACATAAACAAGTACGATAAAATACATACAAAAGTTTTAGTACTGGTTGGCATAGTCATTACTTTGCTCCATTATTAATAATAAGCACCAATTGTAGCTCTAAAGACAACACCATTTTCTGTCTAAAAGTCTTTTGATCTACAATATCGCAGTTAACATAGAACATGCCTGTGGTAGCTTTAATTTGCATATTGAGGAAACTCACTGTCACCCTGAAAAACAAACCTTATTCATTCTCTTTATCCCTAATTATATAAGAACATGCCAGGTTGAGGATGTAAAGAATATATAACGATCACAGAAAATCCGTCCACGACCTATAATCACTACCTAGCTACTTACGACTGACGAAATCACCAAATAAAATCTGATACAACTATAAATCAAAGCAATATTTATAACATCATCATACCAAATATGCTAGTTAAGTAAAAAGGCCTATAAACTTTGTTTTGGCACTTTAATTAACATTATGACAAATTACAAGAAAGGAAGTAGGCCTAGTGATAGAGTTGACATCTTTGTTTAATTTGATATTATTGACAGGTGACACTTTTCATTCTACTGTTCCTGTATGAGGTTTTTACATTTCTTGTCATCAAACAGTTCTCCTAATGTAGAGGCTGATGCATGGCTACAACCAACACACGGTGTATATATAGGATATATGTTTATTGTTATGATCCATTCAACCCTCCAATTTTGTAATGAACTGTTCCAGTTATAATTTCAGAAGAGTTGAAATGTGTCAAAGGGTTGGATAAATTACGTTTACATGTTTATTGTTTTGAGCCAGTCAACCCTTCATTTTTAATGATCTGTTCCGGTCATGATATCAGAAGAGCTGAAGCTCGTGTCTTAAAATTGTAACTTTTAAAAAATAACTCACTCGTGTCAAATGAGTTCCATATCCAACTACCACTCGTTGTGTAGCCTCTATATACCATATACAGTTGTTTGAATGGCATTAGGTATGACCTTTATTCCACTTTCATACACAAAAAACAAGTAATATTTTTTTGTTATGCACTTACATGTGAGTGATATTTTCATGGCCTTATAATCGTAAATTGTTTCCATCAAACTTTTGTTAATTACATTACAATGGACTCCACAAAGTTGTTAAATTAAAGATGCTCCACCGCCGACATAGCATAAATGATATTCATCATTTGAACAATTATTGGTGTGTAATCGTGTATATATCTGTCTAATTAACACAAAAACTAATATAAAATAATTTGTTTTGCCTTTGGTTCATGCGCAATCAGTACTTCATTCCATAAAGGATATAGTGCAACAGATTTTTTTCGGGATGCAATTAATTATTTTTCATATTTTTACCTTGAAGTAAAATTAGAAGCTTAAACTTTTCAATGGTGATAATGGTGTAAAGTATGTAACTTTTGTAGCTGAAGAAAAATACTAAATCGTCTGCTCCTGTTTTTATAGTGAAAAAATATCATTTGTCAGCGGTGGAGCATTTTTAAACATTCAGATATAACACTAAATTTTCACGGCTATGGACCTCAGATATCTTATAAAAAGATTGAACAATAATTATGGCGACACAATTTAAAGTCATATCATATTTTGTCTGGATATCGTAGGTAACAGGAAATCTATAATTGATTCGTTGTAGTGAGGTCAAAATAAGTCAGACTGCTATTAAGAACATGAAGACATATATAGGATATTTCATGTTTTAGAATAGTTTCTCCTGTACTTACAAAGTTATTTCCCCTTGATTTCTAGGAAAACGATAACTGGCACACGATTCACTTATTTCTCATTTGCCTTTGCCTCGAGAGATTTCTCAGAAAAAGCATAGATGTGACTGATACGCCTAGCAAATGCTAACAATTTTAATGATAGCTATGACAGTAGGGGCTGAAAATGATGAAACCTTGATCTTTCAACTGTCCTCAGTTAAAATAGGACATTGTAAAAGTAGATCAGGATTTTGATTGGGATCTCAATCCATATCATCATGTCTGTTTATGTTCTTTCAGTAACCAAATGATAAACAATGGCGAAAAAAGAAAACAATTTGGTTTGACAAAGTTTTTATTATTATTTTCAGATGTGTCTTCATGTGAACTAAACGTTTGATGACCATGGAATGACAGTACTGTGGTATGAAGTGATGGTGAAAAAGAAACACAAGAGATCTCCAGAAGTTCACCCTTCATCTGTATCATCATCATCATCATCATCATCACAACCATGAACGCGGAAACATTTAAGGAAATCCAATTCATGTTATGTATGCTGTTTTTACGAAGCCTCCTGGCCGATTCGAACGTGTGTGATATCCCTGCCTGTAGGAATAAGACAAGTTATCTGCCATCTGTTAATATGTTTAGTCTCCATGGAAACCACGTGCCTTTTAAAGGCATGGCATATTTACTTATACCGCCTACGGGTATGCACTGTTATATAAACCTAACAACCATTTTGCATAACTTCAATTTCACTCGGGACCCAGCAGTCGCCGTGTTAGCTCTTCATTGTCAGCGTCCATTCGTTATTCACATGAGCGATTACGTCGGAAATGCACTCAAGCACATCTGGTTTTATTTCCAAATGATGGGGTGCAGGACAAGTGTTAAGAGTTTAAATCGACTTTCCACGACCGTGGATCTGAAGACAATCACATTGCCAAGAAAAGCCTACATACATACGAACGGTTCTGATTGTCTTCCATCGAACAGAATCATCCACAGATGTCACAGTATATACAACGTACATTCTGTGTGGATAACACATTCCCATGGTTACCGGGAACAAAATCTTGTGGATTTATTCCGGTGCTCCAATATGTTTCCTAATATAACAGAGTTAACTATCACCAATATGTCTCTAACGGAACTCCCGCCGTCTGTTATCCGGAAAATTCCCAACGTTCAATCCCTCGAAATCTCAAACTGCAAACTCTCTCTCCCGCCGGCAGGTTTTCCATGGAGTCAAGAACCCGTTCGTTTGAAAGGAAATCTCACAATGGAAGATTACTTCCTCGAACATTATGGTAAACCATTTAATATAGAGTTGGATCCTAATATGTATCGAAGAATACTTAACCTTAATTTTAACCATATAACAAATTTATCAAACTTTTTATTTAAGGGATATCTCCAAATGATAAGGTTATCAGGAAACGGGATGGTAGAAATCGGTTCTACAACATTTCGACATCTGGTTGGAATTCAACATATCGACCTGTCTAAAAACAAACTCAGGTCGATTCCGGAAAATCTGTTCCGTGGATTAGACAGCCTCCGTCATATTGATATCAGCAGCAATCAGATAGAATTATTACCCGAGGAAATCTTCAGGGACGTATCAAACGTTATATATCTGAACCTGGCCAATAACTCACTGACCACTCTACCTGTGGGGGTCTTCTCTACCCTCTCAAACCTAAAAGAAATCCACCTAGAGTTTAACAAATTTATTTCAATTGAAGCTAAGTCTTTTCTTATTACATCTACTACTCTTACTTCGTTGTACTTTGACAATAATCCACTCGAGGTGATTCCAGATATCGTATTTTACCTTCGTTACCTCGATACAGTTTATCTCAGGAATACTAACATATCCTTCAGGAACCTCACGGAGATTACGTCACGCGTGAACTGGTCACGGATGACTGATGCTGTGCTGGAGTCGACCAGCAGTGCTAATTTGGATCTTAATAAGCCAGCCGCTACGTTACGAAAAGTGGATCTTACTGGAAGTGCAATAACGTCAATATGGATTCATCCAAATCTAACGAAATTCCAACACACGTTTCTTCTTTTGGCTCTTCGTCATTTCCATTTCATTTTGGATAAGAATATGATTACGTGCGATTGCAACATTGTTACATTCTCAAAATGGATTCACAAGCTGAAATTGGACGGTCTACTGACCGGAAAGGAATATTTCTTCAGGGATTGGGTTTGTGTCTATCCGTATGAGCTCAGAGGAAGACTGCTGCTCGATATCAAAGCCGAAGAAACCTATTGTATAGCTAATGTATCAGATTGTCCAAGCAATTGCTGGTGCTACAAGCGAACCATGTCGGATGTAATCATCGTGGACTGTAGAGGACGCCGGTTGGAAGCCTTGCCGAGCGTTCTTCCAGATAGCCGTCTTGATCTTTGGTTTCATCACAACAACATCACTGTCTTAGAAAACAAACCTTACCTATCTAGGGCAAGGCAACTAGTCCTTTCTCACAACAATATAGAACTTATTGAACGTTCGGCCATATCGTCTTTGACTAATGTCATGCTTCTTCACCTGGATTCCAATCTTTTGGCAACACTTCCAAGTCAAATTCGAAAACTTGAAATTCCTTCGATGAAGCTGAAGAATAACCCATTTCGTTGTGACTGTCATACACTTTGGATGAAGTCGTGGATATTAAAGCACCAGAACAGTATCCTAGACTGGACTGGTATCGCTTGTAACAGTCACAATGATGACGGCAAACAGTTTGTCGGTCTCCCCGATAACGAATTTATTTGCGTAGAAGATTTTGACTCTTTGAAGCATGTCGTCACTCCCGCTGTATCCAGTTCGCTGTCACTAGCAGTGTTTCTGATAACTTTAGGTTTCCTTTATATCTATCGACTAGAAGTAAAGGTCCTCTTGTACATCTACTGTGGCATTCATCCATTCGACAAAGACAAGAAAGGTGGGAAGGAAAAAATAGACGCAGTCGTTATACACGCCCCAGGTATCACTGATTGGGTTATGAAAAACATCGTCACTTATCTAGAGGAAAGCGCCCAGCATTACATTATTTGTGAAATGGGAAGAGATTTCGTCGCCGGCTTTTCCTTTCAAGAAAATATAGTGAGTATCGTCCAAAGGAGTAAACGAATGATAATAGTGCTTTCGGAGGAGATGACGGATATGCACGACATGTTTAAAGTGGCGTGGCGAGAGTCTCAAGAGAAGATTAAAGAAAAAAGAACCAACTATGTCATTGTAATAGGACATCAAAAACCACAAATAAAAAACAAGGACCTTAAACGGTACCTCAAAAGAGGAAGGTTTGTAAGTTCTAGTGAAAGTCTCTTCCAGGAAAAAATATTGTACTCCATGCCAAATTACAAATACACTGTTGATAATGGGGGCGTTAAAGGTCTCCCAGATATTCGGAGGTGTATCCAGAAGACATACGATGCGGATGATAAAGTGGACATTCAGTACGATGCATTCCTCGCCTACGGGGAAGCAGATCGAGACTTTGCCGTCAATGAACTCAGAACAGACCTGGAAAGAAATGGGTTCAACTTAATCATTCCTGATCGGGATTTTCCACCAGGGGCATCAAAAGAGGAAAATATTTTACAGGCAGTCGCCAGCTGTCATCATACTCTCTTCGTTGTGTCGGGAGAACATCTCGAGGACGAGTGGTCACTATTTACCTTCAGATCCGCAAGTGAGAAATCCCTGCGGAACAAAAGTAACCATCTGATTCTCGTGTGTACCTACAAGGACGACATCGTCATAGTTGATGAGGAGGTGAAGTATCACATGAAGACACAGGTCGGACTCGACATAAACAGTCCGTGGTTCTGGGACAGACTTCACAAGGCCCTGCCACCAAAAGGGGTTCAGAACGGACAGTTACGGGATGACGAAGGCAACGATAAGGAAATAGAGAGAATAAGAATGCTTAAAGAAGAAGAGAATGAGGAAAAAGAGAAAGAAATCGAAAGGATTAAATTATTTAAAGGGGAAAAAGGTGAAAATGATGAAAAACTTAAAGAAACTGACATAATGAAAATGAAAAATGGTAATTCTGTTATCTTACATGAAAAAGAAGTAATTGACGATGAAACCACGGAATTAGACATTGGAAAAATTGTGTATAGAGTAGATCGAAAAGAAATAGAGCTAAAAAATAATGTAAAAGAAAATGGTGAAATTCCACAAGAACCAGAGAAGGATGAAGTTTCTTACGTATAGAGACGATTTCGTTGATGTTAAAAGATTTATTTTCATAATGTCATGTTTTAAATGTGCAGGTTATCTCATGTTGAATTTGAGGGGATCATTTTAGAAAATTTGTTTATGTACATACTTGGATGTTACCCTCTGTTTGTTGTTTGTATTTTACGTTTAATAAAGAATTATAAAAATAATTAAAGAAAATACTGGGTTTTAGTAATCAGTCAAGTATTAAATAGATAAGTGTCGGTGAAAGGCTTATATTGTCAATGAAATGCTTACAGTGTCAGTGAAAGGCTTACAATGTCAGTGAAAGGTTTACAATGTCTGTGGAAGGCTTACAATGTCAGTGAACGGCTTACAATGTCAGTGAACGATTTACACCGTCAGCGAAAGGATTACAATGTCAGTGAACGTTTTACAATGCCTGTGGAAGACTTACAATGTCAGTGAACGGCTAACAATGTCAATGAAATGCTTACACTGTCAGTGAAAGGCTTTCAATGTCAGTGAAAGGCTTACAATGTCAATGAAATGCTTACACTGTCAGTGCAAGGCTTAAAATGTCAGTGAACGGCTTTCAATGTCAGTGAACGTTTAACAATGTCTGTGAAAGGCTTACAATGTCAATGAAAAGCTGAAAATGTCAGTGAACGTTTAACAATGTCTGTGGAACGCTTATAATGTCAATAAAAGGCTGAAAATGTCAGTGAACGGCTTACAATGTCTGTGGAAGGCTTACAATGTCTGTGAAAGGCTTACACTGTCATTGAAATGCTTAAAATGTCATTGAACGTTTAACAATGTCAATGAAATGCTTACACTGTCAGTGCAAGGCTTACAATGTCAGTGAACGGCTTACAATGTCAGTGAACGGCTTACAATGTCTCTGGACGGCTTACAATGTCAGTGAAAGGCTTACAATGTTTGTGGAAGGCTTATAATGTCAATTAAAGGCTTACAATGTCTGTGGAAGGCTTATAATGTCAATGAAAGGCTAAAATGTCAGTGAACGGCTTACAATGTCTCTGGAGGGCTTACAATGTCAGTGAAAGGCTTAGAATATTTGTGGAAGGCTTATAATGTCATTGAACGTTTTACAATGTCTAGAAGGCTTACAATGTCAATGAAATGCTTACACTGTCAGTGAAATGATTACACTGTCAGTGAAAGGCTTACAATGTCACTGAACGTTTTACAATGTCTGTGGAAGGCTAACTATGTCAATAAAAGGCTGAAAATGTCAGTGAACGGCTTACAATGTCTGTGGAAGGCTAACCATGTCAGTGAAATGCTTACAATGTTTGTGGAAGGCTTATAATGTCAATTAAAAGCTTACAATGTCTGTGGAAGGCTTACAATGTCAATGAAAGGCTTAAAATGTCATTGAAAGGCTTTCAATGTCAGTGAACGGCTTACAGTGTCAGTGAAAGGCTTACAATGTCAGTGAAAGGCTTACAATGTCTGTGGAAGGCTTACAATGTCAGTGAACGGCTTACAATGTCAGTGAACGGCTTACAATGTCAGTGAACGATTACAATGTCAGTGAACGTTTTACAATGCCTGTGGAAGACTTTCAATGTCAATGAACGGCTAACAATGTCAATGAAATGCTTACACTGTCAGTGAAAGGCTTTCAATGTCAGTGAAAGGCTTACAATGTCAATGAAATGCTTACACTGTCAGTGCAAGGCTTAAAATGTCAGTGAACGGCTTACAATGTCAGTGAACGTTTAACAATGTCTGTGGAAGGCTTACAATGTCAATGAAAAGCTGAAAATGTCAGTGAACGTTTAACAATGTCTGTGGAACGCTTACAATGTCAATAAAAGGCTGAAAATGTCAGTAAACAGCTTACAATGTCTGTGGAAGGCTTACAATGTCTGTGAAAGGCTTACACTGTCATTGAAATGCTTAAAATGTCATTGAACGTTTTACAATGTCAATGAAATGCTTACACGGTCAGTGCAAGGCTTACAATGTCAGTGAACGGCTTACAATGTCAGTGAACGATTTACACCGTCAGCGAAAGGCTTACAATGTCAGTGAACGTTTTAAAATGTCTATGGAAGGCTTACAATGTCAATGAAATGCTTACATTGTCAGTGCAAGGCTTACAATGTCAATGAAAGGCTGAAAATGTCTGTGAACGTTTTAAAATGTCTGTGGAAGGCTTACAATGTCTGTGGAAGGCTTATAATGTCAATTAAAGGCTTACAATGTCTGTGGAAGGCTTACAATGTCAATGAAAGGCTAAAATGTCAGTGAACGGCTTACAATGTCACTGGAGGGCTTACAATGTCAGTGAAAGGCTTACAATGTTTGTGGAAGGCTTATAATGTCAATTAAAGGCTTACAATGTCTTTGGAATGCTTTCAATGTCAATGAAAGGCTTAAAATTTCATTGAACGTTTTACAATGTCTAGAAGGCTTACAATGTCAATGAAATGCTTACACTGTCAGTGAAATGATTACACTGTCAGTGAAAGGCTTACACTGTCTGTGGAAGGCTTACAATGTCAATGAAATGCTTACACTGTCAGTGAAAGGTTTACAATGTCAGTGAACGTTTTACAATGTCTGTGGAAGGCTTACAATGTCAATGAAAGGCTGAAAAAAAACAGTGAACGTTTAACAATGTCTGTTGAAGGCTTACAATGTCAATGAAAGGCTTACACTGTCAGTGAAAGTCTTACAATGTCAATGAAATGCTTACACTGTCAGTGAAAGGCTTACAATGTCTGTGGAAGGCTTACAATGTCAATGAAAGGCTTACATTTGTCCAAGCAGTATGTGCAGAATAATTCTACTAATTAAAATATTATTAAAATCAATTAATCAATCTAAGAAGCAAGAACTCACGTATACAAACATTATGTAAAATTTATTCTCCTTGTTTCATTTTTACGAAAAGAGTTTTTTTGACAAAATTTGTTTTACTCGCGTTAGATATAAAATATATAAAACATATCCTTCAGTGATATCTTATTTGATGTGTGACGTATTTTATAAAAATTAAATTTCAACTGTTTTCAAATGCTATCTTAATCATGCTGTATACTGCATGTGAAAAAAGGAAAACGTGTTTTTATTGAAAAATTCGTACTTTCTAAATTATCAAAAAGATTTTTTTAAATTTTGACACATACCTACAGAGAACCATAGAAATGTGAGCTTGATTAGTAGTAAAATCACATTGAAACAAATCCTCCGGGGATCACTTAGGATTTCTACAAGTAACCCTATCGAGGAGAATTGGAACAATTCCTTACAAATCCATAAGACCACGTATGAAATTTAATCGTGCAACATACAAATATTGAATATTAATTTTATAGAACGACATATTTTTATTTTTGCAAGACACATTTTTAAAGTATGTATTTTACTTTTGAACAAATATTGAACGAATTAAACAAATATATATAGTTCTCTCGTACCTACGGGAGTAATACTGACTGGTTTTATGCAATACACTCATCACACTGGCCTTATTATGCTTGTAACTGGTTCTAGTACCCTGTACCATGTACCCTGTACCCCGTACCCTGTACCCTGTACCATCTACCCTGTACCCCCTACCCACTACATGAGTTGCTATCACGGCCTATCGGCTTGCGCATGCCCGGGTTTTGACGCATCAGGTATTCGAGTGAATTACAATAGATAATAAAGGAATCGTTTCAATGAGCCTTTTATTACTTGATATAAAACAATTTTTCAATTACTTTAATAACAATGGCAGTCGGTAATTTTATTCCGAGTCATACTTATGTACCCTGTACCCCGTACCCTGTACCTCGTACCCTGTACCCAGTACCCCGTACCCTGTACCCCCTACCCTGTACCCTGTACCCTTTACCCCGTATCCTGTACCCTGTACACTCTACCCTGTACCCCGTACCCTGTACCCTGTACCCTCTACTCTCTTCTTCCTAATCTCTTCCCCCCTACCCCCACCATCTACCCTTTATAGTCATTTCACATGTGTGTAGCGTATGTACATGTTATTGTTTTTAGTTCACCGTGGCGTCCGGTGTAACGTTGAAAATGGACCCCCGTTGAAAACTGATCTCGGGTTATTTTTCAATGTTGAAAAAATGACCCCGAAAACCGTTGAAAACTGAACTTTCAGCGCACTTTTTACACCGACCCGTTGAAAATAGACCCCGTTGAAAAGTGACCCCATAAGAACTCGTTTTTACACAACAACACAACACGACACCACAACACCACGAAACCACACAGCATCACACAGCACAGCAACACACCAACAACACAACAACACTACACAACACAACACCACACAACAACACATCACATCACACAACAAAACACAACAAAATAACACAACATCACACAACAAAACATCAAACAACATAACATCACACAACATAACATCACACAACACAACAACGCATCACACTAAACACACAACACAAGACAGCATTACACAACAATACGACACAAAATTACAACAAAACATCACACAACACGCAACACACCAACACCACAACACACAACCACGCAACAACAATACAACAACATCCAACAACAACACTACACAACACAACATCACACAACACAGCATCACACAACACAACATCACACAACACAACATCACACAACAGCACATCACACAACATAACACAAATACACATCACGCAAACACGCAACAACAACACAACAATACCCAACAACAACACACAACACCACAAAAACACAACACACCTCACAACACATCACAACATATCAACAAAACATCACACAACAACACATCAAACAACATCACATCACACAACATAACATCACACAACATAACATCACACAACACAACAACGCATCACACTAAACACAACATCACAAAACACACAACACAAGACAGCATTACACAACAATACGACACAACATTACAACAAAACATCACACAACACACAACACAGGGTACAGGGTACAGGGTACAGGGTACGGGGTACGGGGTACAGGGTACAGGGTACAGGGTACGGGGTACGGGGTGCGGGGTACAGGGTTCAGGGTACAGGTTACGGGGTACAGGGTACAGGGTACTAGAATCAGTTACATGCACGTTGCACGTGCATATATGCTATGTGTTTACTGACGGAAATACGTATTGTTTTCTTTCTTTCTTTTTTTTGAACTCGGCCCAAATTATGGACATTCCTGGTAGCGCCTCTAGGAAGCAAAAATCGATTATTTTCCAACCCTGTAGCAGGTTTGTGTTTTTATCTGGAGACCTACACAAGATTTATGGACACAAATATATACATTGACACGTCCGACACTCCGTAAAAGCATTTCCGACTTCACCATATGTATGCATCTCTTTGACATGGGACATTTCTTTTACTCACCTCCAGATCCTGTGGCTTTTCGTCGCCATTTGTGTATGCAGCCAGAATTTTGAAAAACGAGCGTTCGGCTTTGATGCGACAATCCGGGCTAAAGCATAAATTTACTAGTGTGCTCATGTCGCCTGAGGCTATATTGCGAGACTACTCATACCAAACATCTCATGACGGCGTCAACGAAATTACTATTTTCTCGGCAAATTTTGATAATCCTCTGGTTTTATAACATTTTGTGACCGTCGGGCAGAATATCCCAATCCTTCATATCTACATATTAAATTTTGACCATATATGTTTATTGATTTTAATACACATTCTATTTTATCAAACTAAAAAAACTTTTGAATTTTCTTTTTAAGAATAAATATTTTATTTTATGCAACTTTTCAAATATCATAGTAGGAAATGTTTTTGTCTTTCCCAATCTATGTGTAACCTGTATTACTATATATTCCGTGCCATCATTACTTTATAGGACTTATCCTTTTAGTCGGGGTCGTTGCGTAATTTATGCGTTTCATAATGAAAAAAAGTCGCAGTAAGTGGTCAGTATATTGTGTACGTGGTGTCGGAGAGAACACATCAGTTCTTGTGGTCAATATCACGTGATAGTTAATGGTCAGTACGCTTATTCTCGGTGAGACGTCACGTGATACTAAGGACGTGGGCGAGCTGTAGCGGAAACTCTGGTCAGTCTGTGGGCGCACATGTACAGTAGAGCTGTACATAGCGGAAAAACATGCCATCTCCATCCAATCAAAACTCTTCTTTCTATATCAAGCTATTTTTCCTCATTTACTTCTGATATAAAATCATACATCTAACTAACTATAACTGATAACTTACTGATTACCATGGATACTAACGTATTTCCTACAAAAGATTACGTCAGCAGAGTTAATGAGAAGGTCGTAAACGACAGAAAAATAAAATATTTGGGAAATGTCTATCAGGTGGTGTTGATTAATTAATCAACAGATTTTGTCGAATCATTACGCAGTGACGCCCAACCAGGTCACAGTTTATGATCATTAATTCGTTATCAGTTTTTATGTACTCTTTTATGGTCGACGCGCTGACATTTTTTGTCTCCGTGAAATGTAAATTTATGTGTGTACTGGATAACGTACATATATCGCTTCCTACACATGCATTATTTATGTGTATGTATTAAATATGTTTTATTGCAATTAAGTGTCATTCGTCTTCTGATGTCATTATATAAAGATAATGACACGACTTTTATATAGATTAAAAAAAAACCTTCCCTGGCGAAAGTGTAAAACGTCAACGTCTTCAGTGACACGTTATGTTTTATCTATGAATAGCCAATCAGACTAGGTTTCAAAACGCTATGAGGGTTCTGAGACTACATCTACTTTTAAATACATTACCTCGTATGAATACAAAGCACTGTAAGCACATTTATCATTCTTTATTTGCTATAACTTTCAGCTATTTTGACGTCCATAACAAGACGATTGAGATCATGATTTTTTTATCTGTGTTTTATTTTTATACACATATACGTTACTATGCTGAGCTTATGTTCGCCAACGAATGCGGTTTCTATTATGTGCAGGGTTTTTCCAGATGCTCATCGTGGATACCAGATGGATAGACTGGATTACTAGTGTCCATCAGGTATCTCGGTACGATTTATTCTTACATACAGCTATGCCAGTCAAAACAGCAAGATTTTTACCTACACTGTCTATTACCCTCGCACCATATATAGAGATCGTACCATTCTGCCTAGAGATTGTCCTAAAGATTGTCCTACCCTAGCTGTTACTAATCGTACCATTCTGGGGAGATTGTCCTAAATGACCCTAGCTGTTACTAATTGTACCATTCTGGGGAGGTTGTCCTAAATGACCCTAGCTGTTACTAATCGTACCATTCTTGGGAGATTGTCCTAAATGACCCTAGCTGTTACTAATCGTACCATTCTGGGGAGATTGTCCTAAATGACCCTAGCTGTTACTAATCGTACCATTCTGGAGAGATTGTCCTAAATGAGCCTAGCTGTTACTAATCGTACCCTTCGGGAGAGATTGTCCAAAATGACCCTAGCTGTTACTAATCGTACCATTCTGGAGAGATTGTCCTAAATGAGCCTAGCTGTTACTAATCGTACCCTTCTGGGAGAGATTGTCCTAAATGACCCTAGCTGTTACTAATCGTACCATTCTGGAGAGATTGTCCTAAATGACCCTAGCTGTTACTAATTGTACAATGCTTGGGAGATTGTCCTAAATGAGCCTAGCTGTTACTAATCGTACCCTTCGGGAGAGATTGTCCTAAATGAGCCTAGCTGTTACTAATCATACCATTCTGGAGAGATTGTCCTAAATGACCCTAGCTGTTACTAATCGTACAATTCTGGAGAGATTGTCCTAAATGACCCTAGCTGTTACTAATCATACCATTCTGGAGAGATTGTCCTAAATGACCCTAGCTGTTACTAATCGTACCATTCTGGAGAGATTGTCCTAAATGACCCTAGCTGTTACTAATTGTACAATTCTGGAGAGATTGTCCTAAATGAGCCTAGCTGTTACTAATCGTACCATTCTGGGAGATTGTCCTAAATGACCCTAGCTGTTACTAATCGTACCATTCTGGAGAGATTGTCCTAAATGACCCTAGCTGTTACTAATCATACCATTCTGGAGAGATTGTCCTAAATGAGCCTAGCTGTTACTAATCGTACCATTCTGGAGAGATTGTCCTAAATGAGCCTAGCTGTTACTAATCGTACCCATCTGGAGAGATTGTCCTAAATGACCCTAGCTGTTACTAATCGTACCATTCTGGAGAGATTGTCCTAAATGAGCCTAGCTGTTACTAATCGTACCATTCTGGGGAGATTGTCCTAAATGAGCCTAGCTGTTACTAATCGTACCATTCTGGGGAGATTGTCCTAAATGAGCCTAGCTGTTACTAATCGTACCATTCTGGAGAGATTGTCCTAAATGAGCCTAGCTGTTACTAATCGTACCCTTCTGGGAGAGATTAGTCCTAAATGAGCCTAGCTGTTACTAATCGTACCATTCTGGGGAGATTGTCCTAAATGAGCCTAGCTGTAACTAATCGTACCATTCTGGGCAGATTGTCCTATTTGACCCTAGCTGTAACTAATCGTACCATTCTGGGGAGATTGTCCTAAATGAGCCTAGCTGTTACTAATCGTACCATTCTGGGGAGATTGTCCTAAATGAGCCTAGCTGTTACTAATCGTACCATTCTTGGGAGAGATTGTCCTAAAATGAGCCTAGCTGTTACTAATCGTACCATTCTGGAGGAGAGATTGTCCTAAATGAGCCTAGCTGTTACTAATCGTACCATTCTGGGGAGATTGTCCTAAATGAGCCCTAGCTGTTACTAATCGTACCCATTCTGGAGAGATTGTCCTAAATGAGCCTAGCTGTTTACTAATCGTACCATTCTGGGGAGATTGTTCTAAATGAGTATAGCTGTTACTAATCATACCATTCTGGGGAGATTGTCCAAAATGGCCCTAGCTGTTACTAATCGTACCATTCTGGGGAGAGATTGTCCTAAATGAGCCTAGCTGTTACTAATCGTACCATTCTGGGGAGATTGATATTGTCCTAAATGAGCCTAGCTGTTACTAATCGTACCATTCTGGGGAGATCGTCCTAAATGAGCCTAGCTGTAACTAATCGTACCATTCTGGAGGAGATTGTCCTAAATGAGCCTAGCTGTTACTAATCGTACCATTCTGGATGGAGATTTGTCCTAAATGAGCCTAGCTGTTACTAATCGTACCATTCTGGGAGATTGATTGTCCTAAATGAGCCTAGCTGTTACTAATCATACCATTCTGGGATGTCTAGATTGTCCTAAATGAGCCTAGCTGTTACTAATCGTACCATTCTGGGGAGATTGTCCTAAATGAGCCTAGTTTTTACTAATCGTACATTCTGGGGAGATTGTCCTAAATGACCCTAGCTGTTACTAATCGTACCATTCTGGGGAGATTGTCCTAAATGAGCCTAGCTAGTTACTACTATCGTACCATTCTGGGGAGATTGTCCTAAATGAGCCTAGCTGTTACTAATCGTACCATTCTGGGAGATTGTCCTAAATGAGCCTAGCTGTTACTAATCGTACCATTCTGGGGAGATTGTCCTAAATGACCCTAGCTGTTACTAATCGTACCATTCTGGGGAGATTGTCCTAAATGACCCTAGCTGTTACTAATCGTACCATTCTGGGAAGATTGTCCTAAATGACCCTAGCTGTTACTAATCGTACCATTCTGGGGAGATTGTCCTAAATGACCCTAGCTGTTACTAATCGTACAATTCTGGGGAGATTGTCCAAAATGATGCCCTAGCTGTTACTAATCGTACCATTCTGGGGAGATTGTCCTAAATGACCTAGCTGTTACTAATCGTACCATTCTGGGGAGATTGTCCTAAATGAGCCTAGCTGTTACTAATCGTACCATTCTGGGGGATTGTCCTAAATGAGCCTAGCTGTTACTAATCGTACCATTCTGGAGAGATTGTCCTAAATGAGCCTAGCTGTTACTAATCGTACCATTCTGGGGAGATTGTCCTAAATGAGCCTAGCTGTTACTAATCGTACCATTCTGGGGAGATTGTCCTAAATGAGCCTAGCTGTTACTAATCGTACCATTCTGGGGAGATTGTCCTAAATGGCCTAGCTGTTACTAATTCGTACCATTCTGGGGAGATTTGTCCTAAATGACCCTACTGTTTACTAATCGTACCATTCCTGGGGAGATTGTCCCTAAATGAGCCTAGCTGTTACTAATCGTACCATTCTGGAGAGATTGTCCTAAATGAGCCTAGCTGTTACTAATCGTACCATTCTGGGGAGATTGTCCTAAATGACCCTAGCTGTTACTAATCGTACCATTCTGGGGAGATTGTCCTAAATGAGCCTAGCTGTTACTAATCGTACCATTCTGGGGAGATTGTCCTAAATGACCCTAGCTGTTACTAATCGTACCATTCTGGGGAGATTGTCGTCCTAAATGACCCTAGCTGTTACTAATCGTACCATTCTGGGGAGATTGTCCTAAATGACCCTAGCTTTACTAATCGTACCATTCTTCTGGGGAGATTGTCCTAAATGAGCCTAGCTGTTACTAATCGTACCATTCTGGGGAGATTGTCCTAAATGACCCTAGCTGTTACTAATCGTACCATTCTGGGAGATTGTCCTAAATGACCCTAGCTGTTACTAATCGTACCATATTGGGGAGATTGTCCTAAAAAAACCTAGCTGTTATAATTCGTACCATTCTGGGGAGATTGTCCTAAATGACCCTGGCTGTTACTAATCGTACCATTCTGGGGAGATTGTCCTAAATGACCCTAGCTGTTACTAATCGTACCATTCTGGGGAGATTGTCCTAAATGACCCTAGCTGTTACTAATTGTACCATGCTGGGGAGATTATCCAAAATGAGCCTAGCTGTTACTAATCGTACCATTCTGGGGAGATTGTCCTAAATGAGCCTAGCTGTTACTAATCGTACCATTCTGGGGAGATTGTCCTAAATGACCCTAGCTGTTACTAATCGTACCATTCTGGGGAGATTGTCCTAAATGACCCTAGCTGTTACTAATCGTACCATTCTGGAGAGATTGTCCCTAAAATGAGCCTAGCTGTTACTAATCGTACCATTCTGGGGAGATTGTCCTAAATGGCCCTAGCTGTTACTAATCGTACCATTCTGGGGAGATTGTCCTAAATGAGCCTAGCTGTTACTAATCGTACCATTCTGGGGAGATTGTCCTAAATGAGCCTAGCTGTTACTAATCGTACCATTCTGGGGAGATTGTCCTAAATGAGCCTAGCTGTTACTAATCGTACCATTCTGGGGAGATTGTCCTAAATGAGCCTAGCTGTTACTAATCGTATCATTCTGGAGAGATTGTCCTAAATGAGCCTAGCTGTTACTAATCGTACCATTCTGGGGAGATTGTCCTAAATGAGCCTAGCTGTTACTAATCGTACCATTCTGGAGAGATTGTCCTAAATGACCCTAGCTGTTACTAATCGTACCATTCTGGAGAGATTGTCCTAAATGAGCCTAGCTGTTACTAATCGTACCATTCTGGGGAGATTGTCCTAAATGACGCCTAGCTGTTACTAATCGTACCATTCTGGGGAGATTGTCCTAAATGACCCTAGCTGTTACTAATCGTACCATTCTGGGGAGATTGTCCTAAATGAGCCTAGCTGTTACTAATCGTACCATTCTGGGGAGATTGTCCTAAATGACCCTAGCTGTTACTAATCGTACCATTCTGGGGAGATTGTCCTAAATGAGCCTAGCTGTTACTAATCGTACCATTCTGGGGAGATTGTCCTAAATGAGCCTAGCTGTTACTAATCGTACCATTCTGGGGAGATTGTCCTAAATGAGCCTAGCTGTTACTATTCGTACCATTCTGGGGAGATTGTCCTAAATGACCCTAGCTGTTACTAATCGTACCATTCTGGAGAGATTGTCCTAAATGAGCCTAGCTGTTACTAATCGTACCATTCTGGGGAGATTGTCCTAAATGAGCCTAGCTGTTACTAATCGTACCCTTCGGGAGAGATTGTCCTAAATGAGCCTAGCTGTTACTAATCGTACCATTCTGGGGAGATTGTCCTAAATGAGCCTAGCTGTTACTAATCGTACCATTCTGGGGAGATTGTCCTAAATGGCCCTAGCTGTTACTAATCGTACCATTCTGGGGAGATTGTCCTAAATGACCCTAGCTGTTACTAATCGTACCATTCTGGGGAGATTGTCCTAAATGACCCTAGCTGTTACTAATCGTACCATTCTGGAGAGATTGTCCTAAATGACCCTAGCTGTTACTAATCGTACCATTCTGGGAGAGATTGTCCTAAATGAGCCTAAGCTGTTACATAATCGTACCATTCTGGGGAGAGATTGTCCTAAATGAGCCCCTAGCTGTTACTAATCGTACCATTCTGGGGAGATTGTCCTAAATGAGCCTAGCTGTTACTAATCGTACCATTCCTGGGGAGATTGTCCTAAATGAGCCTAGCTGTTACTAATCGTACCATTCTGGGGAGATTGTCCTAAATGACCCTAGCTGTTACTAATCGTACCATTCTGGGGAGATTGTCCTAAATGAGCCTAGCTGTTACTAATCGTACCATTCTGGAGAGATTGTCCTAAATGACCCTAGCTGTTACTAATTGTACAATTCTGGGGAGATTGTCCTAAATGAGCCTAGCTGTTACTAATCGTACCATTCTGGAGAGATTGTCCTAAATGAGCCTAGCTGTTACTAATCGTACCATTCTGGGGAGATTGTCCTAAATGAGCCTAGCTGTTACTAATCGTACCATTCTGGGGAGATTGCCCTAAATGAGCCTAGCTGTTACTAATCGTACCATTCTGGGGAGATTGTCCTAAATGAGCCTAGCTGTTACTAATCGTACCATTCTGGGGAGATTGTCCTAAATGAGCCTAGCTGTTACTAATCGTACCATTCTGGGGAGATTGTCCTAAATGACCCTAGCTGTTACTAATCGTACCATTCTGGGGAGATTGTCCTAAATGACCCTAGCTGTTACTAATCGTACCATTCTGGGGAGATTGTCCTAAATGAGCCTAGCTGTTACTAATCGTACCATTCTGGGGAGATTGTCCTAAATGAGCCTAGCTGTTACTAATCGTACCATTCTGGGGAGATTGTCCAAAATGAGCCTAGCTGTTACTAATCGTACCATTCTGGGGAGATTGTCCTAAATGAGCCTAGCTGTTACTAATCGTACCATTCTGGGGAGATTGTCCTAAATGAGCCTAGCTGTTACTAATCGTACCATTCTGGGGAGATTGTCCTAAATGAGCCTAGCTGTTACTAATCGTACCATTCTGGGGAGATTGTCCTAAATGAGCCTAGCTGTTACTAATCGTACCATTCTGGGGAGATTGTCCTAAATGACCCTAGCTGTTACTAATTATACCATGCTGGGGAGATTGTCCTAAATGGCCCTAGCTGTTACTAATCGTACCATTCTGGGGAGATTGTCCTAAATGAGCCTAGCTGTTACTAATCGTACCATTCTGGGGAGATTGTCCTAAATGAGCCTAGCTGTTACTAATCGTACCATTCTGGGGAGATTGTCCTAAATGAGCCTAGCTGTTACTAATCGTACCATTCTGGGGAGATTGTCCTAAATGACCCTAGCTGTTACTAATCGTACCATTCTGGAGAGATTGTCCTAAATGAGCCTAGCTGTTACTAATCGTACCATTCTGGGGAGATTGTCCTAAATGAGCCTAGCTGTTACTAATCGTACCATTCTGGGGAGATTGTCCTAAATGACCCTAGCTGTTACTAATCGTACCATTCTGGGGAGATTGTCCTAAATGACCCTAGCTGTTACTAATCGTACCATTCTGGGGAGATTGTCCTAAATGAGCCTAGCTGTTTACTAATCGTACCATTCTGGGAAGATTGTCCTAAATGAGCCTAGCTGTTACTAATCGTACCATTCTGGAAAGATTGTCCTAAATGAGCCTAGCTGTTACTAATCGTACCATTCTGGAAAGATTGTCCTAAATGAGCCTAGCTGTTACTAATCGTACCATTCTGGGGAGATTGTCCTAAATGGCCCTAGCTGTTACTAATCGTACCATTCTGGGGAGATTGTCCTAAATGAGCCTAGCTGTTACTAATCGTACCATTCTGGAAAGATTGTCCTAAATGAGCCTAGCTGTTACTAATCGTACCATTCTGGATAGATTGTCCTAAATGAGCCTTAGCTGTTACTAATTGTACCATTCTGGGGAGATTGTCCAAAATGAGCCTAGCTGTTACTAATCGTACCATTCTGGGGAGATTGTCCTAAATGACCCTAGCTGTTACTAATCGTACCATTCTGGGGAGATTGTCCTAAATGAGCCTAGCTGTTACTAATCGTACCATTCTGGGGAGATTGTCCTAAATGAGCCTAGCTGTTACTAATCGTACCATTCTGGGGAGATTGTCCTAAATGAGCCTAGCTGTTACTAATCGTACCCATCGGGAGAGATTGTCCTAAATGACCCTAGCTGTTACTAATCGTACCATTCTGGGGAGATTGTCCTAAATGACCCTAGCTGTTACTAATCGTACCATTCTGGGGAGATTGTCCTAAATGACCCTAGCTGTTACTAATTGTACCATTCTGGGGAGATTGTCCAAAATGAGCCTAGCTGTTACTAATCGTACCATTCTGGGGAGATTGTCCTAAATGAGCCTAGCTGTTACTAATCGTACCATTCTGGAGAGATTGTCCTAAATGAGCCTAGCTGTTACTAATCGTACCATTCTGGAAAGATTGTCCTAAATGAGCCTAGCTGTTACTAATCGTACCATTCTGGGGAGATTGTCCTAAATGAGCCTAGCTGTTACTAATCGTACCATTCTGGAGAGATTGTCCTAAATGACCCTAGCTGTTACTAATCGTACCATTCTGGGGAGATTGTCCTAAATGACCCTAGCTGTTACTAATCGTACCATTCTGGGGAGATTGTCCTAAATGAGCCTAGCTGTTACTAATCGTACCATTCTGGGGAGATTGTCCTAAAATGAGCCCTAGCTGCTGTTACTAATCGTACCATTCTGGGGAGATTGTCCTAAATGAGCCTAGCTGTTACTAATCGTACCATTCTGGGGAGATTGTCCTAAATGAGCCTAGCTGTTACTAATCGTACCATTCTGGGGAGATTGTCCTAAATGAGCCTAGCTGTTACTAATCATACCATTCTGGAAAGATTGTCCTAAATGAGCCTAGCTGTTACTAATCGTACCATTCTGGGAAGATTGTCCAAAATGGCCTAAGCTGTTACTAATCGTACTATTCTGGAGAGATTGTCCTTAATGATCCTAGCTGTTACTAATCGTACCATTCTGGAGAGATTGTCCTAAATGAGCCTAGCTGTTACTAATCGTACCATTCTGGGGAGATTGTCCTAAATGAGCCTAGCTGTTACTAATCGTACCATTCTGGGGAGATTGTCCTAAATGAGCCTAGCTGTTACTAATCGTACCATTCTGGGGAGATTGTCCTAAATGAGCCTAGCTGTTACTAATCGTACCATTCGGGAGAGATTGTCCTAAATGAGCCTAGCTGTTACTAATCGTACCCTTCGGGAGAGATTGTCCTAAATGAGCCTAGCTGTTACTAATCGTACAATTCTGGAGAGATTGTCCTAAATGAGCCTAGCTGTTACTAATCGTACCATTCTGGGGAGATTGTCCTAAATGAGCCTAGCTGTTACTAATCGTACCATTCTGGAGATATTGTCCTAAATGAGCCTAGCTGTTACTAATCGTACCCTTCGGGAGAGAGATTGTCCTAAATGAGCCTAGCTGTTACTAATCGTACCATTCTGGGGAGATTGTCCTAAATGAGCCTAGCTGTTACTAATCGTACCATTCTGGGGAGATTGTCCTAAATGAGCCTAGCTGTTACTAATCGTACCATTCTGGGGAGATTGTCCTAAATGACCCTAGCTGTTACTAATCGTACCATTCTGGGGAGATTGTCCTAAATGAGCCTAGCTGTTACTAATCGTACCATTCTGGGGAGATTGTCCTAAATGACCCTAGCTGTTACTAATCGTACCATTCTGGGGAGATTGTCCTAAATGAGCCTAGCTGTTACTAATTGTACCATTCTGGGGAGATTGTCCTAAATGAGCCTAGCTGTTACTAATCGTACCATTCTGGGGAGATTGTCCTAAATGACCCTAGCTGTTACTAATCGTACCATTCTGGGGAGATTGTCCTAAATGAGCCTAGCCTGCTGTTACTAATCGATACCATTCTGGGGAGATTGTCCTAAATGAGCCTAGCTGTTACTAATCGTACCATTCTGGGGAGATTGTCCTAAATGAGCCTAGCTGTTACTAATCGTACCATTCTGGGGAGATTGTCCTAAATGAGCCTAGCTGTTACTAATCGTACCATTCTGGGAGATTGTCCTAAATGAGCCTAGCTGTTACTAATCGTACCATTCTGGGGAGATTGTCCTAAATGAGCCTAGCTGTTACTAATCGTACCATTCTGGAGAGATTGTCCTAAATGACCCTAGCTGTTACTAATCGTACCCTTCGGGAGAGATTGTCCTAAATGAGCCTAGCTGTTACTAATCGTACCATTCTGGGGAGATTGTCCTAAATGAGCCTAGCTGTTACTAATCGTACCATTCTGGGGAGATTGTCCTAAATGAGCCTAGCTGTTACTAATCGTACCATTCTGGGGAGATTGTCCAAAATGAGCCTAGCTGTTACTAATCGTACCATTCTGGAGAGATTGTCCTAAATGAGCCTAGCTGTTACTAATCGTACCCATCTGGGGAGATTGCCCTAAATGAGCCTAGCTGTTACTAATCGTACCATTCTGGGGAGATTGTCCTAAATGAGCCTAGCTGTTACTAATCGTACCATTCTGGGAGAGATTGTCCTAAATGGCCCTAGCTGTTACTAATCGTACCATTCTGGGGAGATTGTCCTAAATGAGCCTAGCTGTTACTAATCGTACCATTCTGGGGAGATTGTCCTAAATGAGCCTAGCTGTTACTAATCGTACCATTCTGGGGAGATTGTCCTAAATGAGCCTAGCTGTTACTAATCGTACCATTCTGGGGAGATTGTCCTAAATGAGCCTAGCTGTTACTAATCGTACCATTCTGGGGAGATTGTCCTAAATGAGCCTAGCTGTTACTAATCGTACCATTCTGGGGAGATTGTCCTAAATGAGCCTAGCTGTTACTAATCGTACCATTCTGGGGAGATTGTCCTAAATGACCCTAGCTGTTACTAATCGTACCATTCTGGGGAGATTGTCCTAAAATGAGCCCTAGCTGTTACTAATCGTACCATTCTGGGAGATTGTCCTAAATGACCCTCGCGTTAAAATGTACCATTCCCTAGCTGTTACTAATCGTACCATTCTGGGAGAGATTGTCCTAAATGAGCCTAGCTGTTACTAATCGTACCATTCTGGGGAGATTGTCCTAAATGAGCCTAGCTGTTACTAATCGTACCATTCTGGGGAGATTGTCCTAAATGACCCTAGCTGTTACTAATCGTACCATTCTGGGGAGATTGTCCTAAATGAGCCTAGCTGTTACTAATCGTACCATTCTGGGGAGATTGTCCTAAATGACCCTAGCTGTTACTAATCGTACCATTCTGGGGAGATTGTCCTAAATGACCCTAGCTGTTACTAATCGTACCATTCTTGGGAGATTGTCCTAAATGAGCCTAGCTGTTACTAATCGTACCATTCTGGGGAGATTGTCCTAAATGACCCTAGCTGTTACTAATCGTACCATTCTGGGGAGATTGTCCTAAATGAGCCTAGCTGTTACTAATCGTACCCTTCGGGAGAGATTGTCCTAAATGAGCCTAGCTGTTACTAATCGTACCCTTCGGGAGAGATTGTCCAAAATGAGCCTAGCTGTTACTAATCGTACCATTCTGTGGAGATTGTCCTAAATGAGCCTAGCTGTTACTAATCGTACCATTCTGGGGAGATTGTCCTAAATGAGCCTAGCTGTTACTAATCGTACCATTCTGGGGAGATTGTCCTAAATGAGCCTAGCTGTTACTAATCGTACCATTCTGGGGAGATTGTCCTAAATGAGCCTAGCTGTTACTAATCGTACCATTCTGGGGAGATTGTCCTAAATGAGCCTAGCTGTTACTAATCGTACCCATCGGGAGAGATTGTCCTAAATGACCCTAGCTGTTACTAATCGTACCATTCTGGAGAGATTGTCCTAAATGAGCCTAGCTGTTACTAATCGTACCATTCTGGGGAGATTGTCCTAAATGAGCCTAGCTGTTACTAATCGTACCATTCTGGGGAGATTGTCCTAAATGAGCCTAGCTGTTACTAATCATACCATTCTGGGGAGATTGTCCTAAATGGCCCTAGCTGTTACTAATCGTACCATTCTGGGGAGATTGTCCTAAATGACCCTAGCTGTTACTAATCGTACCATTCTGGGGAGATTGTCCTAAATGACCCTAGCTGTTACTAATCGTACCATTCTGGGGAGATTGTCCTAAATGAGCCTAGCTGTTACTAATCGTACCCTTCGGGAGAGATTGTCCAAAATGAGCCTAGCTGTTACTAATCGTACCATTCTGTGGAGATTTGTCCTAAATGAGCCTAGCTGTTACTAATCGTACCATTCTGGGGAGATTGTCCTAAATGAGCCCTAGCTGTTACTAATCGTATACATTCTGGGGAGAGATTGTCCTAAAATGACCCTAGCTGTTACTAATCGTACCATTCTGGGGAGATTGTCCTAAATGAGCCTAGCTGTTACTAATCGTACCATTCTGGGGAGATTGTCCTAAATGAGCCTAGCTGTTACTAATCGTACCATTCTGGGGAGATTGTCCTAAATGAGCCTAGCTGTTACTAATCGTACCATTCTGGGGAGATTGTCCTAAATGAGCCTAGCTGTTACTAATCGTACCATTCTGGGGAGATTGTCCTAAATGAGCCTAGCTGTTACTAATCGTACCATTCTGGGGAGATTGTCCTAAATGAGCCTAGCTGTTACTAATCGTACCATTCTGGGGAGATTGTCCTAAATGAGCCTAGCTGTTACTAATCGTACCATTCTGGGAGATTGTCCTAAATGAGCCTAGCTGTTACTAATCGTACCATTCTGGGGAGATTGTCCTAAATGACCCTAGCTGTTACTAATCGTACCATTCTGGGGAGATTGTCCTAAATGAGCCTAGCTGTTACTAATCGTACCATTCTGGAGAGATTGTCCTAAATGAGCCTAGCTGTTTACTAATCGTACCATTCTGGGAGATTGTCCTAAATGAGCCTAGCTGTTACTAATCGTACCATTCTGGGGAGATTGTCCTAAATGATTGCCTAGCTGTTACTAATCGTACCATTCTGGGGAGATTGTCCTAAATGAGCCTAGCTGTTACTAATCGTACCATTCTGGGGAGATTGTCCTAAATGAGCCTAGCTGTTACTAATCGTACCATTCTGGGGAGATTGTCCTAAATGAGCCTAGCTGTTACTAATCGTACCATTCTGGGGAGATTGTCCTAAATGAGCCTAGCTGTTACTAATCGTACCATTCTGGAGAGGTTGTCCTAAATGTCCCTAGCTGTTACTAATCGTACCATTCTGGGGAGATTGTCCTAAATGACCCTAGCTGTTACTAATCGTACCATTCTGGAGAGATTGTCCTAAATGACCCTAGCTGTTACTAATCGTACCATTCTGGGGAGATTGTCCTAAATGAGCCTAGCTGTTACTAATCGTACCATTCTGGAGAGATTGTCCTAAATGAGCCTAGCTGTTACTAATCGTACCATTCTGTGGAGATTGTCCTAAATGAGCCTAGCTGTTACTAATCGTACCCTTCGGGAGAGATTGTCCTAAATGAGCCTAGCTGTTACTAATCGTACCATTCTGGGGAGATTGTCCTAAATGGCCCTAGCTGTTACTAATCGTACCATTCTGGGGAGATTGTCCTAAATGAGCCTAGCTGTTACTAATCGTACCATTCTGGGGAGATTGTCCTAAATGAGCCTAGCTGTTACTAATCGTACCCATCGGGAGAGAATGTCCAAAATGACCCTCGCTGTTACTAATCGTACCATTCTGGAGAGATTGTCCTAAATGACCCTAGCTGTTACTAATTGTACAATTCTGGGGAGATTGTCCTAAATGAAACCTAGCTGTTATAATTCGTACCATTCTGGGGAGATTGTCCTAAATGACCCTGGTTGTTACTAATCGTACCATTCTGAGGAGATTGTCCTAAATGACCCTAGCTGTTACTAATCGTACCATTCTGGGGAGATTGTCCTAAATGAGCCTAGCTGTTACTAATCGTACCATTCTGGGGAGATTGTCCTAAATGACCCTAGCTGTTACTAATCGTACCATTCTGGAGAGATTGTCCTAAATGAGCCTAGCTGTTACTAATCGTACCATTCTGGGGAGATTGTCCTAAATGACCCTAGCTGTTACTAATCGTACCATTCTGGGGAGATTGTCCTAAATGAGCCTAGCTGTTACTAATCGTACCATTCTGGGGAGATTGTCCTAAATGAGCCTAGCTGTTACTAATCGTACCATTCTGGGGAGATTGTCCTAAATGAGCCCTAGCTGTTACTAATCGTACCATTCTGGGGATGAGATTTTCCTAAATGACCCTAGCTGTTACTAATCGTACCATTCTGGGGAGATTGTCCAAAAATGAGCCTAGCTGTTACTAATCGTACCATTCTGGGGAGATTGTCCTAAATGAGCCTAGCTGTTACTAATCGTACCATTCTGGGGAGATTGTCCTAAATGAGCCTAGCTGTTACTAATCGTACCATTCTGGGGAGATTGTCCTAAATGACCCTAGCTGTTACTAATCGTACCATTCTGGGGAGATTGTCCTAAATGAGCCTAGCTGTTACTAATCGTACCATTCTGGGGAGATTGTCCTAAATGAGCCTAGCTGTTACTAATCGTACCATTCTGGGGAGATTGTCCTAAATGAGCCTAGCTGTTACTAATCGTACCATTCTGGGGAGATTGTCCTAAATGAGCCTAGCTGTTACTAATCGTACCATTCTGGGGAGATTGTCCTAAATGAGCCTAGCTGTTACTAATCGTACCATTCTGGGGAGATTGTCCTAAATGAGCCTAGCTGTTACTAATCGTACCATTCTGGGGAGATTGTCCTAAATGAGCCTAGCTGTTACTAATCGTACCATTCTGGGGAGATTGTCCAAAATGAGCCTAGCTGTTACTAATCGTACCATTCTGGGGAGATTGTCCTAAATGAGCCTAGCTGTTACTAATCGTACCATTCTGGGGAGATTGTCCTAAATGAGCCTAGCTGTTACTAATCGTACCATTCTGGGGAGATTGTCCTAAATGAGCCTAGCTGTTACTAATCGTACCATTCTGGGGAGATTGTCCTAAATGAGCCTAGCTGTTACTAATCGTACCATTCTGGGAGATTGTCCTAAATGAGCCTAGCTGTTACTAATCGTACCATTCTGGGGAGATTGTCCTAAATGAGCCTAGCTGTTACTAATCGTACCATTCTGGGGAGATTGTCCTAAATGAGCCTAGCTGTTACTAATCGTACCATTCTGGGGAGATTGTCCTAAATGAGCCTAGCTGTTACTAATCGTACCATTCTGGGGAGATTGTCCTAAATGAGCCTAGCTGTTACTAATCGTACCATTCTGGGAGATTGTCCTAAATGAGCCTAGCTGTTACTAATCGTACCATTCTGGGGAGATTGTCCTAAATGAGCCTAGCTGTTACTAATCGTACCATTCTGGGGAGATTGTCCTAAATGGCCCTAGCTGTTACTAATCGTACCATTCTGGGGAGATTGTCCTAAATGAGCCTAGCTGTTACTAATCGTACCATTCTGGGGAGATTGTCCTAAATGAGCCTAGCTGTTACTAATCGTACCATTCTGGGGAGATTGTCCTAAATGAGCCTAGCTGTTACTAATCGTACCATTCTGGAGAGATTGTCCTAAATGAGCCTAGCTGTTACTAATCGTACCATTCTGTGGAGATTGTCCTAAATGAGCCTAGCTGTTACTAATCGTACCATTCTGGGAGAGATTGTCCTAAATGAGCCTAGCTGTTACTAATCGTACCATTCTGGAGAGATTGTCCTAAATGAGCCTAGCTGTTACTAATCGTACCATTCTGGAGAGATTGTCCTAAATGAGCCTAGCTGTTACTAATCGTACCATTCTGGGGAGATTGTCCTAAATGAGCCTAGCTGTTACTAATCGTACCATTCTGGGGAGATTGTCCTAAATGAGCCTAGCTGTTACTAATCGTACCATTCTGGGGAGATTGTCCTAAATGAGCCTAGCTGTTACTAATCGTACCATTCTGGGGAGATTGTCCTAAATGAGCCTAGCTGTTACTAATCGTACCATTCTGGGGAGATTGTCCTAAATGAGCCTAGCTGTTACTAATCGTACCATTCTGGGGAGATTGTCCTAAATGAGCCTAGCTGTTACTAATCGTACCATTCTGGGGAGATTGTCCTAAATGAGCCTAGCTGTTACTAATCGTACCATTCTGGGGAGATTGTCCTAAATGGCCCTAGCTGTTACTAATCGTACCATTCTGGGGAGATTGTCCTAAATGAGCCTAGCTGTTACTAATCGTACCATTCTGGGGAGATTGTCCTAAATGACCCTAGCTGTTACTAATCGTACCATTCTGGGGAGATTGTCCTAAATGAGCCTAGCTGTTACTAATCGTACCATTCTGGGAGAGATTGTCCTAAATGAGCCCTAGCTGTTACTAATCGTACCATTCTGGGGAGATTGTCCTAAATGAGCCTAGCTGTTACTAATCGTACCATTCTGGGGAGATTGTCCTAAATGAGCCTAGCTGTTACTAATCGTACCATTCTGGGGAGATTGTCCTAAATGAGCCTAGCTGTTACTAATCGTACCATTCTGGGGAGATTGTCCTAAATGAGCCTAGCTGTTACTAATCGTACCATTCTGGGGAGATTGTCCTAAATGAGCCTAGCTGTTACTAATCGTACCCTTCGGGAGAGATTGTCCTAAATGAGCCTAGCTGTTACTAATCGTACCATTCTGGGGAGATTGTCCTAAATGGCCCTAGCTGTTACTAATCGTACCATTCTGGGGAGATTGTCCTAAATGAGCCTAGCTGTTACTAATCGTACCATTCTGGGGAGATTGTCCTAAATGAGCCTAGCTGTTTACTAATCGTACCATTCTGGGGAGATTTGTCCTAAATGACCCTAGCTGTTACTAATCGTACCATTCTGGGGAGATTGACCTAAATGAGCCTAGCTGTTACTAATCGTACCATCCTGGGGATGATTGTCCTAAATGAGCCCTAGCTGTTACTAATCGTACCATTCTGGGGAGATTGTCCAAAATGAGCCTAGCTGTTACTAATCGTACCATTCTGGGGAGATTGTCCTAAATGAGCCTAGCTGTTACTAATCGTACCATTCTGGGGAGATTGTCCTAAATGAGCCTAGCTGTTACTAATCGTACCATTCTGGAGAGATTGTCCAAAATGAGCCTAGCTGTTACTAATCGTACCATTCTGTGGAGATTTTCCTAAATGAGCCTAGCTGTTACTAATCGTACCCTTCTGGGAGAGATTGTCCTAAATGAGCCTAGCTGTTACTAATCGTACCATTCTGGGGAGATTGTCCTAAATGACCCTAGCTGTTACTAATCGTACCATTCTGGGGAGATTGTCCTAAATGAGCCTAGCTGTTACTAATCGTACCATTCTGGGGAGATTGTCCTAAATGACCCTAGCTGTTACTAATCGTACCATTCTGGAGAGATTGTCCTAAATGAGCCTAGCTGTTACTAATCGTACCATTCTGGGGAGATTGTCCTAAATGAGCCTAGCTGTTACTAATCGTACCATTACATTCTGGGGAGATTGTCATAAATGAGCCTAGCAGTTACTAATCGTACCATTCTGGGGAGATTGTCCTAAATGACCCTAGCTGTTACTAATCGTACCATTCTGGGGAGATTTTCCTAAATGACCCTAGCTGTTACTAATCGTACCATTCTGGGGAGATTGTCCTAAATGAGCCTAGCTGTTACTAATCGTACCATTCTGGGGAGATTGTCCTAAATGAGCCTAGCTGTTACTAATCGTACCATTCTGGGAAGATTGTCCTAAATGGCCCTAGCTGTTACTAATCGTACCATTCTGGGGAGATTGTCCTAAATGAGCCTAGCTGTTACTAATCGTACCATTCTGGGGAGATTGTCCTAAATGAGCCTAGCTGTTACTAATCGTACCATTCTGGAGAGATTGTCCTAAATGAGCCTAGCTGTTACTAATCGTACCATTCTGGGGAGATTGTCCTAAATGAGCCTAGCTGTTACTAATCGTACCATTCTGGAGAGATTGTCCTAAATGAGCCTAGCTGTTACTAATCGTACCATTCTGGAGAGATTGTCCTAAATGACCCTAGCTGTTACTAATCGTACCATTCTGGGGAGATTGTCCTAAATGACCCTAGCTGTTACTAATCGTACCATTCGGGAGAGATTGTCCTAAATGAGCCTAGCTGTTACTAATCGTACCATTCTGGGGAGATTGTCCTAAATGAGCCTAGCTGTTACTAATCGTACCATTCTGGGGAGATTGTCCTAAATGAGCCTAGCTGTTACTAATCGTACCCTTCGGGAGAGATTGTCCTAAATGAGCCTAGCTGTTACTAATCGTACCATTCTGGGGAGATTGTCCTAAATGAGCCTAGCTGTTACTAATCGTACCATTCTGGGGAGATTGTCCTAAATGAGCCTAGCTGTTACTAATCGTACCATTCTGGGGAGATTGTCCTAAATGACCCTAGCTGTTACTAATCGTACCATTCTGGGGAGATTGTCCTAAATGAGCCTAGCTGTTACTAATCGTACCATTCTGGGGAGATTGTCCTAAATGAGCCTAGCTGTTACTAATCGTACCATTCTGGGGAGATTGTCCTAAATGGCCCTAGCTGTTACTAATCGTACCATTCTGGGGAGATTGTCCTAAATGAGCCTAGCTGTTACTAATCGTACCATTCTGGGGAGATTGTCCTAAATGACCCTAGCTGTTACTAATCGTACCCTTCGGGGAGAGATTGTCCTAAATGAGCCTAGCTGTTACTAATCGTACCATTCTGGGGAGATTGTCCTAAATGAGCCTAGCTGTTACTAATCGTACCATTCTGGGGAGATTGTCCTAAATGAGCCTAGCTGTTACTAATCGTACAATTCTGGGGAGATTGTCCTAAATGACCCTAGCTGTTACTAATCGTACCATTCTGGGGAGATTGTCCTAAATGAGCCTAGCTGTTACTAATCGTACCATTCTGGGGAGATTGTCCTAAATGAGCCTAGCTGTTACTAATCGTACCATTCTGGGGAGATTGTCCTAAATGAGCCTAGCTGTTACTAATCGTACCATTCTGGGGAGATTGTCCTAAATGAGCCTAGCTGTTACTAATCGTACCATTCTGGGGAGATTGTCCTAAATGAGCCTAGCTGTTACTAATCGTACCATTCTGTGGAGATTGTCCTAAATGAGCCTAGCTGTTACTAATCGTACCCATCGGGAGAGAATGTCCTAAATGACCCTAGCTGTTACTAATCGTACCATTCTGGAGAGATTGTCCTAAATGACCCTAGCTGTTACTAATCGTACCATTCTGGGGAGATTGTCCTAAATGAGCCTAGCTGTTACTAATCGTACCATTCTGGGAGATTGTCCTAAATGAGCCTAGCTGTTACTAATCGTACCATTCTGGGGAGATTGTCCTAAATGAGCCTAGCTGTTACTAATCGTACCATTCTGGGGAGATTGTCCTAAATGAGCCTAGCTGTTACTAATCGTACCATTCTGGGGAGATTGTCCTAAATGAGCCTAGCTGTTACTAATCGTACCATTCTGGGGAGAGGTTGTCCTAAATGACCCTAGCTGTTACTAATCGTACCATTCTTGGGAGATTGTCCTAAATGAGCCTAGCTGTTACTAATCGTACCATTCTGGGGAGATTGTCCTAAATGAGCCTAGCTGTTACTAATCGTACCATTCTGGGGAGATTGTCCTAAATGAGCCTTAGCTGTTACTACTAATCGTACCATTCTGGGCGAGGATTGTCCTAAATGAGCCTAGTTGTTACTAATCGTACCATTCTGGGGTAGATTGTCCTAAATGACCCTAGCTGTTACTAATCGTACCATTCTGGAGAAGATTGTCCTAAATGACCCTAGCTGTTACTAATCGTACCATTCTGGGGAGATTGTCCTAAATGAGCCTAGCTGTTACTAATCGTACCATTCTGGGGAGATTGTCCTAAATGAGCCTAGCTGTTACTAATCGTACCATTCTGGGAGGTTGTCCTAAATGAGCCTAGCTGTTACTAATCGTACCATTCTGGGGAGATTGTCCTAAATGAGCCTAGCTGTTTACTAATCGTACCATTCTGGGGAGATTGTCCTAAATGACCCTAGCTGTTACTAATCGTACCATTCTGGGGAGATTGTCCTAAATGAGCCTAGCTGTTACTAATCGTACCATTCTGGGGAGATTGTCCTAAATGAGCCTAGCTGTTACTAATCGTACCATTCTGGGGAGATTGTCCTAAATGAGCCTAGCTGTTACTAATCGTACCCTTCGGGAGAGATTGTCCTAAATGAGCCTAGCTGTTACTAATCGTACCATTCTGGGGAGATTGTCCTAAATGAGCCTAGCTGTTACTAATCGTACCATTCTGGGGAGATTGTCCTAAATGAGCCTAGCTGTTACTAATCGTACCATTCTGGGGAGATTGTCCTAAATGAGCCTAGCTGTTACTAATCGTACCATTCTGGGGAGATTGTCCTAAATGAGCCTAGCTGTTACTAATCGTACCATTCTGGGGAGATTGTCCTAAATGAGCCTAGCTGTTACTAATCGTACCATTCTGGAGAGATTGTCCTAAATGAGCCTAGCTGTTACTAATCGTACCATTCTGGGGAGATTGTCCTAAATGAGCCTAGCTGTTACTAATCGTACCATTCTGGGGAGATTGTCCAAAATGAGCCTAGCTGTTACTAATCGTACCATTCTGGAGAGATTGTCCTAAATGAGCCTAGCTGTTACTAATCGTACCATTCTGGGGAGATTGTCCTAAATGAGCCTAGCTGTTACTAATCGTACCCTTCGGGAGAGATTGTCCTAAATGAGCCTAGCTGTTACTAATCGTACCATTCTGGGGAGATTGTCCTAAATGAGCCTAGCTGTTACTAATCGTACCATTCGGGGGAGATTGTCCTAAATGAGCCTAGCTGTTACTAATCGTACCATTCTGGGGAGATTGTCCTAAATGGCCCTAGCTGTTACTAATCGTACCATTCTGGGGAGATTGTCCTAAATGAGCCTAGCTGTTACTAATCGTACCATTCTGGGGAGATTGTCCTAAATGAGCCTAGCTGTTACTAATCGTACCATTCTGGAGAGATTGTCCTAAATGAGCCTAGCTGTTACTAATCGTACCATTCTGGAGAGATTGTCCTAAATGGCCCTAGCTGTTACTAATCGTACCATTCTGGGGAGATTGTCCTAAATGAGCCTAGCTGTTACTAATCGTACCATTCTGGGGAGATTGTCCTAAATGAGCCTAGCTGTTACTAATCGTACCATTCTGGGGAGATTGTCCTAAATGAGCCTAGCTGTTACTAATCGTACCATTCTGGGGAGATTGTCCTAAATGAGCCTAGCTGTTACTAATCGTACCATTCTGGGGAGATTGTCCAAAATGGCCCTAGCTGTTACTAATCGTACCATTCTGGGGAGATTGTCCTAAATGAGCCTAGCTGTTACTAATCGTACCCTTCGGGAGAGATTGTCCAAAATGAGCCTAGCTGTTACTAATCGTACCATTCTGTGGAGATTGTCCTAAATGAGCCTAGCTGTTACTAATCGTACCCTTCGGGAGAGATTGTCCAAAATGAGCCTAGCTGTTACTAATCGTACCATTCTGGGGAGATTGTCCTAAATGAGCCTAGCTGTTACTAATCGTACCATTCTGGGGAGATTGTCCTAAATGAGCCTAGCTGTTACTAATCGTACCATTCTGGGGAGATTGTCCTAAATGAGCCTAGCTGTTACTAATCGTACCATTCTGGGAGATTGTCCTAAATGAGCCTAGCTGTTACTAATCGTACCATTCTGGGGAGGTTGTCCCTAAATGAGCCTAGCCTGTTACTATCGTACCATTCCTGGAGAGATTGTCCTAAATGACCCTAGCTGTTACTAATCGTACCATTCTGGGGAGATTGTCCTAAATGACCCTAGCTGTTACTAATCGTACCATTCTGGGGAGATTGTCCTAAATGAGCCTAGCTGTTACTAATCGTACCATTCTGGGGAGATTGTCCTAAATGAGCCTAGCTGTTACTAATCGTACCATTCTGGAGAGATTGTCCTAAATGAGCCTAGCTGTTACTAATCGTACCATTCTGGGGAGATTGTCCTAAATGAGCCTAGCTGTTACTAATCGTACCATTCTGGGGAGATTGTCCTAAATGAGCCTAGCTGTTACTAATCGTACCATTCTGGGGAGATTGTCCTAAATGAGCCTAGCTGTTACTAATCGTACCATTCTGGGGAGATTGTCCTAAATGAGCCTAGCTGTTACTAATCGTACCATTCTGGGGAGATTGTCCTAAATGAAAATAGCTGTTACTAATCGTACCATTCTGGGGAGATTTTCCTAAATGAGCCTAGCTGTTACTAATCGTACCATTCTGGGGAGATTGTCCTAAATGAGCCTAGCTGTTACTAATCGTACCATTCTGGGGAGATTGTCCTAAATGAGCCTAGCTGTTACTAATCGTACCATTCTGGAGAGATTGTCCTAAATGAGCCTAGCTGTTACTAATCGTACCATTCTGGGGAGATTGTCCTAAATGAGCCTAGCTGTTACTAATCGTACCATTCTGGGGAGATTGTCCTAAATGACCCTAGCTGTTACTAATCGTACCATTCTGGGGAGATTGTCCTAAATGAGCCTAGCTGTTACTAATCGTACCATTCTGGGGAGATTGTCCTAAATGAGCCTAGCTGTTACTAATCGTACCATTCTGGGGAGATTGTCCTAAATGAGCCTAGCTGTTACTAATCGTACCATTCTGAGGGAGGTTGTCCTAAAATGAACCTAGCTGTTACTAATCGTACCATTCTGGGGAGGTTGTCCTAAATGAGCCTAGCTGTTACTAATCGTATCATTCTGGGGAGGTTGTCCTAAAATGAGCCTAGCTGTTACTAATCGTACCATTCTGGGAGGAGATGTCCTAAATGAGCCTAGTGTTACTACTAATCGTATCCTAAATCCTAGCGTTCATCGTAGAGGGGAGATTGTCCTAAATGAGCCTAGCTGTTACTAATCGTACAATTCTGGAGAGATTGTCCTAAATGACCCTAGCTGTTACTAATTGTACCATTCTGGGGAGATTGTCCTAAATGAGCCTAGCTGTTACTAATCGTACCATTCTGGGGAGATTGTCCTAAATGAGCCTAGCTGTTACTAATCGTACCATTCTGGGGAGATTGTCCTAAATGAGCCTAGCTGTTACTAATCGTACCATTCTGGAGAGATTGTCCTAAATGAGCCTAGCTGTTACTAATCGTACCATTCTGGGGAGATTGTCCTAAATGAGCCTAGCTGTTACTAATCGTACCATTCTGGGGAGATTGTCCTAAATGAGCCTAGCTGTTACTAATCGTACCATTCTGGGGAGATTGTCCTAAATGAGCCTAGCTGTTACTAATCGTACCCTTCGGGAGAGATTGTCCTAAATGAGCCTAGCTGTTACTAATCGTACCATTCTGGGGAGATTGTCCTAAATGAGCCTAGCTGTTACTAATCGTACCATTCTGGGGAGATTGTCCTAAATGAGACTAGCTGTTACTAATCGTACCCTTCGGGAGAGATTGTCCTAAATGAGCCTAGCTGTTACTAATCGTACCATTCTGGGAGATTGTCCTAAATGAGCCTAGCTGTTACTAATCGTACCATTCTGGGGAGATTGTCCTAAATGAGCCTAGCTGTTACTAATCGTACCATTCTGGGGAGATTGTCCAAAATGAGCCTAGCTGTTACTAATCGTACCATTCTGGAGAGAGATTGTCCTAAATGAGCCTAGCTGTTACTAATCGTTACCATTTCTGGGAGAAGATTGTCCTAAATGAGCCCTAGCTGTTACTAATTGTACCATTCTGGGGAGATTGTCCTAAATGAGCCTAGCTGTTACTAATCGTACCATTCTGGGGAGATTGTCCTAAATGAGCCTAGCTGTTACTAATCGTACCATTCTGGAGAGATTGTCCTAAATGAGCCTAGCTGTTACTAATCGTACCATTCTGGGGAGATTGTCCTAAATGAGCCTAGCTGTTACTAATCGTACCCTTCTGGAGAGATTGTCCTAAATGAGCCTAGCTGTTACTAATCGTACCATTCTGGGGAGATTGTCCTAAATGAGCCTAGCTGTTACTAATCGTACCATTCTGGGGAGATTGTCCTAAATGAACCTAGCTGTTACTAATCGTACCATTCTGGGGAGATTGTCCTAAATGAGCCTAGCTGTTACTAATCGTACCATTCTGGGGAGGTTGTCCTAAATGAGCCTAGCTGTTACTAATCGTACCATTCTGGGGAGATTGTCCTAAATGAGCCTAGCTGTTACTAATCGTACCATTCTGGGGAGATTGTCCTAAATGAGCCTAGCTGTTACTAATCGTACCATTCTGGGGAGATTGTCCTAAATGAGCCTAGCTGTTACTAATCGTACCATTCTGGGGAGATTGTCCTAAATGAGCCTAGCTGTTACTAATCGTACCATTCTGGGGAGATTGTCCTAAATGAGCCTAGCTGTTACTAATCGTACCATTCTGGGGAGATTGTCCTAAATGAGCCTAGCTGTTACTAATCGTACCATTCTGGGGAGATTGTCCTAAATGAGCCTAGCTGTTACTAATCGTACCATTCTGGGGAGATTGTCCTAAATGAGCCTAGCTGTTACTAATCGTACCATTCTGGGGAGATTGTCCAAAATGGCCCTAGCTGTTACTAATCGTACCATTCTGGGGAGATTGTCCTAAATGAGCCTAGCTGTTACCAATCGTACCATTCTGGGGAGATGGTCCTAAATGGCCCTAGCTGTTACTAATCGTACCATTCTGGGGAGATTGTCCTAAATGAGCCTAGCTGTTACTAATCGTACCATTCTGGGGAGATTGTCCTAAATGACCCTAGCTGTTACTAATCGTACCATTCTGGGGAGATTGTCCTAAATGACCCTAGCTGTTACTAATCGTACCATTCTGGGGAGATTGTCCTAAATGAGCCTAGCTGTTACTAATCGTACCATTCTGGGGAGATTGTCCTAAATGAGCCTAGCTGTTACTAATCGTACCATTCTGGGGAGATTGTCCTAAATGAGCCTAGCTGTTACTAATCGTACCATTCTGGGGAGGTTGTCCTAAATGAGCCTAGCTGTTACTAATCGTACCATTCTGGGGAGATTGTCCTAAATGAGCCTAGCTGTTACTAATCGTACCATTCTGGGGAGATTGTCCTAAATGAGCCTAGCTGTTACTAATCGTACCATTCTGGGAGATTGTCCTAAATGAGCCTAGCTGTTACTAATCGTACCATTCTGGGGAGATTGTCCTAAATGAGCCTAGCTGTTACTAATCGTACCATTCTTGGGAGATTTTCCTAAATGAGCCTAGCTGTTACTAATCGTACCCTTCGGGAGAGATTGTCCAAAATGAGCCTAGCTGTTACTAATCGTACTTTTCTGTGGAGATTGTCCTAAATGAGCCTAGCTGTTACTAATCGTACCATTCTGGGGAGATTGTCCTAAATGAGCCTAGCTGTTACTAATCGTACCCTTCGGGAGAGATTGTCCTAAATGACCCTAGCTGTTACTAATTGTACAATTCTGGGGAGATTGTCCTAAATGAGCCTAGCTGTTACTAATCGTACCCTTCGGGAGAGATTGTCCTAAATGAGCCTAGCTGTTACTAATCGTTACCATTCTGGGGAGGTTGTGTCCTAAATGAGCCTAGCTGTTACTAATCGTATCATTCTGGGGAGATTGTCCTAAATGAGCCTAGCTGTTACTTAACATACCATTCTGGAGAGATTGTCCTAAATGAGCCTAGCTGTTACTAATCGTACCATTCTGGGGAGATTGTCCTAAATGAGCCTAGCTGTTACTAATCGTACCATTCTGGGGAGATTGTCCTAAATGAGCCTAGCTGTTACTAATCGTACCATTCTGGGGAGATTGTCCTAAATGAGCCTAGCTGTTACTAATCGTACCATTCTGGGGAGATTGTCCTAAATGAGCCTAGCTGTTACTAATCGTACCATTCTGGGGAGATTGTCCTAAATGACCCTAGCTGTTACTAATCGTACCATTCTGGGGAGATTGTCCTAAATGACCCTAGCTGTTACTTATCGTACCATTCTGGGGAGATTGTCCTAAATGACCCTAGCTGTTACTAATCGTACCATTCTGGGGAGGTTGTCCTAAATGAGCCTAGCTGTTACTAATCGTACCATTCTGGGGAGGTTGTCCTAAATGAGCCTAGCTGTTACTAATCGTACCATTCTGGGGAGATTGTCCTAAATGAGCCTAGCTGTTACTAATCGTACCATTCTGGGGAGATTGTCCTAAATGGCCCTAGCTGTTACTAATCGTACCATTCTGGGGAGGTTGTCCTAAATGAGCCTAGCTGTTACTAATCGTACCATTCTGGGGAGATTGTCCTAAATGACCCTAGCTGTTACTAATCGTACCATTCTGGGGAGATTGTCCTAAATGAGCCCTAGCTGTTACTAATCGTACCATTCTGGGGAGATTGTCCTAAATGAGCCTAGCTGTTACTAATCGTACCATTCTGGGGAGATTGTCCTAAATGAGCCTAGCTGTTACTAATCGTACCATTCTGGGGAGGTTGTCCTAAATGAGCCTAGCTGTTACTTAATCGTACCATTCTGGGAGATTGTCCTAAATGAGCCTAGCTGTTACTAATCGTACCATTCTGGGGAGATTGTCCTAAATGAGCCTAGCTGTTACTAATCGTACCATTCTAAAGAGATTGTCCTAAATGAGCCTAGCTGTTACTAATCGTACCATTATGGGGAGATTGTCCTAAATGACTCTAGCTGTTACTAATCGTACCATTCTGGGGAGATTGTCCTAAATGACCCTAGCTGTTACTAATCGTACCATTCTGGGGAGATTGTCCTAAATGAGCCTAGCCGTTACTAATCGTACCATTTCGGGGAGAGGTTGTCCTAAATTGAGCCTAGCTGTTACTAATCGTACCATTCTGGGGAGATTGTCCTAAATGAGCCTAGCTGTTACTAATCGTACCATTCTGTGGAGATTGTCCTAAATGAGCCTAGCTGTTACTAATCGTACCATTCTGGGGAGATTGTCCTAAATGAGCCTAGCTGTTACTAATCGTACCATTCTGGGGAGATTGCTCCTAAATGAGCCTAGCTGTTACTAATCAGTACCATTCTGGGAAGATTGTCCTAAATTGAGCCTGCTGTTACTAATCGTACCAATTCTGGGGAGGTTGTCCTAAATGAGCCTAGCTGTTACTAATCGTACCATTCTGGGGAGATTGTCCTAAATGAGCCTAGCTGTTACTAATCGTACCATTCTGGGGAGGTTGTCCTAAATGAGCCTAGCTGTTACTAATCGTACCATTCTGGGGAGATTGTCCTAAATGAGCCTAGCTGTTACTAATCGTATCATTCTGGGAGATTGTCCTAAATGAGCCTAGCTGTTACTAATCGTACCATTCTGGGGAGATTGTCCTAAATGAGCCTAGCTGTTACTAATCGTACCATTCTGGGGAGATTGTCCTAAATGAGCCTAGCTGTTACTAATCGTACCATTCTGGGGAGATTGTCCTAAATGAGCCTAGCTGTTACTAATCGTACACTTCTGGAGAGATTGTCCTAAATGAGCCTAGCTGTTACTAATCGTACCATTCTGGAGAGATTGTCCTAAATGAGCCTAGCTGTTACTAATCGTACCATTCTGGGGAGGTTGTCCTAAATGAGCCTAGCTGTTACTAATCGTACCATTCTGGGGAGGTTGTCCTAAATGAGCCTAGCTGTTACTAATCGTACCATTCTGGAGAGATTGTCCTAAATGATCCTAGCTGTTACTAATCGTACCATTCTGGAGAGATTGTCCTAAATGGCCCTAGCTGTTACTAATCGTACCATTCTGGGGAGATTGTCCTAAATGAGCCTAGCTGTTACTAATCGTACCATTCTGGGGAGATTGTCCTAAATGAGCCTAGCTGTTACTAATCGTACCATTCTGGGGAGAGATTGTCCTAAATGAGCCTAGCTGTTACTAATCGTACATTCTGGGGAGGTTGTCCTAAATGAGCCTAGCTGTTACTAATCGTATCATTCTGGGGAGATTGTCCTAAATGAGCCTAGCTGTTACTAATCGTACCATTCTGGGGAGAGGTTGTCCTAAATGAGCCTAGATGTTACTTAATCGTACCATTCTGGGGAGATTGTCCTAAATGAGCCTAGCTGTTACTAATCGTACCTTTCTGGGGAGATTGTCCTAAATGAGCCTAGCTGTTACTAATCGTACCATTCTGGGGAGATTGTCCTAAATGAGCCTAGCTGTTACTAATCGTACCATTCTGGGGAGATTGTCCTAAATGAGCCTAGCTGTTACTAATCGTACCATTCTGGGGAGATTGTCCTAAATGAGCCTAGCTGTTACTAATCGTACCATTCTGGGGAGATTGTCCTAAATGAGCCTAGCTGTTACTAATCGTACCATTCTGGGGAGGTTGTCCTAAATGAGCCTAGCTGTTACTAATCGTACCATTCTGGAGAGATTGTCCTAAATGAGCCTAGCTGTTACTAATCGTACCATTCTGGGGAGATTGTCCTAAATGAGCCTAGCTGTTACTAATCGTACCATTCTGGGGAGGTTGTCCTAAATGAGCCTAGCTGTTACTAATCGTACCATTCTGGAGAGATTGTCCTAAATGGCCCTAGCTGTTACTAATCGTACCATTCTGGGGAGATTGTCCTAAATGAGCCTAGCTGTTACTAATCGTACCATTCTGGGGAGATTGTCCTAAATGAGCCTAGCTGTTACTAATCGTACCATTCTGGGGAGATTGTCCTAAATGAGCCTAGCTGTTACTAATCGTACCATTCTGGGGAGATTGTCCTAAATGAGCCTAGCTGTTACTAATCGTACCATTCTGGGGAGATTGTCCTAAATGAGCCTAGCTGTTACTAATCGTACCATTCTGGGGAGATTGTCCTAAATGAGCCTAGCTGTTACTAATCGTACCATTCTGGGGAGATTGTCCTAAATGAGCCTAGCTGTTACTAATCGTACCATTCTGGGGAGGTTGTCCTAAATGAGCCTAGCTGTTACTAATCGTAACATTCTGGGGAGATTGTCCTAAATGAGCCTAGCTGTTACTAATCGTACCATTCTGGGAGATTGTCCTAAATGAGCCTAGCGTTACTAATCGTATCATTCTGGGGAGGTTGTCCTAAATGAGCCTAGCTGTTACTAATCGTACCATTCTGGGGAGGTTGTCCTAAATGAGCCTAGCTGTTACTTATCGTATCATTCTGGGGAGATTGTCCTAAATGAGCCTAGCTGTTACTAATCGTACCATTCTGGGGAGGTTGTCCTAAATGAGCCTAGCTGTTACTAATCGTACCATTCTGGGGAGGTTGTCCTAAATGAGCCTAGCTGTTACTAATCGTACCATTCTGGGGAGGTTGTCCTAAATGAGCCTAGCTGTTACTAATCGTATCATTCTGGGGAGATTGTCCTAAATGAGCCTAGCTGTTACTTATCGTATCATTCTGGGGAGATTGTCCTAAATGAGCCTAGCTGTTACTAATCGTACCATTCTGGGGAGATTGTCCTAAATGAGCCTAGCTGTTACTAATCGTACCATTCTGGGGAGGTTGTCCTAAATGAGCCTAGCTGTTACTAATCGTACCATTCTGGGGAGATTGTCCTAAATGAGCCCTAGCTGTTACTAATCGTACCATTCTGGGGAGATTGTCCTAAATGAGCCTAGCTGTTACTAATCGTACCATTCTGGGGAGATTGTCCTAAATGGCCCTAGCTGTTACTAATCGTACCATTCTGGGGAGATTGTCCTAAATGAGCCTAGCTGTTACTAATCATACCATTCTGGGGAGATTGTCCTAAATGAGCCTAGCTGTTACTAATCGTATCATTCTGGGGAGATTGTCCTAAATGAGCCTAGCTGTTACTAATCGTACCATTCGGGAGAGATTGTCCTAAATGAGCCTAGCTGTTACTAATCGTACCATTCTGGGGAGATTGTCCTAAATGAGCCTAGCTGTTACTAATCGTACCATTCTGGGGAGGTTGTCCTAAATGAGCCTAGCTGTTACTAATCGTATCATTCTGGGGAGATTGTCCTAAATGAGCCTAGCTGTTACTAATCGTACCATTCTGGGGAGATTGTCCTAAATGAGCCTAGCTGTTACTAATCGTACCATTCTGGGGAGATTGTCCTAAATGAGCCTAGCTGTTACTAATCGTACCCTTCGGGAGAGATTGTCCTAAATGAGCCTAGCTGTTACTAATCGTACCATTCTGGGGAGATTGTCCTAAATGAGCCTAGCTGTTACTAATCGTACCATTCTGGGGAGGTTGTCCTAAATGAGCCTAGCTGTTACTAATCGTACCATTCTGGGGAGATTGTCCTAAATGAGCCTAGCTGTTACTAATCGTACCATTCTGGGGAGGTTGTCCTAAATGAGCCTAGCTGTTACTAATCGTACCATTCTGGGGAGATTGTCCTAAATGAGCCTAGCTGTTACTAATCGTACCATTCTGGGGAGATTGTCCTAAATGAGCCTAGCTGTTACTAATCGTACCATTCTGGGGAGATTGTCCTAAATGAGCCTAGCTGTTACTAATCGTACCATTCTGGGGAGGTTGTCCTAAATGAGCCTAGCTGTTACTAATCGTACCATTCTGGGGAGGTTGTCCTAAATGAGCCTAGCTGTTACTAATCGTACCATTCTGGGGAGATTGTCCTAAATGAGCCTAGCTGTTACTAATCGTACCATTCTGGGGAGATTGTCCTAAATGAGCCTAGCTGTTACTAATCGTACCATTCTGGGGAGATTGTCCTAAATGAGCCTAGCTGTTACTAATCGTACCATTCTGGGGAGATTGTCCTAAATGAGCCTAGCTGTTACTAATCGTACCATTCTGGGGAGATTGTCCTAAATGAGCCTAGCTGTTACTAATCGTACCATTCTGGGGAGGTTGTCCTAAATGAGCCTAGCCGTTACTAATCGTACCATTCTGGGGAGGTTGTCCTAAATGAGCCTAGCTGTTACTAATCGTATCATTCTGGGAGATTGTCCTAAATGAGCCTAGCTGTTACTAATCGTACCATTCTGGGGAGGTTGTCCTAAATGAGCCTAGCCGTTACTAATCGTACTATTCTGTGAGAGATTGACCTAAATGAGCCTAGTTGTTATTAATCGTACCATCCTGGGGAGATTGTACTAAATGAGCCTAGCTGTTACTAATCGTACCATTCTGGGAAGATTGTCCTAAATGAGCCTAGCTGTTACTAATCGTACCATTCTAAAGAGATTGTCCTAAATGGCCCTAGCTGTTACTAATCGTACCATTCTGGGGAGATTGTCCTAAATGAGCCTAGCTGTTACTAATCGTACCATTCTGGGGAGATTGTCCTAAATGAGCCTAGCTGTTACTAATCGTACCATTCTGGGGAGGTTGTCCTAAATGAGCCTAGCTGTTACTAATCGTACCATTCTGGGGAGATTGTCCTAAATGAGCCTAGCTGTTACTAATCGTAACATTCTGGGGAGGTTGTCCTAAATGAGCCTAGCTGTTACTAATCGTACCATTCTGGGGAGATTGTCCTAAATGAGCCTAGCTGTTACTAATCGTACCATTCTGGGGAGATTGTCCTAAATGAGCCTAGCTGTTACTAATCGTACCATTCTTGGGAGGTTGTCCTAAATGAGCCTAGCTGTTACTAATCGTACCATTCTGGGGAGGTTGTCCTAAATGAGCCTAGCTGTTACTAATCGTACCATTCTGGGGAGATTGTCCTAAATGAGCCTAGCTGTTACTAATCGTATCATTCTGGGGAGGTTGTCCTAAATGAGCCTAGCTGTTACTAATCGTACCATCCTGGGGAGATTGTCCTAAATGAGCCTAGCTGTTACTAATCGTACCATTCTGGGGAGGTTGTCCTAAATGAGCCTAGCTGTTACTAATCGTACCATTCTGGGGAGATTGTCCAAAATGAGCCTAGCTGTTACTAATCGTACCATTCTGGGGAGGTTGTCCTAAATGAGCCTAGCTGTTACTAATCGTACCATTCTGGGGAGATTGTCCTAAATGAGCCTAGCTGTTACTAATCGTATTTCTGGAAGAGATTGTCCTAAATGAGCCTAGCTGTTACTAATCGTACCATTCTGGGAAGATTGTCCAAAATGAGCCTAGCTGTTACTAATCGTACTATTCTGGAGAGATTGTCCTAAATGAGCCTAGCTGTTACTAATCGTACAATTCTGGGGAGATTGTCCTAAATGAGCCTAGCTGTTACTAATCGTACCATTCTGGGGAGATTGTCCTAAATGAGCCTAGCTGTTACTAATCGTACCATTCTGGGGAGGTTGTCCTAAATGAGCCTAGCTGTTACTAATCGTACCATTCTGGGGAGATTGTCCTAAATGAGCCTAGCTGTTACTAATCGTACCATTCTGGGGAGATTGTCCAAAATGAGCCTAGCTGTTACTAATCGTACCATTCTGTGGAGATTGTCCTAAATGAGCCTAGCTGTTACTAATCGTACCCATCGGGAGAGAATGTCCAAAATGACCCTAGCTGTTACTAATCGTACCATTCTTGGGAGATTGTCCTAAATGAGCCTAGCTGTTACTAATCGTACCATTCTGGGGAGATTGTCCTAAATGAGCCTAGCTGTTACTAATCGTACCATTCTGGGGAGATTGTCCTAAATGAGCCTAGCTGTTACTAATCGTACCATTCTGGGGAGGTTGTCCTAAATGAGCCTAGCTGTTACTAATCGTACCATTCTGGGGAGGTTGTCCTAAATGAGCCTAGCTGTTACTAATCGTACCATTCTGGGGAGGTTGTCCTAAATGAGCCTAGCTGTTACTAATCGTACCATTCTGGGGAGGTTGTCCTAAATGAGCCTAGCTGTTACTAATCGTACAATTCTGGAGAGATTGTCCTAAATGAGCCTAGCTGTTACTAATCGTACCATTCTGGGGAGATTGTCCTAAATGAGCCTAGCTGTTACTAATTGTACCATTCTGGAGAGATTGTCCTAAATGAGCCTAGCTGTTACTAATCGTACCATTCTGGGGAGGTTGTCCTAAATGAGCCTAGCTGTTACTAATCGTACCATTCTTGAGAGATTAACCTAAATGAGCCTAGCTGTTACTAATCGTACCATTCTGGGAGGTTGTCCTAAATGAGCCTAGCTGTTACTAATCGTACCATTCTGGGGAGGTTGTCCTAAATGAGCCTAGCTGTTACTAATCGTACCATTCTGGGGAGGTTGTCCTAAATGAGCCTAGCTGTTACTAATCGTACCATTCTGGGGAGATTGTCCTAAATGAGCCTAGCTGTTACTAATCGTACCATTCTGGGGAGGTTGTCCTAAATGAGCCTAGCTGTTACTAATCGTATCATTCTGGGGAGGTTGTCTGAAATGAGACTAGCTGTTACTAATCGTACCATTCCGGGGAGGTTGTCCTAAATGAGCCTAGCTGTTACTAATCGTATCATTCTGGGGAGATTGTCCTAAATGAGCCTAGCTGTTACTAATCGTATCATTCTGGGGAGATTGTCCTAAATGAGCCTAGCTGTTACTAATCGTACCATTCTGGGGAGATTGTCCTAAATGAGCCTAGCTGTTACTAATCGTACCATTCTGGGGAGGTTGTCCTAAATGAGCCTAGCTGTTACTAATCGTACCATTCTGGGGAGATTGTCCTAAATGAGCCTAGCTGTTACTAATCGTACCATTCTGGGGAGATTGTCCTAAATGAGCCTAGCTGTTACTAATCGTACCATTCTGGGGAGGTTGTCCTAAATGAGCCTAGCTGTTACTAATCGTACCATTCTGGGGAGATTGTCCTAAATGAGCCTAGCTGTTACTAATCGTACCATTCTGGGGAGATTGTCCTAAATGAGCCTAGCTGTTACTAATCGTACCATTCTGGGGGAGGTTGTCCTAAATGAGCCTAGCTGTTACTAATCGTACCATTCTGGGGAGGTTGTCCTAAATGAGCCTAGCTGTTACTAATCGTACCATTCTGGGGAGATTGTCCTAAATGAGCCTAGCTGTTACTAATCGTACTATTCTTGAGAGATTAACCTAAATGAGCCTAGCTGTTACTAATCGTACCATTCTGGGGAGGTTGTCCTAAATGAGCCTAGCTGTTACTAATTGTACTATTCTTGAGAGATTAACCTAAATGAGCCTAGCTGTTACTAATCGTACCATTCTGGGGAGGTTGTCCTAAATGAGCCTAGCTGTTACTAATCGTACCATTCTGGGGAGATTGTCCTAAATGAGCCTAGCTGTTACTAATCGTACCATTCTGGGGAGGTTGTCCTAAATGAGCCTAGCTGTTACTTATCGTACCATTCTGGAGAGATTGTCCTAAATGATCCTAGCTGTTACTAATCGTACCATTCTGGAGAGATTGTCCTAAATGGCCCTAGCTGTTACTAATCGTACCATCCTGGGGAGATTGTCCTAAATGAGCCTAGCTGTTACTAATCGTAGCATTCTGGGAGGTTGTCCTAAATGCGCCTAGCTGTTACTAATCGTATCATTCTGGGAGGTTGTCCTAAATGAGCCTAGCTGTTACTAATCGTACCATTCTGGGGAGATTGTCCTAAATGAGCCTAGCTGTTACTAATCGTACCATTCTGGGGAGATTGTCCTAAATGAGCCTAGCTGTTACTAATCGTACCATTCTGGGGAGGTTGTCCTAAATGAGCCTAGCTGTTACTAATCGTATCATTCTGGGGAGGTTGTCCTAAATGAGCCTAGCTGTTACTAATCGTATCATTCTGGGGAGATTGTCCTAAATGAGCCTAGCTGTTACTTATCGTACCATTCTGGGAGATTGTCCTAAATGAGCCTAGCTGTTACTAATCGTACCATTCTGGGGAGGTTGTCCTAAATGAGCCTAGCTGTTACTAATCGTACATTCTGGGGATTGTCCTAAATGAGCCTAGCTGTTACTAATCGTATATTCTGGGGAGATTGTCCTAAATGAGCCCTAGCTGTTACTAATCGTACCATTCTGGGAGAGGTTGTCCTAAATGAGCCTAGCTGTTACTAATCGTACCATTCTGGGAGAGATTGTCCTAAATGAGCCTAGCTGTTACTAATCGTGTCATTCTGGGAGGTTGTCCTAAATGAGCCTAGCTGTTATATGTATACTAATCGTATAGCTGTACCATTCTGGGGAGGTTGTCCTAAATGAGCCTAGCTGTTACTAATCGTACCATTCTGGGGAGGTTGTCCTAAATGAGCCTAGCTGTTACTAATCGTATCATTCTGGGGAGGTTGTCTGAAATGAGCTAGCTGTTACTAATCGTACCATTCTGGGGAGGTTGTCCTAAATAAGCCTAGCCGTTACTTATCGTACTATTCTTGAGAGATTGACCTAAATGATCCTAGCTGTTACTAATCGTACCATTCTGGGGAGATTGACCTAAATGAGCCTAGCTGTTACTAATCGTATCATTCTGGGAAGGTTGTCCTAATGAGCCTAGCTGTTACTAATCGTATCATTCTGGGAGGTTGTCCTAAATGAGCCTAGCTGTTACTAATCGTATCATTCTGGGGAGATTGTCCTAAATGAGCCTAGCTGTTACTAATCGTATCATTCTGGGGAGGTTGTCCTAAATGAGCCTAGCCATTACTAATCGTACCATTCTGGGGAGGTTGTCCTAAATGAGCCTAGCTGTTACTAATCGTATCATTCTGGGGAGGTTGTCCTAAATGAGCCTAGCTGTTACTTATCGTACCATTCTGGGGAGGTTGTCCTAAATGAGCCTAGCCGTTACTAATCGTACAATTCCGGGGAGGTTGTCCTAAATGAGCCTACTGTTACTAATCGTATCATTCTAGGGAGATTGTCCTAAATGAGCCTAGCTGTTACTAATCGTAGCATTCTGGGGAGGTTGTCCTAAATGAGCCTAGCTGTTACTAATCGTACATTCTGGGGAGGTTGTCCTAAATGAGCCTAGCTGTTACTAATCGTAGCATTCTGGGGAGGTTGTCCTAAATGCGCCTAGCTGTTACTAATCGTAGCATTCTGGGGAGGTTGTCCTAAATGCGCCTAGCTGGTACTAATTGTATCATTCTGGGGAGATTGTCCTAAATGAGTCTCGCTGTTACTTAACGTACCATCCTGGAGAGATTGTCCTAAATGATCCTAGCTGTTACTAATTGTACCATTCTGGAGACATTGTCCTAAATGGCCCTAGCCGTTACTAATCGTACCATTCTGGGGAGGTCGTACTAAATTACCCTAGTTGTTACTAATTATACTATTCTAGAAGGTTGTCCTACATGAGCCTAGCTGTTACTAATTATATCATTCTGGGGAGGTTGTCCTAAATGAGCCTAGTTGTTACTAATTATATACTGATATATCATTGATACCTGACGTTAGAATTTGCTAAGGGAAGTATGAGTACATTCTGTTATCTTCATTACTTCCTTTTGTTTAATTCATAGTAAAATAAAGTTAAGTAATAGTCATTAGCAGAATGCATATATTCATACATACACAACAATATTCTAACAAACTTCTTTTCAAAATAATAAAAACAAGAGGCCCATGGGCCTTAACGGTCACCTGAGTTCAGATACAGAATGAAACAAAGACATGCATATAAACAATATATATTTGCCCATCAGGCCCATGAAGCCAGTCAGTGATTTTATAAATTTGACTTTTTAATCTATGAAGATTATTGGGTTCCATCAAATCTGTGAATTCAGAAGAAAGATTTTTGAAATGTTATCCATTTTGACCCCTTTTGGCCCCACCCCTCTGGCCCCTGGGGGTCGGCCAGGACCAATATGGATATGATGTAAAAATGCTATCTCAGGCTAATAATTCTAACCCAGATTGACTAATTTCCTATGAAAAATAGGCAAATAATGTTTATAAATGTGTTTTTTCCTATATAAACTAAAATAAAGTTGACCCCCTCCCCAGAGGGAAACATGAGACCCCAGGGTCATATTATTCACAATTTTTGTAAAGGACTTAAAGACCTTTCCATCTATGCATAGTATTTGATTCTACCAGTTCCAGAATTTCAGAAGAAGATTTTTGAAGTTTTAGCCTATTTGACCCTTTTTGGCCCCGCCCCTAAGACCCCTAGGGATCAGTCATGCAAAATTTGGTAATAAAATTCAATGGCCATCACATAGGGATAATTCTGACTACAATTGACTAAATTCCTATTATAATGACTAAATAATGCTCAAAAATGTGTTTTCCCTAATATAAACTACAGTAAACTTATTCCCCTCCCCAGGGGGAAACCTGACACCCAAGGGTCATATAATTCACAATTTTCCTAAAACACACCTTAAGACCTGTCCATCTATGATGAGTATTTGATTCTACCATTTCCAGTATTTAAGAAGATTTTTTAAGTTTTAGCCTATTTGCCCCATTTGGCCCCGCCCCTCTGCCCCGAGGGGGTTGAATAGGACCAATATAGATATGATATTAAAATGATATCTCAGGCAAATAATTCTAAACAAGTTTGACTCGTTTCCAATGAAAATTGAGCAAAAAATGCTCATAAATGTGTTTTCCCTATATAAACTATAGTAAACTTGACCCCCTCCCCAGGGGGAAACGGGAGACCCCAGGGTCATACAATTCACAATTTTTGTAAAGGACCTCAAGACCTTTCCATCTATGAAGAGTATGTGATTCTAACATTTCCAGAATTTCAGAAGAAGATTTTTGAAGTTATTGCCTATTTGACCCCTTTTGACCCCGCCCCGAAGGCCCCTGGGGGTCAGTCATAGAAAATTTGTTAATAGGATTAAATGGCCATCTCATACTGATAATTCTGACAACATTTGACTCATTTCCTATTACAAATGACCAAATAATGCGCAAAAATGTGTTTTCTCAATATAAAGTATAGTAAACTTAACCCCCTCCCCTGGGGGAAACTAGAGACCCCAGGGTCACATAATTCACAATTTTTGTAAAGGAACTTAAGACCTTTCTATCTATGAAGAGTATTTAATTCTACCACATCTGTGAGTGGAGAAGAAGATTTTTGAAATTTTACTCAATTTTACCCCTTTTGGCCCCTCCCACAGCCCCCAGGGGGGTGGGGACCATATAATTCACAATTTTGATTGGCCTTATGCCTTGGAAGGTTTGTGCAAGATTTCATTGAAATTGCTTCAGCAGTTTTGGAGAAGAAGTCGAAAAATGTAAATTGAGTTTCGGACATACGACGGACGACGCACGACGGACGACCCACGACGCACGATCGACGGACAAAAGGCGATTAGAATAGGTCACTTGAGACTTCGTCTCAGGTGACCTAAAAATGTGCTTTCCCTATATAAACTATAGTAAACTTAACCCCCTCCCCAGGGGGAAAACCTGAGCCCCATGGTCATATAATTCACAATTTTGTAAAGGACCTTAGGACCTTTCTAAGTCTCTGAATTCCATCACATCTGTGAGTGGAGAAGAAGATTTTTGAAATTTTAGTAAATTTTACCCCTTTTGCCCCTCCCATAGCTCCCTGAGGGGTGGGGACCATATAATTCACAATTTTTAATTGGCCTTAATGCCTTAGAAGGTTTATGCAAAATTTCATTGAAATTGCTTCAGCAGTTTTGGAGAAGAAGTCGAAAATGTAAATTGTTTACGAACATACGCCGGACAAAAGGCGATTAGAATAGAATAGACTAAACAAGAGGCCCAGAGGGCCTGTATCGCTCACCTGGTTTGTAATGCCAAGTAATGTTCTGAATACAGGTTCATTGTTTCTTTTCTGAAGGAATTTTAATATTAACCTCTCAATCCCCTATTGGGCCCCACCCCTCCTGCCCCCTGGGGGTCAGAGCCAAAATTTATACAAGTTCTGTTCCCCTTTCCCCAAGGATGTTTATGGCCATATTTGGTCACAATCCAAGCACAACTCTAGGACAAGTAGCGATTTATAGGATTTACCTCTATTTCCCCTATTGGGCCCCACCCGTCCTGCCCCTGGGGGGGCCAGAGCCAAAATTTACACAAATTCTGTTCCCCTTCAACAAAGGATGTTTGTGGCCAAATCTTGTTACATGCCATGCAGAACTCTATGACTAGTAGCGATTTATAGAATTTACCTCTATTTCACATATTGGCCCCCCCCCTCCTGCCCCCTGACGGTCAGAGCCAAAATTTATACAAGTTCTGTTCCCCTTCCCCCAAGGTCTGTTCCCCTTCCCCCAAGGATGTTTATAGCCAAATTTGGTTACAATCCATGCAGAACTCTATGACTAGTAGCGATTTAAAGGATTTACCTCTATTTCCCCTATTGGGCCCCGCCCCTCCTGCCACCATGGGATCAGAGCCAAAATTTAAACAAGTTCTGTTCCCCCTACCCCAAGGATGTTTGTGGCCAAATTTGGTCATTATCCATGTAAAACTCTAGGACTAATAGCGATTTAAAGGATTTACCTCTATTTCCCCTATTGGGCCCCGCCCCTCCTGCCCCCTGAGGGTCAGAGCCAAAATTTATACAAGTTCTGTTCCCCTTCCCCCAAGGATGTTTGTGGCCAAATTTGGTTACAATCCATGCACAACTCTAGGACAAGTAGTGATTTATAGGATTTACCTCTATTTCCCTTATGGGCCCTGACCCACCTGCCCCCGGGGGGGTCAGAGCCAAAATTTATACAAGTTCTGTTCCCCCTACCCCAAGGATGTTTGTGGCCGAATTTGGTTACAATCCATGCACAACTCTAGGACAAGTAGTGATTTATAGGATTTACCTCTATTTCCCTTATGGGCCCTGACCCTCCTGCCCCCGGGGGGGTCAGAGCCAAAATTTATACAAGTTCTGTTCCCCCTACCCCAAGGATGTTTGTGGCCGAATTTGGTTACAATCCATGCACAACTCTAGGACAAGTAGTGATTTATAGGATTTACCTCTATTTCCCCTATTTGGCTCCGCCCCTCCTGCCCCCGGGGGGTCAGATTCAAAATTTATACAAGTTCTGTTCCCCTTCCCCCAAGAATGTTTGTGGCCAAATTTGGTTACAATCCATGTAGAACTCTATGACTAGTAGCGATTTAAAGGATTTACCTCTATTTCCCCTATTGGGCCCCATCCCTCCAGCCCCCGGGGGGCCAGAGCCAAAATTTATACAAGTTCTGTTCCCCTTCCCCTAAGGATGTTTGTGGCCAAATTTGGTTACAATCCATGCAGAACTCTATGACTAGTAGCGATTTAAAGGAAATGTTGACGGATGGACGGACGGATAGACGACGGACGGACGACGGACGCCGCACCATGACATAAGCTCACCAGCCCTTCGGGCCAGGTGAGCTAAAAACCAATTTCAACAGCATGAAATGTTCATTCTTTTTATTCACATACAATCAAATAAAATACAATGGATGTACAAAGAATGATTATAGAGTATGTGACTTTCATATCAAAATCGCTGTATTTTATATGATTTCAAAACAGTCATTTTTTTATTATATTTGTAAGGTCGAAGAAAAGTGTTTTCCCAGTAGTTTTGTTGATGATATACAGATTTATAATAAAAATCACAGATGAATGTTTGTGCATGGCAATCATCTTTACCAGTCAAATATAAAAGATGGAAAATTTTAATTACTCTTCTCTTTTTTCACTCCATTCAATTCAACATATTATGCACGTGTATATCTACCAATCGGCCTCAAAATGACATCTGTACAACTAGGGATAAGACGAACCCTACAATGCCAGATTTTAGAAAGAATGTTTCCGTTTTGTTTGTTTTGTTTTAATTTGTCTAAAGATGCAAAGGGCACAATCATCCAGTCAAATTTGCGTGAAAAATGTAATTATACCTTACGATTCAATGAAAATATCTATAGGTACCAAGCGAAGAATAAACATATCATCTACAAAACCCCTTTTACTGTCATATCAGCTACAAACCTCTCAAGTCTTCAATTCTATTTGTCATCATAGGAAGAATAAAGCATCTTATTACAAGTGATATGGTTTACCGCTTATTAATTATAAATCTAAAGGGGCAATCTTTCTTTTGAAACAGCTTAATGGTGCCAAAATCATAAATTGGAATTACTTATTTTTTTTATCTGATATTTAATATTTTATCTTATACATTCATCATTACAATGATACAAAATTTCTATTCATTTATGTATAGAATTTTATTATTTTTCTGATGTACACAAGAATACCCCTCTCTGTCTTACACCATATTACAAATTTACATTTATCAATAGAATCTTGGTTCCCTCCAGTGTTTTCTTTGAGAACATTTCAAAAGTAAATGACACTTCATCCCACCAAGGAAGGAAGTTAGCTCTTGCTTCAGGAAAAAATAACTTTTTCATCATGAGAAATAACTTATCAAAAACAAGAACTGTTTCATTGTAGATATCTACTTTTTTCTTCCTCCTCTTTCCTTCAGCTGCAGCTGAACAGTGGCCCCTTTCACAAAGTTGTAGTAGGCCAAAGAGTTGGAATCTTTCATGAATATTCCCTATAAAACAGACAGTTGAAATTTCAGCAATTCACCAGGTTATACAGTATATCATTACTATAATTACAGTTTTAGAGAAAGTAAAGTTTTGTGAGATATGTCTTGTAATCTTTAAAATAACTTTTATCAATATCTTTAGATTAAAGTAAGCATAGGAGGAGCAGAGGACTAAATAAACATGTACACTTTGTATTTAAACAAAACTTACCTCGTATTTAAACAAAACTTACCTCGTGTTGTAACTTCTGCTTTCCAGCAGGTAGCCCCAAACTTTCGTTCAGTTTGGCTTTCATCACGGAGATCTGAAAACAAAACAACATTGTGTAGATTATTGATCTTTTCCTCAGAGTCAAAGACCTGATGGTTGAGTGGTTTGAAATGTTTCCTTTTTTGTATCAATTATCCTGTTGCATAAATGAGTATATAAAGTGTAAGACTCTCTGATATATAATATTATTATCAGGTCAAATCAATAGTCTATATTACTTCCTGTTCTAGCAACTTGTAATTTTGGGACAGTCAATTCCATTATACTCCCATGAATACATAATCTTATGACAGTCCATTCCATATTACACCCATGAACACCTTATTTTGGAACAGTCCTTGTCCATATATACACCCATTTACACATTTGCAACAGTTCTGTAAACTTACCGTATCCGTGAGAGGAAGTGTAAAGGACAAAGTCTGACCATTCAACTTCCATTCTGCCTTGTCTGTGACCTTTGGAATGACCACTTTGAAGGTGACAGGCCCCTGTTATAAAATTAGAACACATCAAGTGTTATTAACCTGGAGGTGACAGGACCCTGGTGTAAAATTAGAACACGCTGAGTGTTATTAAATTTGAGGTCAGTGAAGACACGAGGCCTCCTTAGTAGACAAAGTTTTTAATTATACAAGAGGCCCATGGGCCTTAACGGTCACCTGAGTTATATAATGAAACAAATAATGAAACAAATTAAAGACATATAAACATTATATGCTGGGTCTTTAAGTTGGTCAGTGACTTATAAATTTGACTTTTTAGACTATGAAGAGTATTTGCTTCCATCAAACATGTGAACTTAGAAGTATTTTTTGAAATTTTAATCATTTTGACCCTGTTTGGTCCTGCCCCTCTGGTCCCCCAGGAGGTCATCGAGGACTGATATGGATGTTAAAATGCTATTTCTCAGGCTAATAATTCTAACCAAGTTTGACTCATTTCTTATGAAAATTGAGCAAAAAATGCTCATTAATGTATTTTTCCTATATAAACTATAGTAAATTTGACCCCCACCCCAAGGGGAAACATGAGACCCTAGGGTCATATAATTCACAATTTTTATAAAACACCTTAGGACCTTTCCATCTATAATTATTTGATTCTACTATTTCCAGAACTTTAGAAGATTTTTGAAGTTTTAGCATATTTGACCCTTTTTTAGCCCCGCCCCTCTACCCCCAGGGGGTCGGCCAGGACCAATAAGGAAATGATATTATAATGCTATCTCAGGCTAATAAATCTAACCAAGTTTGACTCATTTATATGAAAATTGAGCAAAAAATGCTCATTAATGTGTTTTTCCTACATAAACTATAGTAAACTTGACCCCCTCCCCAAGGGGAAACATGAGACCTCAGGGTCATATAATTCACAATTTTTATAAAACACACTTTAAGACCATCTATAAAGTGTATTTGATTCTACCATTTCCAGAATTTTAGAAGAATATTTTTTAAGTTTTAGCCTATTTGACCTTTTTTGGCCCCGCCACTCTGCCCCAAAGGGGTCGGCCTGGACCAATATGGATATGATGTTAAAATGATATCTCAGTCTTATAATTCTAACCTAGTTTGACTCGTTTCTAATGAAAATTGAGCAAAAAATGCTCATAAATGTGTTTTCCCTATATAAACTGTAGTAAACTTGGCCCCCTTCCCAGGGTGAAACGTGAGACCCCTGGGTCATATAATTCACAATTTTTGTAAAGACCTTAAGACCTTTCTATCTACGAAAAGTATTTGATTCTACCATTTCCAGAATTTCAGGAGAAGATTTTGGAAGTTTTAGCCTATTTAACCCCTTTTGACCCCGCCCCTAAGGCCCCTGGGGGGTGGGGACCATATAATTCACAATTTTGATTGGCCTTATGCCTAAGAATTAAGGTTTGTGCAAATTTTCATTGAAATTGCTTCAGCAGTTTCGGAGAAGAAGTCGAAAATGTAAATTGTTTACGGACACATGATGCACGACAGACAAAAGGCGATGAAAATAGGTCACTTGAGACTTCGTTTCAGGTGACCTAAAAAGCAGCCAACATTAACCCATTCACCTCAGAACAAGCATGTTAGATTCCTCTACTTGAAAGGCTGGACTAGTCAATTTTAGATTTGTCTTCTTCTTAACCCATTCACCTCAGAACAAGCATGTTAGATTCGTCTACTTGAAAGGCTGGACTAGTCAATTTTAGATTTGTCTTCTTCTAAGGCTGGACTAGTCCATTTTAGATTTGTCTTCTTCTAAGGCTGGACTAGTCCATTTTAGATGTCTTCTTCTAAGGCTGGACTAGTCCATTTTAGAATGTCGAAGGTTAATGAGCTAATTGGACACAGGATTGAACAATTAATTAGATGTTCTCTTCATAGATTTCAAAGATAAGAAATAAAGATCAGATGGGGTGAAGCTGATATACTCCTTAACAACTCACATGATCAAAAATTAAATCTTTTTGATTCAAAAAAATATTTTAAAATGAAATGGAACAACTCACCTTGTTTCGTTTGAGAAATTCGCTCTCTGGGACCAGTTGGTCCTCTGTTTTCTGTTTTTTAGCCACAGGTTCGTCCTCCATTGCTGGTGGTGGTGGATGGTGGCTCTTGTGAGGTGGGCCTGGGGGTCGGTTGCCCATCAGAGATGGAGGGTAGTTTGGGGGGTGAGGGGGCCCATGTGGAGGTCCAGGCATCATATGTTGTGGCATGTGCATCTGAGGATGGATCCCTGTTCAGAACAAAAAAAATTGTAAGTACAGAAAGAGACAGTAATCAAGACTCATAGAAACATCCGTGACTTTAGGTGGGAATAGATAAGAGACACCAAAGAATGATCTATGTCTGACAATTGAAAGAGGGATCTTTTCTCAGCTTTAAAAACTTTAACACATAAATTTGTACTACGTATGAAATTTGAGAAAGATCCCCTCAGTACTTTCTGAGATAGAGCGGTAACAAACTTCAAAGATCAAAATCAAAGATGGCGACCAGTCTTGTTTACTGATCAGACTCAAAATGCAATATGCACAACAATGGGTCTAGGGAACCTGCATATGAAAGAGATACAGATCACTTCAGTACTTTCTGAGAAATAGTGAGAACAAACTTCAACTGATCGGTCCCAAAATGAAATATGCACTAGAATCATTGGGAAACTTGAATATGACACAAATTCTTCAGTACTTTCTGAGAAATAGCATAAACTTCAATTATCAAAATCCATGATGGCTGCCTGATTTGCATCTATTTAGCAAGTGGCCCTCTTGTTCACAAAAAGGCTAAAACACATCAGCTACTCACCTAGCGGCATCGGTGGTCTGGGCGGCAACACCATGAGGCCACCACGAGGTTGTTGCATCAGTGGCTGTGGCATATGCTGTTGCTGTGGAGGACGAGGTGGCATCTTCTGTACAGGAGCTGGCTTCGGAGCCTGAGGGGGTGGGGGTTGAGACTTGGGTGGTGGAGGGGGTGGGGCAGCCTTAGGAGGTGGAGGCTGCTTTGGTATTGCTGGCCCAATCTTTTCCTTTTCCTCATCTGGTCTACAATCCATAAATTATTAATTAGATATACAAACAAGGGACCCAAATGGCCTGTATTGCTCACATGCTTTATTTAGTGATTATCTCAAAATGTTTTACAAAATGGGGGTTTTGACATCAGTGGTTATGAAGAAATAGTCTATTGTTAAAGCCCTGATGCCGGGTTTCGCATAACAACATCAATTCCCTGTCTAACTGGTAATTTTCTAGAATTATTATATTTTGATGATTTCCTGGAAAGTGTTGTTGTCATGAAAATTTGATCATTGAATCAAATATGTATTATAAGTTAAAGAATGAAATTTTCTCATATCAAATACAAATTGGTGTATTTTTTAACCCTGCTACACAGTATTTTAGGAAATTAGATGTTGTGTCAAGGCTTTTAGAAAATGACTGATCAGTTATGTGATAAAAGTGAGGATGGTTAGAATGAATGTACGTACCTGGTCTACTATACCTATCAGCCAGGTACAAAATGGTGCCTACATGTAGTGGAGCACTGCCTCAGAAAATCACTCGGCCAAAATGTTCTATACTATTTTGTAGATTTCCTTTTTTATTTGTATACATGCATTTAAATTTATTTTTTTTCTAAAAAAAAACAAGAGGCCCAGAGGGCCTGTATCGCTCACCTGGTTTTTTGTTAGTAATTATCACAAGACTATGACAATTAGAAAAATAAGCAAAATTGACTCCCAAAGTTTAATTTTGAATCACAACCATACAATGATGCTATTGATACCATACAAATATGCTATACAATACATAGATTCAGAGACAAAGTAATTTATATGAAAGTAGTAGCCTAATTGACCTTTTTGACCTCGCATCTATTGCCGTCTAAGGCCCCGGGGGTCAGCCCTATCATTTGTACAATTTCAAATCCCAACCCTATAAGGATGCTACCATATAAGTGCTCTTCCATTCTTAGTTGCAGAGAAGAAGTCGTTTTATATGGAAATAGCTAAATTAACTCCCCTTTTGACCCCACCTTTAAGGCCCCCGGGAGGTCAGCCCCATCATTTGCAAAATTTTGAATCCAAACCCTATAAGGATGTAACCATTGCATTATGAGCGTAATCCCATGTTAAGTTGCAGAGAAAAAGTCATTTATATGAAAATTGACCACTTTTGACCCCGCCCCTCAGGCCCCCGGGGGTCAGCCCTATCATTTGCACAATTTGGAATCCCCACCCTATAAGGATGCTACCATTGTATTATGGGTGCTATACCATGCTTAGTTGCAGAGAAGAAGTCATTTATATAGAAATAGCCAAATTGACCCCTTTTGACCCCGCCCCTCAGGCCCCCGGGGGGTCAGCCCTATCATTTGCACAATTTTGAATCCCCACACTATAAGGATGCTACCATTGTACTATGGGTGCTATACCATGCTTAGTTTCAGAGAAGAAGTCGTATATATGGAAATAGCCAAATTGGCCCCTTTTGACCCCGCCCCTCAGGCCCCCGGGGAGTCAGCCCCATCATTTGTACAATTTTGAATCCCCAGCCTATAAGGATGCTACCATTGCATTATGGGTGCTATACCACGCTTAGTTGCAGAGAAGAAGTCATTTATATGGAAATAGCCAAATTGGTCCCTTTTGACCCCGCCCCTAAGGCCCCCGGGAGGTCAGCCCCATCATTTGTACAATTTTGACTCCCCACCCTATAAGGATGGTACCATTGCATTATGGGTGCTATCCTATGCTTGTTTTCAGAGAAGTCATTTATATGAAAATAGCCAAATTGACCCCTTTTGACTCCGCCCCTCAGGCCCCCCCGGGGTCAGCCCCATCATTTGTACAATTTTGAATCCCCACCCTATAACGATACTACCATTGCATTATGAGTGCTATTCCATGCTTAGTGTCAGAGAAGAAGTCGTTTATATGGAAATAGCCAAATTGACCCCTTTTGACCCCGCCCCTCAGGCCCCAAGGGGGTCAGCCCCATCATTTGTACAATTTTGAATCCCCACCCTATAAGGATGCTAACATTGCATTATGGGTGCTATCCCATGCTTGGTTTCAGAGAAGAAGTCGTTTATATGGAAATAGCCAAATTGACCCCTTTTGGCCCCGCCCCTCAGGCCCCCGGGGGATCAGCCCCATCATTTGTACAATTTTCAGTTAGTAGCCCATAAGGATGCTACCAGTCAAATTTTGTTAAAATCCGACCAGCGGTTATGGAGAAGAAGTCAATTGTTGATGGACGCCGGACGCCGGACGCTGCGGTATCCCATAAGCTCACCTCGGTCCTTCGGACCAGGTGAGCTAATAACAACCATTCTTAATATCTACCCTATTGCTCATATGACGTCAAGGTCACAATTTGAAGATTTCCAATAATTATTCTTCGAAAACACATACATATTCATATGTGAAAAAATAATGTCAGATTATCAATTTGATATTTTATATGGTTCAGTATTATTGCTTAGAAGTTAAGCAATATAAATCAAGTACGATAAAATGCAAACAAACGTTTAATATGGTTTGCACAATCATTACTTTGCTCAATTATCAGTAATAGGCACCAATTGCAGCTCTAAAGACGACACCATTATGAGTGTTTTAAAGTCTTTTGAGCTACAATATTGAAGCTATGAGGATGGTGTGTATATATACACTCACAGGAGTCCCTTGACTTTATGTATGACGGCGATCTGTTCCTCTATGGTGATATTTTCGCGGGCCTTCTGTGTGACTTTCTCCATAGAAGCCGTGTGGCCATCCCATACCACTTTCTTTTCCTTCTTCTCTTCCTCACCAATCTGTAACACAAACCATCAATGTAAACTCCCTTATTTCATGCCGACCAATTCTCATGTTTTTATAGCCAAGAACTTTTTCATAGCAAGATAATTTTGCAATTTGAATGCCTAAGGTTCAAATGTATATTCATATGTTTATAACATTTTCTCAACGATAAATATTATCTTAATTTCTAAGAATCCACGAATTTTGTATACAAAAGTAAGTATGTTTAAGACCTTGTCAAACCATACAATGTTCCTTACATACATCAGCTTCACTGACAGTAGTTATTGTTCTTGGTATTGATAGCCATTATGCATATTCAAACCACAGGAAATTACATACTCTACTTAGCTTTTACTGTAAGGTAGTTAACATCAAGAACAACTGGCAATTAAATCATCATGAAGTACAACAAAAGACAATAAAAACATTGGGTTCTTCATCAGCTGCAGCCAGCCTAACCTACGGTGTCAAATCTACCTAGCCAGCCTAACCTACTGTGTCAAATCTACCTAGTCAGCCTAACCTACTGTGTCAACTCCATCTAGCCAGCCTGACTAACTGTGTCAATTCCGTCTAGCCAGCCTAACCTACTGTACCAACTCTGCCTAAACAGCCTGACTAACTGTGTCAACTCCATCTAGCCAGCCTGACTAACTGTGTCAATTCCGTCTAGCCAGCCTAACCTACTGTGTCAACTCCGTCTAGCCAGAATGACTAAATGTGACAACTCCATCTAGTCAGCCTAACCTACTGTGTCAACTCCATCTAGTCAGCCTACCCTACTGTGTCAACTCTACCTAGTCAGCCTAACCTACTGTGTCAACTCCATCTAGTCAGCATGACTAAATGTGTCAACTCCATATAGTCAGCATAACCTACTGTGTCAACTTTAAATAGCAAGCCTAACCTACTGTGTCAACTCTACCTAGTCAGCCTAACCTACTGTGTCAACTCCATCTAGTCAGTCTACCCTACTGTGTCAACTCTACCTAGTCAGCCTAACCTACTGTGTCAACTCTACCTAGTCAGCCTAACCTACTGTGTCAACTCTGCCTAAACAGTCTGACTAACTGTGTCAACTCCATCTAGCCAGCCTGACTAACTGTGTCAATTCCGTCTAGCCAGCCTAACCTACCGTGTCAACTCCGTCTAGCCAGAATGACTAACTGTGACAACTCCATCTAGTCAGCCTAACCTACTGTGTCAACTCCATCTAGTCAGCCTACCCTACTGTGTCAACTCTACCTAGTCAGCCTTACCTACTGTGTCAACTCCATCTAGTCAGCATGACTAAATGTGTCAACTCCATCTAGTCAGCATAAACTACTGTGTCAACTTTAAATAGCCAGCCTAACCTACTGTGTCAACTCTACCTAGTCAGCCTAACCTACTGTGTCAACTCCATCTAGTCAGTCTACCCTACTGTGTCAACTCTACCTAGTCAGCCTAACCTACTGTGTCAACTCCATCTAGTCAGCCTAACCTACTGTGTCAACTCTACCTAGTCAGCCTAACCTACTGTGTCAACTCCACCTAGCCAGCCTTACCTACTGTGTCAACTCTACCTAGCCAGCCTTACCTACTGTGTCAACTCCATCTAGTCAGCATGACAAAATAGTGTCAACTCCATATAGTCAGCATAACCTACTGTGTCAACTTTAAATAGCCAGCCTAACCTACTGTGTCAACTCCATATAGTCAGCCTAACCTACTGTGTCAACTTTACTTAGCCAGCCTAACCTACTGTGTCAACTCTACCTAGTCAGCCTAACCTACTGTGTCAACTCCATCTAGTCAGCCTAACCTACTGTGTCAACTCTACCTAGTCAGCCTAACCTACTGTGTCAACTCCATCTAGTCAGCCTACCCTACTGTGTCAACTCTACCTAGTCAGCCTAACCTACTGTGTCAACTCCATCTAGTCAGCCTAACCTACTGTGTCAACTTCACCTAGTCAGCCTAACCTACTGTGTCAACTCCATCTAGTCAGCCTAACCTACTGTGTCAACTCCATCTAGTCAGCCTGACTAACTGTGTCAACTCATTCTAGTCAGCCTGACTAACTGTGTCAACTCCATCTAGTCAGCCTTACCTTACCTAATGTGTCAACTCCATCTAGTCAGCCTACCCTACTGTGTCAACTCCATCTAGTCAGCCTGACTAACTGTGTCAACTCCATAGCTAGCCTAACCATCTGTGTCAACTCTAACTAGCCAGCCTAACCTACTGTGTCAACTTTACCTAGCCTGCCTAACCTACTGTGTCAACTCTACCTAGTCAGCCTAAGCTACTGTGTCAACTCCATCTAGTCAGCCTGACTAACTGTGTCAACTCTACCTAGCCAGCCTAACCTACTGTATCAACTCTGCCTAGCCAGCCTAATCTACTGTGTCAACTCCATCTAGTCAGCATAACCTTCTGTGTCAAATCCATCTAGTCAGCCTGACTAACTGTGTCAACTCTACCTAGCCAGCCTAACCTACTGTATCAACTCTGCCTAGCCAGCCTAACCTTCTGTGTCAAATCCATCTAGTCAGCCTGACTAACTGTGTCAACTCTACCTAGCCAGCCTAACCTACTGTGTCAACTCTACCTAGCCAGCCTAACCTACTGTGTCAACTCCATCTAGTCAGCCTAACCTTCTGTGTCAAATCCATCTAGTCAGCCTGACTAACTGTGTCAACTCTACCTAGCCAGCCTAACCTACTGTATCAACTCTGCCTAGCCAGCCTAACCTACTGTGTCAACTCCATCTAGTCAGCCTAACCTACTGTGTCAACTCCATCTAGTCAGCCTAACTAACTGTGTCAACTCTACCTAGCCAGCCTAACCTACTGTGTCAACTCCATCTAGTCAGCCTAACCTACTGTGTCAACTCCATCTAGTCAGCCTAACCTACTGTGTCAACTCCATCTAGTCAGCCTAACCTACTGTGTCAACTCTACCTAGTCAGCCTAACCTACTGTGTCAACTCCATCTAGTCAGCCTAACCTACTGTGTCAACTCCATCTAGTCAGCCTGACTAACTGTGTCAACTCCATCTAGTCAGCCTAACCTACTGTGTCAACTCCATCTAGTCAGCCTAACCTACTGTGTCAACTCCATCTAGTCAGCCTAACCTACTGTGTCAACTCCATCTAGTCAGCCTAACCTACTGTGTCAACTCTACCTAGTCAGCCTAACCTACTGTGTCAACTCCATCTAGTCAGCCTAACCTACTGTGTCAACTCTATCCTAGTCCAGCCTACACCTACTGTGTCAACTCTACCTAGCCAGCCTAACCTACTGTGTCAACTCCATCTAGTCAGCCTGACTAACTGTGTCAACTCATTCTAGTCAGCCTGACTAACTGTGTCAACTCTACCTAGCCAGCCTAACCTACTGTGTCAACTCCATCTAGCCAGCCTAACCTACTGTGTCAACTCCATCTAGTCAGCCTACCCTACTGTGTCAACTCTGCCAAGCCAGCCTAACTAACTGTGTCAACTCCATCTAGCAAGCCTAACCTACTGTGTAAACTCCATCTAGTCAGCCTAATATACTGTGTCAACTCACCCTTGTCATCATAATCTTCTGTGTCAACTCCATCTAGTCAGCCTGACTAACTGTGTCAAATCTACCTAGCCAGCTTAACCTACTGTGTCAACTCTGCCTAGCCAGCCTAACTAACTGTGTCAACTCCATCTAGCAAGCCTGACTAACTGTGTCAACTCCATCTAGTCGGCCTAACATACTGTGTCAACTCCATCTAGACAGCCTAAGCTACTGTGTCAACTCCATCTAGTCAGTCTGACTAACTGTGTCAACTCTACCTAGCCAGCCTAACCTACTGTGTCAACTCTAACTAGCCAGCCTAACCTACTGTGTCAACTCTTACCTAGCCAGCCTAACCTACTGTGTCAACTCTACCTAGCCAGCCTAAGCTACTGTGTCAACTCTATCTAGTCAGCCTGACTAACTGTGTCACCTCTACCTAGCCAGCCTAATCTACTGTGTCAACTTCACCTAGTCAGCATAAACTTCTGTGTCAAAAACATCTAGTCAGCCTGACTAACTGTGTCAACTCTACCTAGCCAGCCTAACCTACTGTATCAACTCTGCCTAGCCAGCCTAACCTACTGTGTCAACTCCATCTAGTCAGCCTAACCTACTGTGTCAACTCTAACTAGCCAGCCTAACCTACTGTGTCAACTCTACCTAGCCAGCCTAACCTACTGTGTCAACTCTGCCTAGCCAGCCTAACCTTCTGTGTCAAATCCATCTAGTCAGCCTGACTAACTGTGTCAACTCTACCTTGCCAGCGTAACCTACTGTATCAACTCTGCCTAGCCAGCCTAACCTACTGTGTCAAATCCATCTAGTCAGCCTAACTAACTGTGTCAACTCTACCTAGTCAGCCTAACCTACTGTGTCAACTCTACCTAGCCAGCCTAACCTACTGTGTCAACTCTAACTAGCCAGCCTAACCTACTGTGTCAACTTTACCTAGCCAGCCTAACCTACTGTGTCAACTCTACCTAGTCAGCCTAACCTACTGTGTCAACTCCATCTAGTCAGCCTACCCTACTGTGTCAACTCTAACTAGCCAGCCTAACCTACTGTGTCAACTTTACCTAGCCAGCCTAACCTACTGTGTCAACTCTACCTAGTCAGCCTAACCTACTGTGTCAACTCCATCTAGTCAGCCTACCCTACTGTGTCAACTCTACCTAGTCAGCCTAACCTACTGTGTCAACTCCATCTAGTCAGCCTGACCTACTGTGTCAACTCCATCTAGTCAGCCTAACCTACTGTGTCAACTCCATCTAGTCAGCCTAACCTACTGTGTCAACTCTATCTAGTCAGCCTAACCTACTGTGTCAACTCCATCTAGTCAGCATAACCTACTGTGTCAACTCCATCTAGTCAGCCTTACCTACTGTGTCAACTCTACCTAGCCAGCCTAACCTACTGTGTCAACTCTAACTAGCCAGCCTAACCTACTGTGTCAACTCTAGCCTAAACAGTCTGACTAACTGTGTCAACTCCATCTAGCCAGCCTGACTAACTGTGTCAATTCCGTCTAGCCAGCCTAACCTACCGTGTCAACTCCGTCTAGCCAGAATGACTAACTGTGACAACTCCATCTAGTCAGCCTAACCTACTGTGTCAACTCCATCTAGTCAGCCTAACCTACTGTGTCAACTCTACCTAGTCAGCCTTACCTACTGTGTCAACTCCATCTAGTCAGCATGACTAAATGTGTCAACTCCATCTAGTCAGCATAAACTACTGTGTCAACTTTAAATAGCCAGCCTAACCTACTGTGTCAACTCTACCTAGTCAGCCTAACCTACTGTGTCAACTCTACCTAGTCAGCCTAACCTACTGTGTCAACTCTAACTAGCCAGCCTAACCTACTGTGTCAACTTTACCTAGCCAGCCTAACCTACTGTGTCAACTCCATCTAGTCAGCCTAACCTACTGTGTCAACTCCATCTAGTCAGCCTAATCTACTGTGTCAACTCTACCTAGTCAGCCTAACCTACTGTGTCAACTCCATCTAGTCAGCCTTACCTACTGTGTCAACTCTACCTAGCCAGCCTTACCTACTGTGTCAACTCCATCTAGTCAGCATGACAAAATAGTGTCAACTCCATATAGTCAGCATAACCTACTGTGTCAACTTTAAATAGCCAGCCTAACCTACTGTGTCAACTCCATATAGTCAGCCTAACCTACTGTGTCAACTTTACTTAGCCAGCCTAACCTACTGTGTCAACTCTACCTAGTCAGCCTAACCTACTGTGTCAACTTTACCTAGCCAGCCTAACCTACTGTGTCAACTCTACCTAGTCAGCCTAACCTACTGTGTCAACTCCATCTAGTCAGCCTAACCTACTGTGTCAACTCTACCTAGTCAGCCTAACCTACTGTGTCAACTCTACCTAGTCAGCCTAACCTACTGTGTCAACTCCATCTAGTCAGCCTAAACCTACTGTGTCAACTGCTGTTCATCTAGTCAGCCTAACCTACTGTGTCAACTCCATCTAGTCAGCCTAACCTACTGTGTCAACTCCATCTAGTCAGCCTGACTACTGTGTCAACTCTACCTAGCCAGCCTAACCTACTGTGTCAACTCTGCCTAGTCAGCCTAACCTATTGTGTCAACTCCATCTAGTCAGTCTACCCTACTGTGTCAACTCTACCTAGTCAGCCTAACCTACTGTGTCAACTCCATCTAGCAAGCCTGACTAACTGTGTCAACTCTAACTAACCAGCCTAGCCTACTGTGTCAACTTTACCTAGCCAGCCTAACCTACTGTGTCAACTCTACCAAGTCAGCCTAACCTACTGTGTCAACTCCATCTAGTCAGCCTAATCTACTTGTCAACTCTACCTAGTCAGCCTAACCTACTGTGTCAACTCCATCTAGTCAGCCTGACCTACTGTGTCAACTCATTCTAGTCAGCCTGACTAACTGTGTCAACTCTACCTAGTCAGCCTAACCTACTGTGTCAACTCCATCTAGTCAGCCTAACCTACTGTGTCAACTCTACCTAGTCAGCCTAACCTACTGTGTCAACTCCATCTAGTCAGCCTAACCTACTGTGTCAACTCTACCTAGCCAGCCTAACCTACTGTGTCAACTCTACCTAGTCAGCCTAACCTACTGTGTCAACTCCATCTAGTCAGCCTACCCTACTGTGTCAACTCCATCTAGTCAGCCTGACTAACTGTGTCAACTCCATCTAGTCAGCCTAACCTACTGTGTCAACTCTATCTAGCCAGCCTAACCTACTGTGTCAACTCCATCTAGCCAGCCTAACCTACTGTGTCAACTCTAGCGCTAACCACGTGTCAGTCCTAAGCCAAATGACTAACTGTGTCAACTCCATCTAGTCAGCCTAACCTACTGTGTCAACTCCATCTAGTCAGCCTAACCCTACTGTGTCAACTCCACCTAGTCAGCCTTAAACTACTGTGTCAACTCCATCTAGTCAGCCTACTACTGTGTCAACTCCATCTAGTCAGCCTAAACTACTGTGTCAACTCTAAATAGCCAGCCTAACCTACTGTGTCAACTCTACCTAGTCAGCCTAACCTACTGTGTCAACTCCATCTAGTCAGCCTAACCCTACTGTGTCAACTCTAACTAGTCCAGCCTAACCTACTGTGTCAACTCCATACCTAGCCAGCCTAACCTACTGTGTCAACTCCTACTAAGTCAGCCTAACTACTGTGTCAACTCCACTAGCAGCCTAACCTACTGTGTCAACTCCACCTAGCCAGCCTAACCTACTGTGTCAACTCCACCATCTAGTCAGCCTAACCTACTGTGTCAACTCTATCTAGTCAGCCTACCTACTGTGTCAACTCCATACCTAGTCAGCCTGACCTAAATAGTGTCAACTCCATCTAGTCAGCCTAACCTACTGTGTCAACTCTTACCTAGCCAGCCTAACCTACTGTGTCAACTCCATCTAGTCAGCCTAACCTACTGTGTCAACTTTACTTAGCCAGCAGTAACCCTACTGTGTCAACTCTAACCTAGTCAGCCTAACCTACTGTGTCAACTCCATCTAAGTCTACCTACTGTGTCAACTCTACCTGTGTAACCTACTGTGTCAACTCCAACTAACCAGCCTAACCTACTGTGTCAACTCCACCTAGTCAGCCTAACCTACTGTGTCAACTCTACCATAGTCAGCCTAACCTACTGTGTCAACTCTAACTATCAGCCTAATCTACTGTGTCAACTCTACCTAGTCAGCCTAACTACTTGTGTCAACTCCATCTAGTCAGCCTGACTAACTGTGTCAACTCCATCTAGTCAGCCTAATCTACTGTGTCAACTCCATCTAGTCAGCCTTACCTACTACTGTGTCAACTCCATCTAGTCAGCCTAACCCTACTGTGTCAACTCCATCTAGTCAGCCTTGACTAACTGTGTCAACTCCATCTAGTCAGCCTAACCTACTGTGTCAACTCTACCTAGCCAGCCTAACCTACTGTGTCAACTCTACCTAGCCAGCCTGACTAACTGTGTCAACTCCAAGCTTAGCCTAGCCATCTGTGTCAACTCTAACTAGCCAGCCTAACCTACGGTGTGTGACAACTCCATCTAGTCAGCCTGACTAACTGTGTCAACTCTACCTAGCCAGCCTAACCTACTGTATCAACTCTGCCTAGCCAGCCTAACCTTCTGTGTCAAATCCATCTAGTCAGCCTGACTAACTGTGTCAACTCTACCTAGCCAGCCTAACCTACTGTGTCAACTCTACCTAGCCAGCCTAACCTACTGTGTCAACTCCATCTAGTCAGCATAACCTACTGTGTCAACTCCATCTAGTCAGCCTAACCTACTGTGTCAACTCTACCTAGTCAGCCTAACCTACTGTGTCAACTCCATACTAGTCAGCATGACTAAAATGTGTCAACTCCATATAGTCAGCATAACCTACTGTGTCAACTTTAAATAGCAAGCCTAACCTACTGTGTCAACTCTACCTAGTCAGCCTAACCTACTGTGTCAACTCCATCTAGTCAGCCTAACCTACTGTGTCAACTCTACCTAGTCAGCCTAACCTACTGTGTCAACTCCATCTAGTCAGCATGACAAAATAGTGTCAACTCCATATAGTCAGCATAACCTGTTCTTTAAATAGCCAGTAACTACTGTGTAACTCCATAGTCAGCCTAACCTACTGTGTCAACTCTACCTATAGTCAGCCTAACCTACTGTGTCAACTCTCTTTAACTAGTCAGCCTAACCTACTGTGTCAACTCTACCTAGTCAGCCTAACCTACTGTGTCAACTCCATCTAGTCAGCCTAACCTACTGTGTCAACTCTACCTAGTCAGCCTTACCTACTGTGTCAACTCTACCTAGCCAGCCTAACCTACTGTGTCAACTCCATCTAGTCAGCCTAACCTACTGTGTCAACTCCATCTAGTCAGCCTAATCTAACTGTGTCAACTCCATCTAGTCAGCCTAACCTACTGTGTCAACTCTCCATCTAGTCAGCCTGACTAACTGTGTCAACTCATCTAGTCAGTGACTGACTGTGTCAACTGTGTCAACTCCATCTAGTCAGCCTTACCTACTGTGTCAACTCCATCTAGTCAGCCTAGCCTACTGTGTCAACTCCATCCTAGTCAGCCTGACTAACTGTGTCAACTCCATCTAGTCAGCCTTACCTACTGTGTCAACTCCATCCTAGCCAGCCTAACCTACTGTGTCAACTCTACCTAGCCAGCCTAACCTAACTGTGTCAACTCTATAGCCAGCCTGAACTAACTGTGTCAAACTCCAACTAGCTAGCCTAACCACTGTGTCAACAACTGCTGAAACTCTACTGTATAACTCTACCAGCCTAACCTACTGTGTCAACTCCACCTAGTCAGCCTAACTAACTGTGTCAACTCTACCTAGTCCAGCCTAATCTACTGTGTCAACTCCATCTAGTCAGCCTGTGTCAAATCCATCTATCAGCCTGACTACTGTGTCAAACTCTACCTAGCCAGCCTAACCTACTGTGTCAACTTCATCTAGTCAGCAGCCTAACCTACTGTGTCAACTCCATCTAGTCAGCATACCTAACTGTGTCAACTCCACCTAGTCCAGCCTAACCTACTGTGTCAACTCTACCTAGCCAGCCTAACCTACTGTGTCAACTACCATCTAGCCAGCCTAACCTTCTGTGTCAAATCCATCTAGTCAGCCTGACTAACTGTGTCAACTCTACCTAGCCAGCGTAACCTACTGTATCAACTCTGCCTAGCCAGCCTAACCTACTGTGTCAACTCCATCTAGTCAGCATGACTAACTGTGTCAACTCTACCTAGCCAGCGTAACCTACTGTGTCAACTCTGCCTAGCCAGCCAAGTAACCTGCACTACTGTGTCAACTTCCTCCTAGTCAGCCTAACCTACTGTGTCAACTCCATCTAGTCAGCCTAACCTACTGTGTCAACTCTAACTAGCCAGCCTAACCTACTGTGTCAATTCTACCTAGCCCAGCCTAACCTACTGTGTCAACTCTAACTAGTCAGCCTAACCTACTGTGTCAACTCTAACCTAGCCAGCCTAACCTACTGTGTCAACTCTACCTAGTCAGCCTAACCTACTGTGTCAACTCCATCTAGTCAGCCTGACCTACTGTGGTCCAACTCCATCTAGTCAGCCTACCTACTGTGTCAAACTCCATCTAGTCGCATAACCTAACTGTGTCAACTCCATCTAGTCAGCCTAACTACTGTGTCAACTCCATCTAGTCAGCCTAACCATACTGGTATCAACTCCATCTAGTCAGCCTAACTACTGTGTCAACTCCATCCTAGTCAGCATAGACCTTCTGTGTCAACTCCATCTAGTCTAGTGTCAGCCTGACCTACTGTGTCAACTCTACCTAGCCAGCCTAACCTACTGTAACAACTCTGCGTAGCCAGCCTAACCTATGTGTCAAATCCATCTAGTCAGCCTGACTAACTGTGTCAACTCCATTCTAGTCAGCCTGACTAACTGTGTCAACTCTACCTAGCCAGCCTAACCTACTGTGTCAACTCTACTCTAGTCAGCCTACCTACTGTGTCAACCTTCTGCCAAGCCAGCCTAACTAACTGTGTCAACTCCATCTAGCAAGCCTAACCTACTGTGTCAAACTCCATCTAGTCAGTCTAAATACTGTGTCCAACTCACACCTTGTCATCATAATCTTCTGTGTCAACTCTACATCTAGTCAGCCTGACTAACTGTGTCAACTCCATCCTAGTCAGCTCTAACCTACTGTGTCAACTCTGCCTAGCCAGCCTAACTAACTGTGTCAACTCCATCTAGCAAGCCAGACTAAACTGTGTCAACTCTCATCTAGTCGGCATACTATAACTGTGTCAACTCATCTAGGACAGCCTAACTACTGTGTCAACTCCATCTAGTAAGTCTGACTAACTGTGTCAACTCTACCTAGCTAGCCTAACCTACTGTGGTCAACTCTAACTAGTCAGCCTGTAACCTACTGTGTCAAACTTTACCTAGCCTGCCTAACCTACTGTGTCAACTCTACCTAGTCAGCCTAAGCCTACTGTGTCAACTCTATCTAGTCAGCCTTGACTAAACTGTGTCAACTCTACCTAGTCAGCCATAATCTACTGTGTCAACTTCATCAAGTCAGCATGAACCTTCTGTGTCAAACTCCATCCTAGTCAGCCTGACTAACTGTGTCAACTCTATCTAGCCAAGCCTAACCTACTGTATCAACTCTACCTAGCCAGCCTAATCTACTGTGTTCAACTTCCATCTAGTCCCAGCATAACCTTCTGTGTCAAACTCCATCTAGTCAGACTGACTAGTGACCAACGACTACACTAGCCAGCCTAACCTACTGTATCAACTCTGTATCCAGCCTTACCCTTCTGTGTCAAATCCATCTAGTCCAGACTAACTTGTGTCAACTCTACCTTGCCAGCGTAACCCTACTGATGTCAACTCTGCCTAGTCATTCTAACCAAGCTGTGTCAACTCCCTCTCTGCCTGAGAGCACAACTCAAACTAACCAGCCTAACCTAGCTGTGTCAAGCTTTACTGCAGCCTAACTACTGTGTCAACACTACCAATCAGCCTAACCTACTGTTCCCAAACTCCAATCTAGTCAGCCTATCCTACTGTGTCAACTCTACCTAGTCAGCCCTAACCAACTGGGTCAACTCCATCTAGTCTACTGTGTCAACTCACCTAGCCAGCCTTACCTACTGTGTCAACTCCAATCTAGTCACATGACAAATAGTGTCAACTCCATATATTCAGCATACCAATGAGTTCCAACTTTAAATCAGCCTAAACCTACTGTGTCAACTCCCCATCTAGTCACCTTTACTTAGCCTAGCCTAACCTACTGTGTCAACTCTACCTAGTCAGCCTACCTACTGTGTCAACTCCATCTAGTCAGCCAACCTAAACTGTGTCAACTCTACCTAGTCAGCCTAACCTACTACTGTGTCAAAGCTCATCTAGTCCAGCCTTACCTACTGTGTCAACTCTACCTAGCCTCAGCCTTACCTACTGTGTCAACTCCATCTAGTCCAGCCTAAACCTACAGTGTCAACATCCATCTAGTCAGCCTAACCTACTGTGTCAACTTGCCATCTAGTCAAGCCTCCTAAATTGTGTCAACTCCATGTAGTCAATAACTAACTGTGTCAACTTTAATAGCAGCCTATAACCTACTGTGGTCAACTCTACCTAGTCAGCCTAACCTACTGTGTCAACACCATCATAGTCAGCCTACCCTACTGTGTCAACCTCCATCTAGTCAGCCTAACCTACTGTGTCAACTCTACCTAGTCACCCTAACCTACCTGTGTCAAACTTTGGCCTAAGCAGTCCTGACTCAACTGTGTCAACTCTATCTAGCCAGCCCTTGACTAACTGTGTGTCAACTCCATCTAGCCAGCCTAACTACATGTGTCAACCTCTACCTAGCCAAATGCCTAACTGTGTGTCAACTCTATCTAGTCAGCCTAACCTTCTGTGTCAAACTCCATCATAGTCAGCCCTAGATCTACTGTGTCAACTCTACCTAGTCAGCCTAACCTACTGTGTCAACTCCACTTGAGTCCCAGCATGGACTAACTGTGTCATCTCCATAGTCACCTAACCTACTGTGTCAACTCCAATCTAGTCAGCCTAACCAACTGTGTCAACTCCCACCTAGTCTGGCACTACTAACCTACTATGTGTCAACTAACTCCATATAGTCAGCCTCTACCCAACTGTGCTAACTGTGTCAACTCTAAACTAGCCAGCCTAACCTACTGTGTCACACTCTACCTAGCCAGCCTAACCTACTGTGTCAACATCCATCCATGCCTAGCCTGACATAAACTGTGTCAACTCCACCTAGTCAGCCTAACTACTGTGTCAACTCCCATCTAGTCAGCCTAACCTTCTTACTGTGTCAACTCTATCCTAGTCCAGCCTTAACCGTACTGTGTCAACTCTACCTAGCCAGCCTAACCTAACTGTGTCAACTCAAACTAACAACATGCCAGCCTAACCTACTGTGTCAACTCCGGCATCTAGCCAGCCTAACCCTAATCTGTGTCAACTCCTACCTAGTCAGCCTGAACCTACTGTGTCAACTCCATATAGTTCAGAGCCTAAACCTCTATGTCAACTCTCTACCTATGCCAGCCTAAACCTTAACTGTTGTCCCAACTCTTTCTAGTCCCAGCCTAACCATACTGTGTCAACTCCATCTAGTCAGTCTGCCCCTACTGACTAAACTGTGTCAATACTGGTCACTCTAGTCAGCACCTAACCTACTGTGTCAACTCTGAATCTAGCCAGCCTTAACCCTACTGTGTCCAACTCCACCTAGTCTTGCCTAACCGACTGTGTCTACTCTGTCTTAGTCAACCTAATCTACTGTGTCAACTCTACCTAGTCCCTAACCTACTGTGTCAACTCCATCTAGGTCAGGACTTAACTGTGTCAACATCCATCTAGTGCAAAAACTACTGTGTCCAACTCCCATCTAGTCAGCCTTACCTACTGTGTCAACTCTACCTATTCAGCCTAACCTAACTGTGTCAACTCCATCTAGTCCAGCCTAACCTAACTGTGTCAACTCTACTCTAGCCAGCCTAACCTACTGTGTCAACTGTAATCTAGCCAGCCTAAACCTACTGTGTCAACCATCTAGTCAAGCCTGCCTAACCTACTGTGTCAACTCTACATAAGCCATCCTAACCTACCGTTTCAACTCCTCAAGCAGAAAACTAGCAGTGACTGTAACTCCATCTAAGCCCCTGCCTGTGTCCAGCCTAGATCTAGTGTCACCTAACCCAACTGAGTCCACTCTACCTAGTCAGCATTACCTTCCTGTGTCAAATCCATCTAGTTCAGCATGACTAAAACTGTGTCAACTCCAACTATAGTCAGCAGCATAAACCTACTGTGTCAACTCAAATAGCCAGCCTAACCTACTGTCGTCAACTCCATCTAGTCAGCCTAACCTACTGTGTCCAACTCCAAACATAGTCAGCCTAACCTACTGTGTCAACTCTACAAACCACCTAACCTACTGTATCAACTCTGTCCTAGCCAGCCTAACCTTCTGTGTCAAATCTCCATCTAAGTCAGCCTGACTAACTGTGAGTCAACTCCATCTTGTCAGCCTAATCTCTGTGTAACTGTGTAGTCAGACCTAACCTACTATTCTGTCAACTCCTGGTTTCAAGTCTAGCCTAACCTACTGTGTCAACTCTACCTAGTCCAGAGGCCTAACCTACTGTTGTCAAAATCCCATCTAGTCAGTATGACTAACTGTGTCCAAACTCTAACATAGCCAGCATAACCAACTGTGTCAAATTCTACTAGCCAGCCTAACCTACTGTGTCCAACCTCTACCTAGTCTGCCTAACCTACTGTGTCAACTTTACTGTAGCCAGCCTAACCTACTGTTGTCAACTCTCGCTACCTAGTCAGCCTGACTCTACTTGTGTCAACTCTACTCTATCTAGTCAGCCTACGACCCTACTACTGTGTCAACACTACCTAGTCAGCATTCCTAACCTTCAAAACTGTGTCAACACTCCTATCTACTCCAATTCAGCCTGACTAACCTGTTGTCAACTCCATATAGTCAGCCGTAACCTAGCTGTGGTCAACTCTATAATAGTCAGCCAACCTAGCTGTTGTCAACTTCGCTCTAGTCAGCCTAACCTACTGTGTCAACTCCATCTAGTCCCGAGCCTACGACTAAACCAACTGTATCAACTCTGCCTATCCAGCCTGTTTTAACTCCTACTGTGCCAACTCTACTGATCAACATCAGCCTAAAACCTATACTGTGGTCAACTCCATCTCCAGTCAGCCATCAGTCAGCTAACCTATCTGTTGTCAACTCTACCATAGTCAGCCTAACCTAATGTATCAACTCTGCCATCTAGTCAGCTGCCTAACCTTCTGTGTCAAATCCATCTATACAGAGCCTGACTAACTGTGTCAACTCTACCTCTTGCCAGCTTAACCTACTGTGTCAACTCTTGCCTAGCCAGCCTAATCTACTGTGTCCAAAACTCCATCTAGTCAGCCATGACCGTACTGTGTCCAACTCCTAACTAGTCAGCCTAACGTAACTGTGTCAACTCCACCTATGCAAGCCTCACCTGACTTTATCAACACTCCTGACTATGTCAGCCTAACCTACTGTGTCAACTCCATCTAGTCAGCCTAAAACTACTGTGTCAACTCTACCTAGCCAGCCTAACCTACTGTCCTCTGTGTCAACTTTACCTAGCTAGCCTAACCTTTTCATACTGTGTCAACTCTAAGCTTGCCACCTAACCTACTACTGTGTCAACTTCTACCTAGTCAGCCTAACCTACTGTGACAAACTCTACCTAGTCAGCCTAACCTACTGTGTCAACTCCATCTAGTCAGCATGGACTAACTGTGTCAACTCTACCTAGCCAGCCTAACCTACTGGTGTCAACTTTCTTCTAGTCAGCATAACCTAACTGTGTCAATATCTATCTAGTCATGCCTGCCTAACTGTGTCAACTCCATCATAGTCCGAGCCTACTTACCTACTGTGTCAACTCTTGGCCTAGCCACACCTAATCTAACTGTGTCAACTCCATCTAGTCAGTCCACCTAACCTACTGTGTCAAATCCATCTAGTCATCCTGACAAACTGTGTCAACTCTATCTAGCCAGGCATAACCTACTGTTTCAACTCCATGCCTAGCCAGCCTAACCTACTGTGTCAAGCTCCATCTAGGCAGCCTAACTAACTGTGATCAACTCTTATCTAACACAGCCAGAATATACTAACTGTTTCAACCTCTAACCTGAGCCATCCTAATCCTACTGTGTCAAGCTTCTCATCTTAGTCAGCCTAACCTACTGTGTCAACTCCATCTAGTCAGCCTGACCTAACTGTGTCAACTCTACCTAGTCAGACTTGCCTAACCTACTGTATCAACTCCATCCTAGCCAGCCTTTACTACTGTGTCAACTTTACCTATAGCCAGCCTTACCTACTGTGGTCAACTCCACACATCTAGTCAGCCTGCACTGAACTGTGTCAACTCCATCTAGTCAGCCTAGGACCTACTGTGTCAACTCATTAGTAAAAATACCAGACCTAACCAAACTGTGTCAGCCTAACTACAAACTTCTACCTGCCAGCCTAACCTCTGTTGTCAACTCTACCTAAGTCAGCCTAACCTACTGTGTCAACTCCATCTACCAAGTCAGCCCTAACCTACTGTGTCAACTCCATCTATAGTCATGCCTAACTCTACTGTGACAACTCCATCTAGTCCAGCTCTTACCTACTGTGTCAACAACTATACTAGGCCAAGCCTAACCTGACTGTGTCAACTCCAGCCTACACAGCCATACACCTACTGTGTCAACTTCCACCTAGCCAGCAGTAACCTACTGTGTCAACTCTAAATACCAGCCTAACCTACTGTGTTCAACTCTCTTCCGTGTCAGCCTAACCTACTGTGTCAACTTTCCTCTAGTCAGCCTAACCTAACTACTGTGTCAACTCTACCTAGTTAGGTCTGTCAACCTACTGTGTCAACTCCATCTAGTCAGACCTTACTTTATCTGTGTCAACTCACATGCTAGTCAGCCTGACCTAACTGTTGTCAACTCCAATGTTAGTCCGAGCCTTCACCTTCTGGCTGTCAACTCTCCCATCTAGTCCACGCCTAACACTACTGTGTCAACTCTACCTAGTCCAGCCTAACCTCACTGGGTCAACTCCTATCTAGTCAGCCTAACTATTAGTATCAACTCCATCTAGGTCAGCCTAACCTACTGTGTCAACTTTATCTAGTCAGCCTGATAACTAACCTCCATCTATTCTAGTACAGAACTACGAACTGTTGTCAACTCCATCTAGTAGCAGCCTTACTAACTGTGTCAACTCCATCTATCAAAGCCTACAACTGGTTGTCAACTCTACCTAGGTGCAAGCACTATAACCTTTCTGTGTCAAAGTCCATCTAGTCAGCCTTACTAAACTGTGTCAACTCTATCTAGCCAGCTAAACCTACTGTGTCAAACTCTACCCTAGCCAGTCCTAACTATACTGTGTCAACTCCATCTAGTCATAAGCCTTCCTCTACTACCTAACCTACTGTGTCAACTCCATCTAGTCAGCCTGACCTAACTGTGTCAATCATCCATCTAGTAGCAGCCTGTACCATACTGTGTCAACTCTGCCTAACAGCCTGCCAAACCAACTGTGTCAACTCCATCCTAGCACAGGCCAGAATAACTACTGTCCAATTCAACTCCATATAGCCAGCCTAACCTACTGTGGTCAACTTACTCGTCTAGCCAGCCTGACCTAAATGTGTCAACTCTCCACCTAGTCAGCCTAACATACTGTGTCAAACTCCATCAAGTCAGTGCCTAACCCTACTGTGTCAACTCTACCTCTAGTCAGCCTAACCCTAACTGGTGTCAAACTCCTAAATAGTCAGCCGAACCTAACTGTGTCAACTTCATACCTAGCCAGCCTAACCTACTGTGTCAACTAACTACCTAACTAGCCTAGCCTAACCAACTCTGTGTCACCTTTCCTACCTAGTCATCCTAAAACCTACTTGTGGTCACACTCCATCTAGTCTTCCTTACCTACAGTGTGTCAACATCAACCCTGATGTCAGAGCCTTACCTACGCTGTGTCAACTCCATCCAAGTCAGCAATGACCTTAACTAGTGTTCAACTCCATCTAGTACAGCATAACCTACTGTGTCAACTTAATCTAGACAGCCTAACCCACAGTGGTCAACTCCATATATTCATCATAACCTACTGTTTCAACACCATACTTATACAGAAGCCTTACCTACAGTGTCAACTTCACCTAGTCAGCCTAACCACTGAGTCAACTCCATCTAGTCAGTCTATACCCTACTGTATCAATCTCTGCCTAGCCAGGCCCTAATCTACTGTGTCAACTCCTAGCACAACCATCCCTAACCTACTTGTGTCAACTTCACCTTAGCCAGCCTAACCTACTGTGTCAACACTACCTAGGTCCAGCCTAACCTACTGTTCCAACTCCATCTATTAACCTAATCCATCTGTGTCCAATATACCTAGTCCATAGCCTAACCTACTGTGTCAACTACACCATTCTAGTCAGCCTGACTAACTGTGTCAACATCATATCTATCCAGTCTAACCTACTGTTCTACTACATCTAGTCAGCCTACCATACTGATGTCAACACTGCCCAGCCATCCTAAATCAAACTTTGTCTAGTCCATCTAGCAACCCTAAAACCTACTGTGTAAACTCCATCTAGTCAGTCCTAAGTATACTGTGACTAACTCACCCTTGTCATCCATAATCTACTGTGTCAGAGCCAACTAGTCAGCCTGACATAAACTGTGTCAACTCTTACCTACCCAGCTTAACCTACTGTGTCAACTCTACCCTAGCCAGCAGAACTAACTGTGTCAATACATCCATCTAGCTATCCTGACACATCTTGATGTGAACTCCATCTAGTCCAGCCTAACATACTGTGTCAACTTACACCTAACCTTGCCTAAGCTACAGTGGTCACTCTACCTAGTCAAGCCTAAAGCTACTGTTTCAACTCCACTCGTCAGGCCATACTAAACAGTTCAACTCTACCTAGCCAGCCTAACCTACCTGAGTCAACTTCATCTAGTCAGCATGAACCCTTCTGTGTCACATCATCTAGTCAGCCTGTACTAACTTGTAACTCTACCTAGCCAGCATAACCTACTGTACTCAACTCTGCCTAGCCAGCCAATCTACTGTGTCAACTCCATCTAGTCAGTCATAAACTACTGTGTACAATTTTCCCCCAAAAACTAGTCCACCTGACTAACAGTGTCAACTCTACCTAGTCCATCCTAACCTACAGTAATCAACTCTGCGTACCAGCCTAACCTTCTTTCAAACATCTATTCAGCCTGACAAACTGTGTTCAACTCTACCTTGCCAGCGTAACCTACTGAATCAACTCCTGCCTAGCCAGCCTAACCCTACTGTCTCAACTACCATCTAGTCAGCCTAACCTAACTGTGTCAACTCCATCTACCTAGGTCAGCCTAAACTACTGTGTCAACTCCATATACCCCTTACCTACTGTCAGCCTGACTCTACTGTGTCAACTCCACCTAGTCCAGCCTAACCTACTGTGCAACTCAACTAGTCAGCATGAAACAAATCCCATCTAGTCAGCCTAACCTAGCCCTAGCTAAACCTAACTGTGTCAACTCTGTCTATCCAGCCTAACTAACTGTGTCAACCATCTAGTCAGCCCTAGACCCATAACTGTGTCAACTCCACCTAGTCAGCCTAACCTTGACTAACTGTAATCACTCTACACTAGCCACCCTACTCTCTACTAGACTGTATGAACTCCTGCCCACTGTGTCCACTCCATCTACTGTGTCAACCTTACTGTGTCAACTCCATCTAGTCAGCCCTCGCTAACTGTGTCACAATCCATAAAGTCAGCCAACCTCCTGATACTGTTCCCCCTATGTGGTCAACTCCCACTAACTGTGAATCAACCCTACTAGTCACCTCCCAACTCCAACACCCTGTAAACTGTGTCAACTCCATAGCTAGCCTGAACCACTGTGTCAACACCATCCAACCTAACCACCTGTTAATCATCCTCATGGAGTAAGTCTACTTCATTCCATAGTTCACCTCCTTACTGTGTCAAACTTTAACTACTTGCCATGCTCTAACAAGCCAGACCTAACCTCTTGTACTCATAACAGGCTGCATCACTTACCTCAGTGTCAAAACCTAGCCAGCTTAACTAACCTCCACCTCAAGCCCCCCAACCCCAGCCAAACCATCCTATTCACCCACCCCCAACCCTCTAGCACCTAGCCCACTAACCTACAGTCAACCAAACCCCCCTAACTCAACTATTACCTCCTCCACCAAGCAGGGCCAAACTTATGTCACACTCTAACTAAGCCCCCACCTAACCTACTGTGTCCAACTCCCTTCACCACTCTCCCATTCCCTACACTTAACACCTCACAACCCAACTCCATAATTTTAGACACCCCCAATTCTCTCTACCAGCAACTTATTTAGTGTCAACCTCTACTAGGCCCATCCAAACTCTACCTAAGCTCACCACTCCCTGCACCTATATTCCCCTTAATAATATCTTAATAATAACCACCAAAACAAAAAACCCAACTAGAGACAAGCCGTACACGCCACCTCAACCTATTGTGTCCCCAAACTCTTAGTCGTACTAAACTAAGACCTCTCACTAACTTACTGTATCAACTCTAGGCTAATCCATAGCCTAACCGCCACTAACATTCCACTCTATTCCATACCATCCATCTAGTCACACTACTAACTGTGTCAACATCAATCCCCCATCTAAACCCCCCACACACTACCATCTTGTCACCACTACTGTGTCAAAATCACCTAGCACTAACCATCACCATATCCCACCCCCTAACTAACTTGTCACTTATTCCCACTCCCCAGCACACCCCCAAACCTCTAATCCCCTAACCTAACCCTACCCAGATTACAAGAGCTCAATGAGGTCCCCACCCAGTCAGACACACCTTATCACTCAACGGTGTCTAATCCCCCTCCTCAACATCATCCTAACCTTTACTATGTCAACCCACTGGGACACAACTTCATCCACTCATCTAATCCCCCTACCACTACGCGACACCAAGCCTAACTTCACACTCAAACATTAAATCCTAGCCCCCTATCCAACCCTACTACCAAAATACCTTACCAGGCCCAATTCCCCCTACCTACTCTATCCACCCTACCACCCCACAAACTTACTCCAATCTCCATCACCATTCTCCCGTCCCCCTACTAACTTCATTCACTTACTCTAATCCACCTAACCTCCCTCCCAAATCATCCGACACTAACCGTTCATCTCTAATCCCCTAACATCCATCTCAATTCCCTCCTTCATTTATCACACCCTAATCATCCCTCATCTCTAATCCCACCAATAACTATCTCTCCCCTACTTAACTTATTACTAACTCTAATCCCCCCTACTGTATTACTACTCTCATCACTATTCTAATCCCCCACTCCATCCTCATATAATCCTACCTCTAACTATCCCCCTACTCAACTTCATTCACTAACTCTAATCCCCTATCCTACTTAACTTACTATCCCTATCCTCTACCCCCTAACTTCCTAACCAAATTTTATCATACACTTATCTCTAATCCATAACTTCCACTCATTCACTCAAAATCCCTACTAAACTTATCACTCATTCTAATCCCCATAAAAATAATCCGCCCATACTTAACCTCATTACTACCATTAAGACCATTCATAACTCTAATCCTCCCCCCATCCACTATACCTTATCCACCCAACCCCATTCTATCACCCTTACTATACACTCTAATCCCCATACTCATTCTGAACATCATTACCCTACTCCTAAATCCCCTACTGTACTTCACCTTACTATAACCATCTAACCCAACTATTCACTACTAACTCCCAGATCCTCATACTTCAACTAATACCCCCCTTACTCAACTTCATCTAATCCTTCTCACTTATAATCCCCCTACTTCAATTCCACTCATTCTAATACCCTACTAACTTAAACTCTACCTAGTCCTACTACTCTAACTTACCTCCATTTCAAACTCTACCACCCCTAAGTCTTACCTTCTTATCACGTAACTCTAATCCTAACTGAACCATCAAATCCCTACCCATCATATTCTATCCCCCCTACCTTACCTTCATTACTCATCTAATCCCCTACTTTCATCACTCTCTATCCCCATCCACATTCTAATCCCTAAACTTCCGCTTACTAACTCTACCCCTCTACTAACAATTTCACTAACCTCACAATTCCCTACTTAACATATCATACCTACCCCTTGTCACTTCACCTTTAACCTTACCACCTAACCCGCCCTAACTAACTTATGTACATCCACTCATTACTAAATCCCCTAAACAACAACATCACTTACATCTAATCCCCCCCCAACGCTAAGCTTCCCCACTCATTCTTTCAACACCACTCATTCAAAAAATTACACTAATCCCCCACTACTTCCTCCATAAATCCCTACTTAAACTATAATTCACCCTACTTAAATCTAATCCCCTAACAACCTAACAGAACTTGTATCACTCATTCTAATCCCCCCTACTTATACTTCATCCCCTCAACTCTCATCCCCCTACTCAACTTATTACTTAATCATCCACTAACTCTAATCCCCACTAAACTACTTCAATACTCATTACTAATCCCCCTATCACCTTATCAAACTCCCTCTAATCCCTACTTACATCCATCTATTCTAATCCCCACTAATAACTTATCCCTATCCGTACTCCACTTTATTACTAACTGCTAAAAACCCCTACTTACAACTCATAATCTACTTCCCCCCCCCCCCACTAAATTATCCCACTCTAATTCTAATCCATATCTAATCCACCGACCCTTACTCTATCAAAATAACTACCCTCATCTTAATCCCTCCTATCCACTACTTACACCAATCCCACCCTAATCCCCCCTTAACAATTTACAATCATAATCCCACTTCAACCAACACTCCCTAATCCCCCCTTAAGACTTTATCCACTCAATACTCTAATCCCCTACTAACCATCAATAGTATTCACCACATTTACTCATAATCCCCCCCTACTTATACTTACAATAACTCTAATACTACCTATTAATCTACTCATCTATCACACCGCCTCACCTTATTCCTTCTCTCTATACTCCCAATCCCTACCTATCATATTCCTCATTACTTAAGCTAATCCCCCTACCCTAAACTTCATCAATACTCTAATCCCCAGCTCCTAAAAAACTCATTCTAATCACTACTAACCTACTCATTTAAACCAAGCACAACCTTTTATACTCAACTAATCCCCTACTCAGCCACCTACCTTACAACTTACCCTACAATCTCTCACCATAATTAAATTAGCTTAAAATTCAACATATTCTAATCCCATAATACCTTCCTCCAACTTCATCCACGTAATAATTCTAACCCCCCCCTATGTACACCTTATTCACGTTATTACCCAAACCCTAATACCTTCATATTCACTTACTCTAATCCCCTAATTCAACAACTATAACCCTCATTCCTACTTACCTTTCACTACTCTAATCCCCATCAATTCATACTAACTTCCACCTTATTACACCTGGCTAACCTAATCAATCCACATACATTTAATCACCTTCATAATTCCCTACGTTAACCTTTCATCTCACTTATTCCCTAATCCCCTAACCTACTTATCACACTCAAAACCACTACTATTACTTATCACCCCATTATACCCCCATAATTACCTACTACCCACCCTAACATTACCAACAACCCCCCTACAACTTATTTACTAACTCTAATCCCCCTACTTAACTTATCAACATTACCAACTACTGCTAATCCCTACTACTATTCACTTACTAGTTGGGCTAACATCCCTAACTAACATTACTCCACTCTAATCCCTACTTAACTATCCACACTTACTTCATCCCCCTAACTACCTTATCACTCATTCTAATCCCCTAACTACTTAACTACAACTTACTCTAAAACCCCACTAACTTATTACAATTTAATCCCCTAACTTACTTATAACTTAACCTAATCCCTCACTTAACTTATTACTTACTCTAATCCCCTACTTTACCTTCATTCACTTACCTTAATCCCCCTAACTTATCTTATCCTCACCTCTCCTATCCCCCCTTAACTTCATTACTACCTAATCCCCCTAACTTACTCCATAACATCCAATAATTTCCTCACTACCCATAACATTATACTCCCCTATACTAACCTCCTAATCCCATAACACAACATTCACTCATTCTAATCCCCCTATCAACTTATCACTACCCATCTAATCCCCCTAACTACTTTATCACTCATTCAAATCCCCCTACTTAACTTATTCCATTACTTCTATCCTACTCTACCATCCCCCACTTAACTTATTTCACTAGCTCTAATCCCCAATACTTAATTCCACTCATTCAATCCCTAACTTACCATCAATCTTATTTACTAACTCAATCCCTACTTCTAAACTACCTTCATTACTCCCATCTTAATCCCCCTAACTACATTATTCCAAATCTAATAACCCTAACTTTCAACATCCCCCAATACTAAACTCCCCCTCTTAACTTATCACCACCTAATCACCCCCCCGCAAACTATTAATTACTCATTAACTAAAATCCCCCTACTCCAACTTCATCTACTACTCTAATCCCCTACCTTAACTCACTATCATCATTCATCTAATCCCCTACTTTCTAATTCCCATTACTCTAATCCCTTACTTAACTTATATTAATCTAATCCCCTACTTACTATTCATCCCCCAATCCCTACTTAACTTATTCACTAACTCTAAATCCCTCCACTAATCCCCAATTATCCCACCTCCACTAACATCCCATAACACTTACAAATCATTTACACCACTCCTCTTTGAACATATCACCCTTATCCCTATTTATACCTAATTTAACTTCATTACTAATCTAATCTCAACTACTTATCACTCATTATTCAAAATTTGACCCTATAACTTTCCCCTTAATCATAACTACCTAATTCCTAACTTCAATATTAATTACTTATTTCTAATCCCCACTTAAACTTACTTACTCCAATACCTAACTACCTTCACTCATTCCCCACTAACTCATCCCCCTAACTTCTAATCCTTCAATCCATATCACTCATTCTAATCCCTCACCTAACCTTATTCAATATTCTAATCCCCTACTTAACTATTACTTATCTAATTCCCAACTACCCCCCCCTAAAGCCACATAATCCCTTTACAATTCCTACACAAACTTATTCACTCATAATTCTAATACCTACTTAAATTTCATACTTAACTTCAATCCCCCTAAACTAACTTATTACCTCTAATCCCCTAATACCTTATCAATCCCAACTAATTCAATCCATAATTCACTTCATTTACTTACTCCATATAATCCCCCCTAACTTACCCTTTATCCACTCAATTCAACTAACTACTTATCCTCATTCCCCCTACTTACATTATTACTTCCACTCTCTAATCCCCCTATAATTTATTATTACTCATTTAGAATCATCCCAAACATACTTATCACTCATTCGTATCCCCTCAAACTTATTCCACTCATTCTAATTCCCCCTAACAACTTTCATTCATCACTCATACCTAATCCCTACTTAACTTATATACTTCCAATTCAACCCTACTTACCTTAATAATCATTATCTAATCCCCCATACTTAATTACTTACTATAATCCCCCTTCTCTAACTCATTCACTCATTACATCCTATCCCTACTCAAATTAATTATACTAACTTTAATATCCACCTTACTTAACTTATTCACTCATTATAATCCCCTACAACTTATTACTACTCCCCCTACTAAATACCTAATCCTACTTACTAACTTACACTTAACTCTAATCCCCATAACTACCTTCATCACTCATTCTAATTAACCCTACTCTAACTCATTACTCCTCCTCTAATCCCATAAAACTATATCCTTACTAATCATACAACTTCATCAATCATAAATCCCCTGACCAGTTTGTTATAATTTTACTCTATAATCCCCCCTACTTAACTTCATCACTTACTCTAATTCCCCCTAACTAGACTTATCACTCATTTCCAAATCCCCCATAATTCATCATCATCTAATCCCCCTAATCAACTTATTCACTTCATCTAATCCCCCTACATTAAATTATTCACTTATACTCTAATCCCCCATAATACCTTCATTCACTCATTAAATCCCCTCCTACTTATTGTGAACCTCATCCAATACTACCCAGTCCATCTCAAATTACTACTCCTGAACATCATTCAATACTATACTTCATCCCCCTAATGATCAACTTACTTCAATCCCCTACTAACTTCACACCACTTACACTAATCCCCACTCAACTTCATTCACTAAAACCCTAATACCACTAATTTTTCCATTACTAAACTCTAATCCCTACATTAAACTCATTACCTTTAACTACTACTACCATAACAATCACTAACATTCCCCATCTAACTATTCATATCACTCATTCCTCATCATTTCCTATGAAAATTGAGCAAAAAATGCTCATAAATGTGTTTTCCCTATATCAACTATAGTAAACTTGGACCCCCTCCCCGGGGGAAACGTGAGACCCCAGGGTCATATAATTCACAATTTTCATAAAACACCTCAAGACCTTTCCATCTATGAAGAGTATGTGATTCTATCATTTCCAGAATTTCAAAAGAAGATTTTTGAAGTTATAGCCTATTTGACCCCTTTTGACCCCGCCCCTAAGGCCCCTGGGGGTCAGTCATGGGAAATTGGTTAATAGGATTCAATGGCCATCTCATACTGATAATTCTGACAATATTTGACTCATTTCCTATTACAAATGATCAAATAATACTCAAAAATGTGTTTTCCCTATATAAACTATAGTAAACTTAACCCCCTCCCCAGGGGGAAACCTGAGACCCCAGGGTCATATAATTCACAATTTTTGTAAAGGACCTTAGGACCTTTCTATCTATGAAGAGTATTTAATTCCATCACATCTGTGAGTGGAGAAGAAGATTTTTGAAATTTTAGTCAATTTCACCCCTTTTGGCCCCTCCCATAGCTCCCTGGGGGGTGGGGACCATATAATTCACAATTTTGATCTGCCTTATGCCTTAGAAGGTTTATGCAAAATTTCATTGAAATTGCTTCAGTGGTTTTGGAGAAGAAGTCGAAAATGTAAATTGTTTACGGACATACGACGGACGCACGACGCACGACGCACGACGCACGACGTCGGACAAAAGGCGATTAAAAATGAAAACCTAACAAGAGGCCCAGAGGGCCTGTATCGCTCACCTGGTTTTTTGTTAGTAATTATCACAAGACTGACAATTAGAAAAATAAGCAAAATTGACTCCCAAAGTTTAAAGGATTTGTGCAGTCAAAAATGATAATTTCAGTTTATGCTGGAAATGGCTTTATTAGCACATGTAGAAACCTCTCCGTTCCGCGTGCGACCAGAATAACCTGTAAACCGTCGATATCGAGGTCCAAACTTCTGACCGCCCGATTATGCATATTTTCTAGCTCTAAACCGTGTGACGTCACAATAGTCAGTGGCTTATAGCTGTACTATAACTGATGTGCTATCACTTACATCGACGGTCACAGGAAAAGCCGATCAACGATTTTTTATAATTACTTTTGAGTGAAGTTAATCGTACAATAACTTTAGCTCGAATGTAAATAACTAAAAGAGTGAAATTCGATGTTTCAAATACTCTAATTTATGCTCTAATAGCAGGTATCTTCGTGTAACTATGAAAGAAAATCCACACATTAATAAAAGTTTCGGATTTTTTGTCGAGGAGTTCAGCAACGAATAAGCTTTAATTAGATAATATTTTCCTGTAGTCTGTATCTTTGATACATTGTGAATTACAAAGTTTGTGACTGTAAAATGAAATTTTACGTAACAATTTACGAAATCCTTGATTAAAGTATATTGACGTACATACCAGAAACATATATACATATATGTATGTATGTTTCTGTACATACACACCGATGATTGATCATTACAAACATTGTGTTGTGTGTTGCTAACCGAATAAATTGAGAGTGAGAGTCAACATGTGATAGAAAGAATTTATTTTTGATATTATAAAAGATCTAAATATTGAGATATTAAGCAAAACAAACTATTTTTTCAGACCGTGCGGTCGCTTTCAATTTTTAATCGATATACGAGTAGATACTTCGATGTAAATATATTATTAGCCATGCCTTTGGTTTGATGGTTATGTAATACCTGGACCAGGATGTTGTTTACCTGTACACCACGCCATTCATCGAACTCACCTGTAATTACCTGGCCGCAGGCAGTTTGCTATTCGGTGGACTATATCGGGTATTTGCTATTGTCTTACTGTCAATCAGGTTATGACATCCGTTATTTGAATTGTGATTTGAATTATGGAAACCCCGTACATCTATGCTCTAGATTTTTTTATTGTCACCTCCATGTAAAAGCAAATGGAAATAAAATATCCCTGATCATACCTAGGAATATATATTAAATATATACATATATATATATATATATGTCGTACACAGGTAAAACAATAATGGAAGTTGACTTATTCTGAAACAAAAATGGTTCTAAGAACTATTTCAACTAAAGATTTAACCTTAAAATTACAGTCTAGTACTGTAATTACGGAATCGTGGCATACCCGTAATTTCTAAGGTATTAGTAAAAATTCTAAGCATGTATTTTCACCGTTTCGAATCTTCAAGTATAGTCATACAAGAAGGGTTACAGCATTACCACACTAAATATACTTATTTAAATATCACTAAGTATATTTTTGAAAAGGTACAAGATATTATATCTATTTATAATACCTGTATACAAGTAATTTCATTTTTCATTTGAACACTATATGTGGTTACTTTTTGGATTATACCAATCTCGGTATGGTATACAAAAGGATCGACAATGAATATACTATTTTAATGATTTAGTATAATTTTGAAATAGTGAATTTAAATCTACACTTATACTGTAATTTAAAAACATATATCAGAAATATCATTGATGTATTTCTGCTTTTTAGTAAACGTTATGGATAAAGTTCCAAAGGCAACAATATAGATATACATATTATTTTCGGTATAAGTTCGGTATTGTTACTCCAATATCACGTAACTGATAACCGTCCACTTTTTATTTTTAGCCCACCATCATCAGATGGTGGGCTATTCAAATCGCCTTTCGTCCGTGGTCCGTCGTCCGTCCGTCCTTCCGTCCGTCCGTCCGTCCGTCCGTCCGTCCGTCCGTCCTTCCGTCCGTCCGTCCGTCCGTCCGTTAACAATTCTTGTTACCGCTATTTCTCTAAAAGTACTGAAGGGATCTTTCTCAAATTTCATATGTAAGTTCCCCTAGGACCCTAGTTGTGCATATTGTATTTTGGGACTAATCGGTCAACAAGATGGCCGACAGGCAGCCATCTTGGATTTTGATAGTTAAAGTTTGTTACGGCTAATTCTCAAAAAGTACTAAAGGGAATGTTCTCAAATTTCATATGTAGGTTCCCCTAGGACCCTAGTAGTGCATATTGCATTTTCGGACTGATCGGTCAACAAGATGGCCGCCAGGTAGCCATCTTGGATTTTGATAGTTAAAGTTTGTTACCGCTATTTCTCAGAAAGCACTGAAGGGATCTTTCTCAAATTTCATATGTAGGTTCCCCTAGGACCCTAGTTGTGCATATTGCATTTTGGGACTGATCGGTCAACAAGATGGCCGCCAGGCAGCCATCTTGGATTTTGATAGTTAAAGTTTGTTACCGCTATTTCTCAGAAAGTACTGAAGGGATCTTTCTCAAATTTCATATGTAGGTTCCCCTAGGACCCTAGTTGTGCATATTGCATTTTGGGACTGATCGGTCAACAAGATGGCCGACCAGCCGCCATCTTGGATTTTGATAGTTAAAGTTTGTTACCGCTATTTCTCAGAAAGTACTGAAGGGATTGTTCTCAAATTTCATATGTAGGTTCCCCTAGGACCCTAGTAGTGCATATTGCATTTTGGGACTGATCGGTCAACAAGATGGCCGCCAGGTAGCCATCTTGGATTTTGATAGTTAAAGTTTGTTACTGCTATTTCTCAGAAAGCACTGAAGGGATCTTTCTCAAATTTCATATGTAGGTTCCCCTAGGACCCTAGTTGTGCATATTGCATTTTGGGACTGATCGGTCAACAAGATGGCCGACCAGCCGCCATCTTGGATTTTGATAGTTAAAGTTTGTTACCGCTATTTCTCAGAAAGTACTGAAGGGATTGTTCTCAAATTTCATATGTAGGTTCCCCTAGGACCCTAGTAGTGCATATTGCATTTTGGGACTGATCGGTCAACAAGATGGCCGCCAGGTAGCCATCTTGGATTTTGATAGTTAAAGTTTGTTACTGCTATTTCTCAGAAAGCACTGAAGGGATCTTTCTCAAATTTCATATGTAGGTTCCCCTAGGACCCCAGTTGTGCATATTGCATTTTGGGACTGATCGGTCAACAAGATGGCCGCCAGGTAGCCATCTTGGAATTTGATAGTTAAAGTTTGTTACCGCTATTTCTCAGAAAGCACTGAAGGGATCTTTCTCAAATTTCATATGTAGGTTCCCCTAGGACCCCAGTTGTGCATATTGCATTTTTGGACTGATCGGTCAACAAGATGGTTGACCAGTGGCCATCTTGGATTTTGATAGATAAAGTTTGTTACCGCTATTTCTCAGAAAGTATTGAAGGGATTGTTCTCAAATTTCATATGTAGGTTCCTTTATGACCCTAGTTCTGCATATTACATTTTGGGACTGATCGGTCAACAAGATGGCCGACCAGCAGTCATCTTGGATTTTGATAGTTAAAGTTTGTTACCGCTATTTCTCAGAAAGTATTGAAGGGATTGTTCTCAAATTTCATATGTAGGTTCCCCTAGGACCCTAGTTGTGCCTATTGCATTTTGTGACCACCATCTTGGATTTTGAAAGTTTAAAGTTTGAAAAGCAGAAAAAAGAAGTGTAAGTTTGAAAAGCAGAGAAAAGATCCCTCTTTCATTTGTCAGACATAGATCAATCTTTGGTGGGCGCCAAGATCCCTCTGGGATCTCTTGTTACTCAAAAACTGTGCCGTGTTTGCATCGTTATGGCAGAAGTTTGAAATAAAAACACGGATTCTAGATATAGTCATGCTAAATTTTGGGATTTTAATCGTAAAAAGATTTTTTATTTTTTTTTATTACACCGAAATTTACATAATATGCTATCTTAATCTCAGTCCAGACTGATCCGAACATCATTTTGATATCGCTATCAAATTGGACTGATTAATTAATCTAAAGTTAGATATACGCTTGTTTGAATGTTTGAAATGGTGTAAATTGAATGTTTTGAAACTGAAAATATCTACATCATAAAGCTAGAATAACCATTTACTCGAAAAACTCAAATTGTAGATCTAACGTATACGTGTATGTGCTGTATAGATGTATAGTACTAGGCTTACCTTGTGTAGCCGCGGACTACTGTGACATCACAAGACCACGTGACCGCCTAGCTCATTATCTCTGAACCGTAGTCGACACTACCCGTAAATCACGACCAAAACCAACCAATAGCGCTAAAAGCTAGGCGATTCGTTGGGTGGGACTTAATTTTTCATCCATCCAAAGCAATATCCTGACGTATTATCAAAAAAAATTTTTGGCTGCACAAATCCTTTAATTTTGAATCACAACCATACAATGATGCTATGGATACCATACAAATATGCTATCCAATACATAGGTTCAGAGACAAAGTAATCTATATGAAAGTAGTAGCCTAATTGACCTTTTTGACCTCGCATCTATTGCCATCTAAGGCCCCAGGGGTCAGCCCTATCATTTGTACAATTTCAAATCCCAACCCTATAAGGATGCTACCATTGCATTATAAGTGCTCTTCCATTCTTAGTTGCAGAGAAGAAGTCGTTTATATGGAAATAGCTAAATTAACCCCTTTTGACCCCTCCCCTCAGGCCCCCGGGGGGTCAGCCCCATCATTTGCATCACATGATATCGGTATACGTGGTAATTTGCCAAAGTTTATATCAAATTTTATATCTGACAGGCATTTCAAAGTTCGAACGGGTTCAACTTATTCAGAAACAGAAACACAGGAGATGGGCGTCCCTCAGGGTGGTATCTTGTCCGTCACACTTTTTGGACTAAAAATTAACAGCATAACCAAATGTCTTGGCCAATCTACGGAAGGGTCTCTATTTGTGGATGATTTCTTGATCTGTTACAGATCAAAAAACATGCACACTATAAAACGGCAACTACAACAATGTTTAGGCAAATTACAAAAATGGGCTGACGAAAATGGCTTTAGATTTTCAAGATCAAAAACTGTCTGTATGCACTTCTGTCAAAAACGAAAACCACACAATGATCCTGACCTCACACTCAATGGAATTAAAATTCCAGTAGTTGAACAAACTAAATTTCTTGGACTAATATTTGATTCGAAACTGTCCTTTATTCCACATATCAAACATCTGAAGGATAAGTGCTCGAAGGCGCTGAACATTCTACGAGTTCTTTCCCATTCTGATTGGGGTGCAGACCGTGAAATGCTTCTACGTATCTATCGGGCACTTATTAGATCAAAACTTGACTACGGCTCTATTGTCTATGGATCGGCTCGCAGCTCCTATCTACAGATGCTTGACCCCATACAGAATCAGGGACTGCGTCTCGCACTTGGAGCTTTTCGAACAACACCTGTGAAGAGTCTCCATGTGGAAGCTAATGAGCCATCTCTAGACGATCGACGAAAGAAATTATCCTTACAGTATGCTGCTCAACTGAAATCCAACCCCAAAAATCCTGCATTTAACCTTGTATTCAATCCACAACATCAAGAAATGTTTACACAAAATCAAAAGCTCATACCAACATTTGGCATCAGAATTTCAAAATTTTTGCTGGAACTTAATATAACTTTCGACACCATTGACGAGTACACCGTATCGGATGTACCACCATGGCTCATTCAAACACCTGATATCAATTTATCTCTACACGAGAGGGCAAAATCCAGTGCATTACCCGAAGAACACAAATCCTCCTTTGGGAGTGCATTAGGGCTTTCCCTGACCATGTTCAGATCTACACTGACGGATCAAAAGATGGTGATAATGTTGCGGCAGCATGCTGTACATCTAATCACTGCTCCTCTATCCGACTCCCGGATATTGCCTCCATTTTCTCTGCGGAAGCATGTGCTATCGGTCTGGCGCTTGACCATATCGAAGAACACCGCATTGAAAAGGCAATCATCTGTTCAGACTCTCTTTCGGTTCTTCAGGCTTTGAAATCAAGAAGCCCTAGAAATACTCTAATCCAAAATCTTTTAATCCGAACATTTCGATTATCTTCTAAAACTCAAATTACTTATCTCTGGATTCCCAGTCATGTGGGTATAAAGGGGAATGAACAGGCTGATAAAGCAGCTAAGACTGCTCTTCGCCTAGCACAAACAGATTTGAAACTACCATACACCGACATCAAACCTTCAATTCAGTCGGCCATCAAACACCATTGGCAACAAAGGTGGTCTACCGAAACAAACAATAAACTGTTTAAAATTCAACCTACACTTAATCCTAAACTGTCCAGTCGGAGAGACCACAGAGAGGAAGTTGTTCTCTCTCGGCTCCAAACTGGACACACATATTTTACACATTCCTATCTATTGAGAGGGGAGGATCCTCCTACATGCCATGCATGTGATTCTCCTCTCACAGTGGAGCATATTTTATTGCATTGTATTGATTTTAAACACATACGAGATAAATACTACGATGTCTCCGACATGTACACTTTGTTTCATGCCGTGAGACATAATCGTATTATTAATTATCTCAAAGAGATCGGTATTTTAAGCAAAATATGAACGTTTTCTCATCATACATCGTATCAACTCAACATTTCATCGTTTCATCAACATTGTGCATGAGTTTTCTCATGTGTTTTAGCCAAATTTATTTTATCCCATGCAAACCTTTTTTTTTTTTTTTTTATCAAATTAACGTTTACAATCTGTGTTTTAGTCCTTACTTGTTTTTTCTTACCCTGAACTTTTATCCTGATATTAATGCATGACTTGTAGTTTGGCCCTAAATGACCTTAGTTGTCGATGGGCCGTAAAACTCAAACAAACAAACAAACCATCATTTGCAAAATTTTGAATCCAAACCCTATAAGGATGCTACCATTGCATTATGGGTGCTATACCATGCTTAGTTGCGGAGAAGAAGTCATTTATATGGAAATAGCCAAATTGACCCCTTTTGACCCCGCCCCTCAAGCCCTCGGGGGGGTCAGCCCGATCATTTGCACAATTTTGAATCCCCACACTATAAGGATGCTACCATTGCATTATGGGTGCTATACCATGCTTAGTTGCGGAGAAGAAGTCATTTATATGGAAATAGCCAAATTGACCCCTTTTGACCCCGCCCCTCAAGCCATCGGGGGGTCAGCCCTATCATTTGCACAATTTTGAATCCCCACACTATAAGGATGCTACCATTGTATTATGGGTGCTATACCATGCTTAGTTTCAGAGAAGAAGTCGTTTATATGGAAATAGCCAAATTGGCCCCTTTTGACCCCGCCGCTCAGGCCCCCGGGGGGTCAGCCCCATCATTTGCACAATTTGGAATCCCCACCCTATAAGGATGCTACCATTGCATTATGGGTGCTATACCACGCTTAGTTGCAGAGAAGAAGTCATTTATATGGAAAAAGCCAAATTGACCCCTTTTGACCCCGCCCCTCAAGCCCCCGGGGGGTCAGCCCTATCATTTGGACAATTTTGAATCCCCACCCTATAAGGATGCTACCATTGCATTATGGGTGCTATACTATGCTTAGTTTCAGAGAAGAAGTTGTTTATATGGAAATAGCCAAATTGACCCCGCCCCTCAGGCCCCCGGGGGTCAGCCCCATCATTTGTAAAATTTTGAATCCCCACCCTATAACGATACTACCATTGCATTATGAGTGCTATCTCTTGCTTAGTTTCAGAGAAGAAGTCGTTTTTATGGAAATAGCCAAATTGACCCCATTTGACCCCGCCCCTCAGGCCCCCGGGGGGTCAGCCCCATCATTTGTACAATTTTGAATCCCCACCCTATATGGATGCTACCATTGCATTATGGGTGCTATCCCATGCTTGGTTTCATAGAAGAAGTCTTTATATGGAAATAGCCAAATTGACCCCTTTTGACCCCGCCCCTCAGGCCCCCCCGGGGATCAGCCCCATCATTTGTACAATTTTCAGTTAGTAGCCCATAAGGATGCTACCAGTCAAATTTTGTTGAAATCTCACCAGCGGTTATGAAGAAGAAGTCGATTGTTGACGGATGACGGACGCCAGACGCCAGACGCCGGACAACGGACACCGGACGCTGCGGTATCCCATAAGCTCACCTCGGTCCTTCGGACCAGGTGAGCTAAAAATAGCAAAAGGCAATACTAGACCATAAGGCCAATGAGTGTATGAAGTTTTGTGGAAATATCTCTACTGGTTTTAGAATTTTGTTCCAGAAACCATTCGTACGGATGGACGGACAGACAGACGGACGGACAGAACCCATTTGTATATCCCCCGCCAACTTCATTGGGCGGGGGATAACAAATGAGACAGCCATGAATATAGTGTAGATAACCTACAAACATTTTCAAGGTTATACACCACCCAAGATGGCTCTGATTGGTTGAGACTGTTTTCCTATTTCCAGAGAAATATAGATGTTGATATATATATGCATGTGGTGAATCACTCTTTCGCAAACATATGTGTACATGGAAAAAACAAGATGATATCAACGGATTATCACACAGTTAAATATTCAAATCTCTGGAATGGAGACCTTTGAAAAAATTCTTCCAAAAAATGAAGTTGCATTTTATGGTAAATCGGTAAGTGTCATGCTGCCACCATCTTTGTTAAAAATTGACAGACATACCAACAGTTGATAAGGAAGAAGAAAGGGGCGTGGCTTAAGGTTCTTTGGCAATCAGTCAATTGACAGTTCTTCCTTAAACTTTGTTGCTTATGTATAGCTGTGACGGCAATCATAGGTTTTGAACAGTCCCGAAATAAAGAAAACTTTATCAAGACTCTCTCTGAATTATTACAATAAATTTTCTTCCAATTTGTCCACCTTTGATGAGAAACAGTTACTGTGCTATCCTGTAACTTCTACAAGACTTACCCACATAGCCGTTGGGATCACGACCATCCAATGAGAATCTGTCGTTTAGGTAGATAGCCGTTTCCAAGGCTACCTCAGGACTTTCAGTCCATTCCAATATTTTCTTGGCCCAGTACATCCTCAGAAAACCATGCATTTTCCCTTCCCTTACCATTTGTATCTGTAATAAGAGTTAAACAAGTCATTCTAACGGTGTGGACAGAATATTATTAAAATTCTGAGGCAATCAGCTCTTTTGTCAAGAAAAACAAGAGGACCATGGGCCTTAACGGTCATCTGACTATTGGCACAATACAACACCTCAAGGAATATAGTAGTAGCAAACAATAAAGGCAATACAAAGAACTGTTTAAATAGAAGAAGTTTAGTTTCTGATATATCTGATGAATGAAGGTCCGCCATATGCTACAAGTCCAATATCCAGTCTCTTGGACTCTAGTTATTTTAGATTTTAGCCTTTTTTTTCCTCTGTGAGCTTGAATGAAGGTCAAGGTCATTCACTTGAACAAACTTGGTAGCCCTTCATCCCAGCATGTCACAGGCCCAATATCAGGTCTCTAAATGGTGCAAGATGACTATAGGTCAGATGATCAAAATTATAACATACTTCGATTTACAGTTCATGTTTGCCTTTACAGTAAATTGCAATAAATTGCAATAAGCTTGATGTGAATATGTTGAGTGATATTGCCAGCATATTTTACCTGTGCTGCATTCCACAGATCGTCGTGTGTTTTTCCTTCGGCCAGTTGATCCCTTGTGTACAGGAACTCTCGTTTGTCTGAGGCATGAATCTTCAGAGACTGTTTAGCCCAGTCGTAGGCACCTAGGGCAGGACCATTAGTACATCACATGACAGAATACTGATTTCTGATTGGTTTAACAGTACCATGGATAATTAGTGCATCACATGACAGAATACGGACTTCTGATTGGTTTAACAGTATCATGGATAATTAGTACATCACATGACAGAATACTGACTTCTGATTGGTTTAAAGTTGTATTGCTGCTAATTTCACTGTAACGATATGTAACTTAAACATTTGATATTTAAACATTGACATGTAACTTGATGATTTAGCTCCCCAAAAGCATATGTCGGCCTATAAGAGAGCCGAAATCTAGGAATCATATATTCCTGGTTTTGAATAAAGCGCCTTCAATCACCGACATGTTCAGTGACTTCGGGTTTTGTCGGATTCCTAATCGTATCACATGACTGACGTTCGACACGACCTGCACGTGGTAAGCCAGGTAACTAGCGTAAGCACACATGTGTTTGTTTACGTTTTCCTTCTGGCCTATATGAGCAAATCATGCTAGTATATGTCCACAGATTGAGTATTTGAAACATCAAATTTACACATTACCATAAAATGTTGTGTGTATCAAATATTGTAATGTGCGAGCATTATTTTCTTTGTAGATAGAGTCTGATGAGGTCGACCACATATTTTGTTTATGAAAAATTGTTGATATTTTCTCTTGGTTTCACAACTCTCGTTTTACTTCGAGATTGTCGCGACGATGTTCGGAAGAGTTCGGAATGATTTGGCATCTTTCGAGCCTATTTTTCACGTGTACACATTAAAAAGATTTTTTACTTTTATAATTAAAGATACTTCCAGTGCTGTCACTTTATAAAAAGTGATATAATTAGAAAGTTTAAACCTCAGGCAGACGGAGAAAAATATGTATAACACTTAAACAGTTTTCACTATGACCAAAAGAACGAAAGTTATAGACCATACAACTTTAACAGTACCATGGATAATAGGTACATCACATGACAGAATGCTGACTTCTGATTGGTTTTAAAGTACCATGGATCATAAGTACATCACCATCCTCGATACTCCAGGGATTCCGATCACTTATTATCTCTACATCCCTGGACTATCTCAAAGTAAAACTGGAGGCACCAGAATAAAATAGGTAAGGCCACACCAATTTGAAAAATAGTTCTTCAGGATTTTGGGGAAAAAAAGTGGGGCGAGAGTTGATTTTTATTTTTAAATTTTCATTTTCCCAAAAAAATGGGGCGAGCGGTATCAAAAATGAGAATATATACAAACATTAACACCAGGCTAAATCCATTATATTTCTGTTTTATTTACATGGGAGTTGTAGCATTTTATGTTTTGCGAGTCAAAAGAAAAGATATAAATAACATCATTAGCCTCTGTGCTTTTGACTTGTCTGAAAGACAAATCGTTGTCTGAACAATGTTCATGTAAAAAGATTTAAAGAAAACAAGGTTAAAAACCAATATAATGATAAATTCAACTTTTATTAACAATAATAATACCTGACTGCCATGCCTTGGCATTGACAAAAAATATGGTGGTTCGATACAGTTAGGCCTAAAAATTTCCCCTCGTTTAATTTTCTTTAAATTTGCTCACTGAAAGATTGGTTGATAAACTGTTTATTAAGGCTTTTATTTGAAATTTGACCGTGCGGTTTTGGAAATATTGTACTCTCAATAACCCTACTTTACCATCTGTTTTTCTCACAATTCAATTTTACACACATATTTTCAAAGCTTGGTAATTGACTGAAATATTACAAACAACAACATTTTGTGAATTGTGATTTTTTTACGCGAATGCGTATAAATGAGGCCTAAAAAGGGCCAATTTTGTATTTGAATTTCAAATGAAATACCTAATTACAAAAAAATATGTTTTTCTTTATTTTTTGTCCACATAATAAGACAGTGGTATGGGTTATGATGAAAGAATATGAAAAAAATTGACTGCGGAATTTTTGAGTAATTAGACTTTCTATATCCCTACCCCTAAAAAATGACTATTTTCACAATTATATTATTAGACCGAAATCGAGCGGTCATATTTTTATAAAGAACATCTTATATATTCCACATTATAAAGTGTAATAGTCTGATAATATAAATTTTTATAACTGTCAATTTTATATCACGATGCCACCGATTTGATGCTATACAAAGCTTCTGGTACAAATAAGCCTTTATTTTGCCTGGATAAAATATCTGAAAAATGAATATGGAAAATTCCGCGTAAAGATCCATTTCAGTTACCCTTTAGACAATCCATGATTTTATATTGTTTTAGCAGACAAATATTTTATCAAAATCTTTCCATCGTCAAGATATCTTAGCTTCAATAGTCGTTTGAGGCAGATATTCAAGTATAAATTTGAATTTGGCGCCAAAATTGTAGCTATGAAAAGCGTCTATGTGACAACGATCGAAGTTGATAACTTCAACTTGATCACAACAATGTCGATAAAATTGATGTCATCATACACAACTGTACGTCTTTGTATGTTTTGGAGGAGATATCTGCATATCTAATACACGTAGATATATATTTATTATCCGAAGTAAACTAAAACAGGTTTTTGGATCCTCAATATAACCTGTACGGCAAGTGTACAGTAGGTACACCTAAGAAAAAAATCTCTTATTCTGAATCCTCGATCTACGTTCAGCTGATTAGGCCTACAATAGACAGGAAAATAATTGGTCTTTGCCTGCATGTACATGTTTAGTTTCTATATCACAGATATAATACTGTTGTTGACACTAGCTTACATGTGCTTTTTCGTAAGATAGTATTTGATCAACTGAATCAGAGTACTTCCATGCATTTTCTCAAAACTGGAAATAGTTAGGCCTATGTCTTATCGCACATGTATACCAGTAAATCAAGTCTTGTTTCCCGAACGTGTTAGTGCTTATTGAAGATCATATTAGTCCGTTTGTATGAGATATGTAATTTGCTTTTCAAAAGATACATTTTTTTGTACATGTAGCTTTATGTTATATAAGCCTAGCCAAATTCAAAGATCTGACAACATTATTTTTTCTAGTTTGTCGAAACCTACCGTACAAACTTTGATTTTCACCCGGTATCAAGCTTTCGGCAAACTGAACTAAGTACAATATCGACAAATATGCCGTTTATCGACTATACTATCCTATTTTAATGTTAAAAGGTAAGATATCGTTAGACGGATACCATATAGATCGCTATTCTTCATAATCTTAGTCATTAAAGAGTTTATTGAATTGAACAAATCTTTAAACGTCTTACAGTACAGGGAACAACAACATCTCTGTCAAAAGTTCTCACAATTGCAATATAAACACCCTCCATTTTTCCATTAGTTTTTTCTTAATCTGGTTCCCTTTTGCGCTTAAACTTTCGTTTTCTTATCGGTTTAAGCGCTCAAGTGATAAGGATTTCAGCGTGTCTAAAGCAAAAACCAGAAATGGGAAGGGAAAAATCGGACTTTCGTTCTTCGGATTTCCGAGCATCTGGAATAGGGGCGGTACATTTTTTAAAATTTCATTTTGTAACTTTTCCATTTTAGGGGCGGGAAATCCGAAGAACTAGGTTTTAAATTGGTGTGGCCTAATTTAGTCCTTTGATATACATCAAAAGAGCCGTATAATGGTACACTGTGGTTGACTGTGTGGCTTTGAAGTTGGGTGTCTCTCTCTGTAGTCTTCAAAGAACATTTTTGCTGGCCTGTGATTCAGATTGTTTCCTCTGATCTGCCTTCAGTTTTTTTATGAGATTGTCTAGGGGTGTAGAGATTGTAAATGATCAGAACCCCTGGAGTATCGGGGATGGTACATCACATGACAGAATACTGACTTCTGATTAGTTAAACAATGCCATAGATCATTAATACATCACATGACAGAATACTGACTTCTGATTGGTTAAACAGTACCACAGATTGTTAGTACATCACATGACAGAATACTGACTTCTGATTGGTTAAACAGTACCACAGATTGTTAGTACATCACATGACAGAATACTGACTTCTGATTGGTTAAACAGTACCACAGATTGTTAGTACATCACATGACAGAATACTGACTTCTGATTTGTTAAACAGTACCATAGATTGTTAGTACTGTAGTCTACTCATCTTGAGTTGGTAAAAGTCGATAGTCTACTTGATACGATTATATTAGTCGATTTGATATTTTTCGATTAGCCCCTTACTAACCTCTATTAGTCGATTTGATCTTTTTCTATTAGCCTTTTACTAACCTCTATTAGTCGATTTGATCTTTTTCTATCAGTCCCTTACTAGTATTTTAAACATAAAACTCACCTTCAACAGAATCATACTTTTTATTGTAGAAGCAGAAATTATCAGATAATTCTCTTCTGATGACTGCTTCCTCAATAAATGCATTGACGCCTTCACTGGACTTACTGCGATATTTCCGTACTGTTAAAATACATCGCTGGACAGAGACTTGTCCTGTAAAGAACCAAAAAACTTATAAAACTTACAACAAAGACAATGTCAAAAAGGACTCAAAGTGTATAATTTTGTGAAGATGAATGTGGTCAAATAAGTGCTCCTTGCTATAGATACTTAGTAAACACAATTGCATGGCTATATGGTGACAGAAATATGTACCGAACCCTGTGGATTTACTAAACTGAACTGTACATTTTGCAACAGTAATACTTAAATTTTAGCCTAATGCATAGACACTTTTAATCAACCTGCATAGACACTTTTAATCAACCAAGTTAACATATATAAACATTAACATTCAAACTTCTGACTTTAAAACCTGAAGTACTGTGAAATCATTTATTTTCGTTGGGGTTTAATTTTCGTCGTTTTTGTTGTTTGGCCTTATGCAACGAAATTACATCCTCACGAAAATTAATCCATTTCAAAGTACAAACATGAAATGTACACTAAGTGACTACAGTCTGTAGTACAGGTGGTCGCTAGTATGTATACGTATTACGTAAGTTAAAAAGTAGAACAGACGCTTCTGAACAGTTTAATAGTCCTTTATTTTTTTATCAAATCCAATCTTGGTACATGTCATTTGATATTTAAGTATGTACATAAATATAAGAGAATCAAAGTGATAGTACTGTTCAGTCTTTACAAACACTACAAAATGTAATAATCATACCTGTAGGTCGGTCATTACTCGCTACACAAACCAGCTTTCCTAAATCCCATTGTGATAAGATCACGACGGTCACTCATGCGTTCAAATGTGTCAATTACCCAACGGGCATGTATGGGGCGGAGAGTGGATGTTTTTAAATCTATCACAATGTTTAGTTTACACATTACCTCATTTGCATAGAAGTCATGAAAGCGAAATTTTAAAATCTCTTTAAATTCATGGTTGACAGTTAAATCCAACGGCTGAAGTTTATCCGTGCACGAAGCGGGTGCATACAATGGCACAATGCCATTGTATTTCAGTAATGAAATGACCCAATCTGTACGATGGGCTTTGAACACATCAAAGATAGCGATGGCCTTTTGATCTACACGATCAAGTGGGAGAGAGTCCCTTACGTCATTTACATACAGCAAAATTATGTTTGTGATGTATCGTATCATTGAGTCCTCAGTACTCCAGTGCGATTCAGTTACTGTAATATCCTAGTTTTCTGGGAATTTCACAACATTCTTGGGTGTAGCCCTGTCGGTTTTACCGGGGTATATAAGCTGCGGTGGTAGAAGAGATCCAGATTTAGTAATAGCCAGAAGAAGTGTGATTTGACGTTTGTCATCAATACCGGCAATAGAAATTTGATTTGTACCTTTCGCCTCCATTGTCCATTCACCCCCGGGTACGAGTTGACACCCTGTTTGGTCCCAGTTGATAATCAACTCATCACTAATTTTCTTTGTCCATTCCTGTACATCTTTGTCCTAATTCCCCCAATAATAAAGGATTGCCTCTGGGCGATTTTGGCAGGGACAACAAAAACAAAGGGAAAACTAAAAACAATGATAAGAATAATTTAATTGTTGCTCATTTTACAGAAGTTACACCGAGAGGGGGTGGGGCTATATATAGAACCTAGCTAGGTCAATAGCGGTAACAAACTTCAACTATCAAAATCCAAGATGACTCCTTGGCGGCCATCTTGTTGATCAATCGTTCCCAAATCACAATATGCACAACTAGGGCCCTAGGGGAACCTACATGTGAAATTTGAGAAAGATCCATTCAATACTTTCTGAGAGGCAACTATCAAAATCCAAGATGACTCCTTGGCGGCCATCTTGTTGATCAATCGGTCCCAAATCACAATATGCACAACTAGGGCCCTAGGGGAACCTACATGTGAAATTTGAGAAAGATCCATTCAATACTTTCTGAGAAATAGCCATAACAAACTTTGAATATAAAAATCCAAGATGGCTGCCTGGCAGCACTCTTGATGACCGATCGGTCCCAAATCACAATATGCACAACTAGCGCCCTAGGGGAACCTACATATGAATTTTGAGACAGATCCCTTCAGTACTTTCTGAGAAATAGCAATAACAAACTTTAACTATCAAAATCCAAGATGGCGGCCTAGCGGCCATCTTCTTCACCGATTCGTCCAAAAATGTAATATGCACAACAAGGGCCCTAGGGGAACCTATATATTAAATTTGAGAAAGATCCCTTCAGCACTTTTTGAGAAATAGGGATATCAAACCTTAACTATCAAAATCCAAGATGGCCGCCTGGCGGCCATCTTGTTTTTCCTATCAGCCTCAAAATCTGTATGGCGCAAATAGGGACCAAGGGTAACCTCCATGTGAAGTTTGAACAAAATTCTTTCAGTAGTTTTCAAGAAATATCAATAACAAACTTCAACTGCCAAAATCAAAGATGGCTGCCTGGCGGCCATCTTGTTTTTCCGATCAGCCTCAAAATCTGTATGCCACAACTAGGGACCAAGGGTAACCTCCATGTGAAGTTTGAACAAAATCCCTTCAGTAGTTCTCAAGAAATATCGATAACAAACTTCAACTGAAAGATGGCTGCCTGGCGGCCATCTTGTTTTTCCGATCAGCCTCAAAATCTGTATGGCACAAATATATGGACCAAGGGGACCCTCCATGTGAAGTTTGAACAAAATCCCTGCAGCAGTTTTTAAGAAATAGTGATAACAAGCATTGTTTACGGACGGACGACGGACGACGGACAACGGACGGCGGACCACGGACGCAGGGCAATTTGAATAGAAAACAGGTACGGCACTTTATTAGCCCACCATCATCAGAGAAATTTGAGAATCATCAGATGGTGGGCTAATAAAGTGCCGTACCTGTTTTCTTTAATTTCACAAACGAGTCCCTCATACTCCTGACTGTAGTTTTGGAGACATTTCTGCCCAATTCACCCAAAAACTTTTTGGCTGCTTTAGTGACGCCTACTTCAACAGCTAATTTGGCAATTTTAGCACGTTGTTCGTCGTTATACTAATGGTAGTCACCACGTTTTCGTTTTTTTGGCGTTGTTAAATTATTTTCGACAACACTATCATTTGCTGTCTGAATTACGACAGCCTCATGTACAGTTTTGGCTTTTGCCGGATCGGGAAGACCAATGGTACATGAGGATTTCATCTTTCCCATTTTCAACCATTGTGTCAGATCCATTTCAAAGTCAGTCAAATAATGAGAAGGAAAGGTTCTATACAGTAGTATACCCGATGTGGGTATGAAAACATCTCACACCTGGACATACCTGGACGTATACAAGTACGTATTGTCAATGAAAACTACTCACTACTGTACAATATTTTGTAACACGTCTTCTTTATTGATCATGTGTGTAATATTCCATACCTCGTTACCGACGAAATAAAACATGCCCTGTGACGTCTTCCCACGAATTTAAATCCCCACGAAAGTGTTAAATTTTGTATTCAGTAAAAATTGAACCCAACGAAAATAAATGATTTCACAGTAGTAGATAAACATTATAAAATTCAAACTTCTGACTTTAAAACCTGAAGTAGTAGATAAACATTATAACATTCAAACATCCGACTTTAAAACCTGAAGTAGCAGATAAACATTATAACATTCAAACTTCTGACTTTAAAACCTGAAATAGCAGATAAACATTATAACATTCAAACTTCTGACTTTAAAACCTGAAGTAGCAGATAAACATTATAACATTCAAACTTCTGACTTTAAAACCTGAAGTAGTAGATAAACATTATAACATTCAAACTTCTGACTTTAAAACCTGATGTAGCAGATAAACATTATAACATTCAAACTTCTGACTTTAAAACCTGAAGTAGTAGATAAATATTATAACATTCAAACTTCTGACTTTAAAACCTGATGTAGCAGATAAACATTATAACATTCAAACATCCGACTTTAAAACCTGAAGTAGCAGATAAACATTATAACATTCAAACTTCTGACTTTAAAACCTGATGTAGAAGATAAACATTATAACATTCAAACTTCTGACTTTAAAACCTGAAGTAGCAGTTAAACATTATAACATTCAAACTTCTGACTTTAAAACCTGAAGTAGCAGATAAACATTATAACATTCAAACATCCGACTTTAAAACCTGAAGTAGTAGATAAACATTATAACATTCAAACTTCCGACTTTAAAACCTGAAGTAGCAGATAAACATTATAACATTCAAACTTCTGACTTTAAAACCTGATGTAGCAGATAAACATTATAACATTCAAACATCCGACTTTAAAACCTGAAGAAGTAGATAAACATTATAACATTCAAACTTCCGACTTTAAAACCTGAAGTAGCAGATAAACATTATAACATTCAAACTTCTGACTTTAAAACCTGAAGTAGTAGATAAACATTATAACATTCAAACATCCGACTTTAAAACCTGAAGTAGTAGATAAACATTATAACATTCAAACTTCTGACTTTAAAACCTGAAGTAGTAGATAAACATTATAACATTCAAACTTCTGACTTTAAAACTTGAAGTAGTAGATAAACATTATAACATTCAAACTTCCGACTTTAAAACCTGAAGTAGCAGATAAACATTATAACATTCAAACTTCTGACTTTAAAACCTGAAGTAGTAGATAAACATTATAACATTCAAACATCCGACTTTAAAACCTGAAGTAGAAGATAAACATTATAACATTCAAACTTCCGACTTTAAAACCTGAAGTAGCAGATAAACATTATAACATTCAAACATCCGACTTTAAAACCTGAAGTAGTAGATAAACATTATAACATTCAAACTTCTGACTTTTAAACCTGAAGTAGCAGATAAATATTATAACATTCAAACTTCTGACTTTAAAACCTGAAGTAGTAGATAAACATTATAACATTCAAACTTCTGACTTTAAAACCTGAAGTAGTAGATAAATATTATAACATTCAAACCTTTGTTTTCCATTTCTTTAAAGATAAAATGCATCAATAGTACTTGTGTAAATGAATATATATATATATTCCATTAACATACCAAAATGTATCCATGGAGATAAGTTACTGAGAGCATTTTTGTTTGGGTTGTTCCTGTCTGACGAGAAAAATCGGAGGCGGTTGTTACAAAAGGACTCGAGCATGGCTAGTCCTCCAATGGTTCCTGGCGTGGCCCACGTTACTTCCGGTACTGAATTGTCCACAGTTAGAGAGTTCCGTACACTGTCCCAGTCAGTCAGCTGTTAACAAATACTGAAAACACTAGATGGACCAGGTAATGTTGTTTCGTCTGTAGATACTTAATTCTACTCGCCCATTAAATACTGAGTTGGACATGTAAAGATTGGTGCGTGTATTTAACAGGACAATTCAGACTGACTAAGAGTACATTAAAATTTTCACATATATTGGAAACAAACCAGTTCTAATGGAAGTTGAATTAGTTGGTTTTACTATGAAATGCCAGAAAAGCCCACCTTCGTGAAATGCATGTGAAATGTACAATCTAGCTGGCTGTTGACTATTACACATTGTGGTTGGACGTCTTTTATGCTGAACACTGGCCCTTAACAGTGGAGTAATATGTAGAGTAGTATGTATACCTTAAATATATGCATTTTGCCACTGCGACTCCCATTACTCTAATGATAAACGTGATCTGCATCATATGAGCCAATAAATGCAGCCTAGACTTGGTGTAGTAATATCTACCTAAATGAATGTGAGTTCTGTTTACGGACACCATGTTAGTCCGCACGGGAAAATTGACATTGAAGTTGAATTAACCATTTTGGTTTTGAAACTTATGAAAAAATCTTTTAAACGTCTGGATAATTGAAAGTAAACTGAAAAGCTATTGATAAACATTGAAATTTTGTTATCTTTTCAATTTTTTTAAGGGACTATCTTTTATCACATTGAACTTGGCTGTTGAGGTTAAATGTCTGAAGCGGGAAATTCAAATGTTCACTCACATCTAAATTATGTTTTACATTGAACTAGGAAGTAAAATGTAAATATAACAATTAAAAGATTGTTAGATTGCATTTATTGGAAATATAAATGCAATCTGGATCACAGGGACCTGGCACAACTTTTTTAAACTAACAGTATACATATATATATATATTATAGTCTCAAGGGTATGAACTCGGCGGTCGAGAAAAACGGACCTATTTATTTTAAACCATGATTATTTTAATAAATGGGTTCTATACAACATTGACGGATATCTTACCTTAAAGAGAAATAATTTATCTTTCCATTGAGTGCTTGATGAACAAAATTGGCCAAGTATTGACGAAGTTATGGCTTGATGAATCGGGAAATTTACGATAAATATGCTAGGTAGACATTTCCCTGTCCGGTCGAAATGTCATCTCGGCTCTAATGGGCACCTCAAAAACCAAGCCAAAATCACAAAATCTACACTTGTGGTGGTACACAGTACCCCTAACTGTGTTCATCAACAATCTCCTTTGGAGGTGTCATGACCCGTACTTTGTAGAAACTCCATTTAAACATCGTGTAGCTCACTTACTTTAACCGTCACCGCCATGTTCATTTGTTCTTCGGAACGCTTCTAGAGTTTACCGACAAGCACAACATAACATAATTTGCATAATGTAGTCACGATATGTAAAGTCGAGAAGCGTTCCGAGAGAAAATGGACATGGCGGTGACGGTTAAAGTAAGTGAGCTACACGATGTTTAAATGGAGTTTCTACAAAGTACGGGTGATGACACCTCCAAGGTGATGACATCTCCACAGGAGATTGTTGATGAACACAGTTAGGGGTACTGTGTACCACCATAAGCGTTGATTTTGTGATTTTGGCTTGGTTTTTGACGTACCCATTAGAGCCGAGACGACATTTCGACCGGACAGGGAAATGTCTACCTAGCATATTTTTCGTAAATTTCCCGATTCATCAAGCCATAACTTCGTCAATACTTGGCCAATTTTGTTCATCAAGCACTCCATGGAAAGATAAATTATTTCTCTTTAAGGCAAGATATCCGTCAATGTTGTATAAAGCCCATTTATTAAAACAATCACGGTTTTAAAAAATAGGTCCGTTTTTCTCGACCGCCGAGTTCATACCCTTGATACTATAATATATATATGTATACTATTGGTTAAAAATTTTCGTGCCATGTCCCTGTGATCTGGGTGGCAGATAAATATTCAAAGCGCCGTAACGGGCGCTATTCTATTTATCTGCCACCCAGATTGCATTTATATCTCCAATAAATGCAATCTAACAATCTTTTAATTGTTAATTAGGTGCATGCTCCTGTCCAAAAACACATTTATCAACTCCTCGGTGGTTATGTATTGCATTTGTTTAACTTATGTGACACTGACTCAGGTGTGGGTACAGTATACATTAGTATTTTATAGTTACTTAATCGCATTGCTATACAATTTGGAATTTTAATAGTATCAATTAAAATACTTCACCATGCCGTGTAATTTGTCAATATTTTATGTTTATATATTTCATAAGGAACATAGAACAAAATATTTATGCCATATTTTGCTTCGTGGTTATGCAACAGAATTAGCCTGACTGAATTGTCCTTTAAAATCTATATTTAATACCGTAAGCTTTTGGAAACTTATTAGCCTGAAAAGTTTGAAGTACATGTATGTGAGACTAACTTTTCAAGAAATATACAGGTAAATCCAAAACTGGTAAAATGTGAAGAGAATAATTCTAAAATATTTCTATTTTGTTTTGTCGTACATTTGACATACTTTTGAATTAGAGTTTGGTTTGTGTGGGTGTTTACACACTGGTGGAAACTCCGTGAGAAAACCGGACAGTTGATTGTGGATCTTGTTTCTGATGGTTCGGGCACCATATTCCAACTTCGCTGACGCTTCCCAGCAGGGCACAATATTATGTGCATCAACCTGAAAATATCCAATATAGGAGTTAAAAAGTCTGTTTAAACGAAGACTTTTTTTGTTATTGTTTAACTTTATAATACAAACAAATCAAACAAATCTTACTCTAAAACTTTATCACACATATAACCCAATTTACAGTCCCTACTTACAAACTTACAACAAGTATAATGAAAAAGGCTAAGAAACCCAAACTTTGTTAAAAGATACATTTGTACTGTTTTAACAATGTAAAATACATAGTTTATCAATAATTTAAATGGCTGCACAACTATGGTAAGTATATTTATAGTTCAGTGCTAAATACAAGAGATCCCAGAGGGATCTTGGCACCCACCAAAGAAAGATCTATGTCTGACAATGGAAAGAGGGATCTTTTCCCTGCTTTTCAAACTTTTTCAAACACATGACATATAAAATTTGAGACAGATCGCTATAGTACTTTCTAAGAAATAGTGGTAACAAACTTAACAATGAAATCTAAGATGGCGGCCGGTTGGCCATCTTGTTTACCGATCAGTCCTGAAAGGCATTATGCATCAGTCCTAAAAGGTACTATGCACAACTAGGGTACAAGGGGAACCTACACATAAAATTTGAGAAAGATCCCTTCAGTACTTTCTGAGAAATAGTGGTGACAAACTTTAACAATCAAAATCCAATATTGTTGACCGATCGGTCCCAAAATGCAATATGCACAACTAGGGCCCTAGGGGAACCTATATATGAAATTTGAGAAAGATCCCTGCAGTACTTTTTGAGAAATAGCGGTAACAAACTTTAACTATCAAAATCCAAGATGGCTGCCTGTCGGCCATCTTGTTGACCGATCAGTCCCAAAATGCACTATGCACAACTAGAGTCCTAGGGAAACCTGTACATAAAATTTGAGAAAGATCCCTTCAGCACTTTTTGAGAAATAGCGGTAACAAACTTTAACTATCAAAATCCAAGATGGCCGCCTGTCGGCCATCTTGTTGACCGATCGGTCCCAAAATGCAATATGCACAACTAGAGTCCTAGGGGAACCTACATATGAAATTTGAGAAAGATCCCTTCAGCACTTTCTGAGAATTAGCGGTAACAAGAATTGTTAACGGACGGACGGACGGACGGAAGGACGGAGGACGGACGGACGGACGGACGGACGACGGACGACGGACGAAAGGCGATTTGAATAGCCCACCATCTGATGATGGTGGGCTAAAAATGTATAATGATCAGTTCTAATTACTCTTTTTTTGAGTAAACGTTATTCTAATATTATTTAACTGCTTATTTGTTGATCTTTTTCCCTTAAGCTTTTGTCTTATAAATTACCTGACAAAATGGTACGCTTTTTGGGAGTTTTTCTTTGACATCGCTAACCCAGCTTGTCGGAGTCCTTAAGGGCGAGAAATCTGTCACCACCCCTCCAATGTCATTCTGTTCAACAAAACTGGGCAAGACATCCATGGCATAGCCTTGTAGTAAATGGAAGTCAATATCAAGGGAACGACATTCCTACAAAATGAAAGCATATGTGGAATTCAATATCAAGGGAACGACATTCTTACAAAAGTAAAGCATATGTGGAAGTCAATGTCAAGGGAACGACATTCCTACAAAAGTAAAGCATATGTGAAAGTCAATGTCAAGGGAACAACATTCCTACAAAATGAAAGCATATGTGGAAGTCAATATCATGGGAACGACATTCCTACAAAAGTAAAGCATATGTGGAAGTCAATATCATGGGAACGACATTCCTACAAAAGTAAAGCATATGTGGAAGTCAATATCATGGGAACGACATTCCTACAAAAGTAAAGCATATGTGGAAGTCAATATCAAGGGAACAACATTCTTACAAAAGTAAATCATATGTGGAAGTCAATATCAAGGGAAAGACATTCCTACAAAAGGAAAGCATATGTGGAAGTCAATATCAAGGGAACGACATTCCTACAAAAGTAAAGCATATGTGGAAGTCAATGTCAAGGGAACGACATTCCTACAAAAGTAAAGCATATGTGAAAGTCAATGTCAAGGGAACGACATTCCTACAAAATGAAAGCATATGTGGAAGTCAATATCATGGGAACGACATTCCTACAAAAGGGAAGCATCCATGGTAGTCAATATATATATCTGTTTGACAACCTGACCACATACAGATTAATGTATTACCTGTTTGACCACCTGACCACATACAGATTAATGTTACGTGTTTTACCTCCTGACCACATACAGATTAATGTATTACCTGTTTGACCACCTGACTACATACAAATTAGTGAATTACCTGTTTGACCACCTGACCACATACAGATTAATGTTACCTGTTTGACCACCTGACCACATACAGATTAATGTTACCTGTTTTACCTCCTGTCCACATACAGATTAATGTATTACCTGTTTGACCTCCTGACCACATACAGCTTAATGTATTACCTGTTTGACCTCCTGACCACATACAGATTAATGTATTACCTGTTTGACCTCCTGACCACATACAGATTATTGTTACCTGTTTAACCACCTGACCACATACAGATTAAGGTTACCTGTTTGATCAACTGACCACATACAGATTAATGTATTCCCTGTTTGACCTCCTCTCCACATACAGGTTAATGCTACTTGTTTGACCACCTGACCAGATACAGATTAATGTATTACCTGTTGACCTCCTGACCACATACAGATTAATGTATTACCTGTTTGACCACCTGACCACATACAGATTAATGCTACCTGTTTGACCACCTGGCCACATACAGATTAATGCTACCTGTTTGACCACCTGGCCACATACAGATTAATGTTACCTGTTTTACCTCCTGACCACATACAGATTAATGTTACCTGTTTGACCTCCTGACCACATACAGATTAATGTATTACCTGTTTGACCTCCTGACCACATACAGATTAATGTATTACCTGTTTGACCACCTGACCACATACAGATTAATGTATTACCTGTTTGACCACCTGACCACATACACATACAGATTAATGTATTACCTGTTTGACCTCCTGTCCACATACAGATTAATGTATTACCTGTTTGACCTCCTGACCACATACAGATTAATGTATTACCTGTTTGACCTCCTGACCACATACAGATTAATGTATTACCTGTTTGACCTCCTGACCACATACAGTTAAGTTACCTGTTTGACCAACTGACCACATACAGATTAATGTATTACCTGTTTGACCTCCTCTCCACATACAGATTAATGCTTCCTGTTTGACCACCTGACCACATACAGATTAATGTATTACCTGTTTGACCTCCTGACCACATACAGATTAATGTATTACCTGTTTGACCTCCTGACCACATACAGATTAATGTATTACCTGTTTGACCACCTGACCACATACAGATTAATGCTACCTGTTTGACCACCTGGCCACATACAGATTAATGCTACCTGTTTGACCACCTGGCCACATACAGATTAATGTTACCTGTTTTACCTCCTGACCACATACAGATTAATATATTACCTGTTTGACCTCCTGACCACATACAGATTAATGTTTACCTGTTTGACCTCCTGACCACATACAGATTAATGTATTACCTGTTTGACCTCCTGACCACATACAGATTAATGTATTACCTGTTTGACCTCCTGTCCACATACAGATTAATGTATTACCTGTTTGACCTCCTGTCCACATACAGATTAATGTATTACCTGTTTGACCTCCTGACCACATACAGATTAATGTATTACCTGACTGACCTCCTTTCCACATAGAGATTAATGTATTACCTGACTGACCTCCTTTCCACATAGAGATTAATGTATTACCTGTTTGACCTCCTGACCACATACAGATTAATGTATTACCTGACTGACCTCCTTTCCACATAGAGATTAATGTATTACCTGTTTGACCTCCTGACCACATACAGATAATCTTACCTGTTTGACCACCTAACAACATACAGATTAATGTTACCTGTTTGACCACCTGATCACATACAGATTAATGTTACCTGTTTGACCACCTGACCACATACAGATTGATGTATTACCTGTTTGACCTCCTGACCACATACAGATTAATGTATTACCTGTTTGACCACCTGACCACATACAGATTAATGTTACCTGTTTGACCTCCTGACCACATATATTACCTGTTTGACCTCCTGACCACATACAGATTAATGTATTACCTGTTTGACCTCCTGACCACATACAGATTAATGTAACCTGTTTGACCACCTGGCCACATACAAATTAATGTTATACCTGTTTGACCTTCTGACCACATACAAACTAATGTATTACCTGTTCGACCTTCATCAGTCCCTTTATCATGAAGCCGTAGTGTCGTATTGTGGCCTCCAGGAATTTTGGTACCAGACAGAAGCACACCACTAGGGGGACTTTTAGTTTAAGTGCCAATCGTTGAGCATACAGCATAGCCCAGTTATCTGAAACGAAGTCATTCAGGTTAACAACATGTGATTAATCCAATTAACATTAATTATCATGGATACATACATGCATGGTACATCCAATTATTATCAAGGTTGCATTACAATATCCACAAGGGTTTTTTTCACAGTGAGATTTATAGTCCATGGGTGGATATAACAACAGCGTACCAACCTCTGGAGTATTGAGGATGTAACGACTGGGAAATTTACCCCTGGGGAATTGAGGATATAATGATAATGTACCAATCTCTGGAGTATTGAGGATGTAATGACAGGAAAAGTTACCCCTGGGGAATTGAGGATATAATGACAGTGTACCAACCTCTGGAGTATTGAGAATGTAATGACAGGGAAAGTTACCCCTGGGGAATTGAGGATATAATGACAGTGTACCAACCTCTGGTGTATTGTGGATGTAATGACAGGGAAAGTTACCCCAGGGGAATTGAGGATATAACGACAGTGTACCAACCTCTGGAGTATTGAGAATGTAACAACAGGGAAAGTTACCCCTGTGGAATTGAGGATATAACGACAGTGTACCAACCTCAGGAGTATTGAGGATGTAACGACAGGGAAAGTTACCCCTGGGGAATTCAGGATATAACTACAGTGTACCAACCTCTGGAGTATTGCGAATGTAACAACAGGGAAAGTTACCCCTGGAGAATTGAGGATATAACGACAGTGTACCAACCTCTGGAGTATTGAGGATGTAACAACAGGGAAAGTTACCCCTAGGGAATTGAGGATATAACTACAGTGTACCAACCTCTGGAGTATTGAGGATGTAATGACAATGAAAGGTATACCCCTAGGGTATTGAGGATGTAATGACAGGGAAAGTTACCAAAGGTGAATTGAGGATATAATGACAGTGTACCAACCTCTGGAGTATTGAGGATGTAATGACAGGGAAAGTTACCCCTGGGGAATTGAGGATATAACGACAGTGTACCAACCTCTGGAGTATTGAGGATGTAATGACAGGGAAAGTTACCCCTGGTGAATTGAGGATATAATGACAGTGTACCAACCTCTGGAGTATTGAGAATGTAACGACTGGGAAAGTTACCCCTGGGGAATTGAGGATATAACGACAGTGTACCAACCTCTGGAGTATTGAGGATGTAATGACAGGAAAATTTACCCCTGGGGAATTGAGGATATAACGACAGTGTACCAACCTCTGGAGTATTGAGAATGTAACGACAGGGAAAGTTACCCCTGTGGAATTGAGGATATAACGACAGAGTACCAACCTCTGGAGTATTGAGGATGTAATGACAGGGAAAGTTACCCCTAGGGAATTGAGGATATAACGACAGTGTACCAACCTCTGGAGTATTCAGAATGTAATGACAGGGAAAGTTACCCCTGTGGAATTGAGGATATAACGACAGTGTACCAACCTCTGGAGTATTGAGGATGTATCGACAGGGAAAGTTACCCCTGGGGAATTGATGATATAATGACAGTGTACCAACCTCTGGAGTATTGAGGATGTAACGACAGGGAAAGTTACCCCTGTGGTATTAAGGATATAACGATAGTGTACCAACCTCTGGAGTATTGAGGATGTAACGACAGGGAAATTTACCCCTGGGGAATTGAGGATAAAATGACAGTGTACCAACCTCTGGAGTATTGAGGATGTAACGACAGGGAAAGTTACCCCTGGGGAATTGAGGATATAACGACAGTGTCCCAACCTCTGGAGTATTGAGGATGTAATGACAGGGAAAGTTACCCCTGGGGAATTGAGGATATAATGACAGTGTACCAACCTCTGGTGTATTGAGGATGTAATGACAGGGAAAGTTACCCCAGGGGAATTGAGGATATAACGACAGTGTACCAACCTCTGGAGTATTGAGGATGTAACAACAGAGAAAGTTACCCCTGTGGAATTGAGGATATAACGACAGTGTACCAACCTCAGGAGTATTGAGGATGTTACGACAGGGAAAGTTACCCCTGGGGAATTGAGGATATAACGACAGTGTACCAACCCCTGGAGTATTGAGGATGTAATGACAGGGAAAGTTACCCCTGGGGAATTGAGGATATAATGACAGTGTACCAACCTCTGGAGTATTGAGAATGTAACGACAGGGAAAGTTATCCCTGGGGAAATGAGGATATAACTACAGTGTACCAACCTCTGGAGTATTGAGGATGTAATGACAGGGAAAGTTACTCCAGGGGAATTCAGGATATAACGACAGTCTGGAGTATTGAGAATGTAACGACAGGGAAAGTTACCCCTGTGGAATTGAGGATATAACGACAGTGTACTAACCTCAGGAGTATTGTGGATGTAACGACAGGAAAAGTTACCCCTGGGGAATTGAGGATATAACGACAGTGTACCAACCTCTGGAGTATTGAGAATGTAACGACAGGGAAAGTTATCCCTGGGGAAATGAGGATATAACTACAGTGTACCAACCTCTGGAGTATTGAGGATGTAATGACAATGAAAGGTATACCCCTAGGGTATTGAGGATGTAATGACAGGGAAAGTTACCCCAGGGGAATTGAGGATATAATGACAGTGTACCAACCTCTGGAGTATTGAGGATGTAATGACAGGGAAAGTTACCCCTGGGGAATTGAGGATATAACGACAGTGTACCAACCTCTGGAGTATTGAGGATGTAATGACAGGGAAAGTTACCCCTAGGGAATTGAGGATATAACGACAGAGTACCAACCTCTGGAGTATTGAGGATGTAATGACAGGGAAAGTTACCCCTAGGGAATTGAGGATATAACGACAGTGTACCAACCTCTGGAGTATTCAGAATGTAATGACAGGGAAAGTTACCCCTGTGGAATTGAGGATATAACTACAGTGTACCAACCTCTGGAGTATTGAGGATGTAATGACAGGGAAAGTTACCCCTGGAGTATTGAGGATGTAATGACAGGGAAAGTTACCCCTGGGGAATTGAGGATATAATGACAGTGTACCAACCTCTGGAGTATTGAGGATGTAATGACAATGAAAGGTATACCCCTAGGGTATTGAGGATGTAATGTCAGTGTACCAACCTCTGGAGTATTGAGGATGTTACGACAGGGAAAGTTACCACTGTGGAATTGAGGATATAACGATAGTGTACCAACCTCTGGAGTATTGAGGATGTAAGGATTAGAAGAAAAATAAAACAATTAATTTGAAACACTATTTGCATTTTTAAAACTTTTTTAAATTCCTGAATTCCGGAAACCGGATTCCGGCTCCATTATTAGATACCAAGTGCTACTTCCTACATTGAACAGAGATCGTTTTTACACAAGAAAAACTCCTTGCTTATGTCGAAAAAAAAAATAATTAGACGACTAATAATGTAAGTTAACTCTGGAAACATTGTTGTATTACTTAAAAGCAGTTAACTATTGTTTTTATTAGCTTGAATGTCTGTAAAACGTCTCTGAACTGAAGGTGTACCTAGCGACCTAGTTATGCTCATTTCGATTTTGTTTTCATTTTGTGAAATAAAAATTGTTTCTGATCCCAAATGTTTTGTTTTAAGTAATGTAGACTAGTCTATATTTACACATTTTAGGAATGAAAATCTGGTTCAAATCATCAACACAGATGTCATTGAATTGATCAGTTTTTATTGGGAAATTTGGCTTCAAAATTGGGAAAATAAGGCATTTTTTGGCTAGGGGAAACAGCCGAAGTTCGGCTGTAGATTCGGTCAAAAAAAAACCACTGGAAGTTACTATAATTGTCATTAAATTCATGATTATTCAACCCTAAACTATGTCACAACTGATGGCTCTATGTGCAACAACAGACGAAACAGGTTATTTGATCCTTCGCTATACATAACAAGAGCCCACCAAAGAATGATAAATATCTGACAAAGGAAAGATGGATCTTTTCTCTACTTTTTAAACTTTTTCAAACATACTACATATAAAATTTGAGACAGATCGTTTCAGTACCTTTTGAGAAATAGCGGTAAGAAACTTCAACTATCAAAATCCAAGATGACTACTTGGTGGCCATCTTGTTGATCAATCGGTCCAAAATCACAATATGCACAACTAGGGCCCTCGGGGAACCTACATATGAAATTTGAGACAGATCCCTTCAGTACTATCTGAGAAATAGCGATAACAAACTTTAACTATCAAAATCCAAGATGGCGGCCTGGCGGCCATTTTGTTCACCGATTGGTCCAAAAATACAATATGCACAACTAGGGCCCTAGGGGAACATAAATATTTTCTTTTTTTTTTTACCTGGCACAGTTTATTTCACACTGATTATTATATTTATAAGTGTAGAAAGTTAGCTTAAACTAAACATACAACGTCAAACTCATACATATTTCTATATCTTATGGGATCGTGGATTTAAATGTACATGTTTTACACCATCTAATGATTAATCAAGCAATTCTAATCTTATCCATAATCTAAATTTTAGAAATTCTGCAAGTGATAAGAGAGCCTACCCAAATAGACAAAGGTAGCATAATCCTTTAACAGATTTAACAGATCAATACATGTAACCGGGTCAATGACCGACAGGTGTGAAATGTTGCATTATCTATCTAACCTACATGTACGTATTAAATTTGAAAAAGATCCCTTCAGCACTTTTTGAGAAATGGGGATATCAAACCTTAACTATCAAAATCCAAGATGGCCGCCTGGCGGCCATCTTGTTTTTCCTATCAGCCTCAAAATCTGTATGGCACAACTAGGGACCAAGGGTAACCTCCATGTGAAGTTTGAACAAAATCCCTTCAGTAGTTCTCAAGAAATATTGATAACAAATTTCAACTGCCAAAATCAAAGATGGCTACCTGGCAGCCATCTTGTTTTTCTGATCAGCCTCAAAATCTGTATGGCAGAACTAGGGATCAAGGGTAACCTCCATGTGAAGTTTGAACGAAATCCCTTCAGTAGTTCTCAAGAAATATCGATAACAAACTTCAACTGCCAAAATCAAAGATGGCTGCCTGGCGGCCATCTTGTTTTTCCTATCAGCCTCAAAATCTGTATGGCACAACTAGGGACCAAGGGTAACCTCCATGTGAAGTTTGAACAAAATCCCTTCAGTAGTTCTCAAGAAATATTGATAACAAATTTCAACTGCCAAAATCAAAGATGGCTGTCTGGCAGCCATCTTGTTTTTCCGATCAGCCTCAAAATCTGTATGGCACAACTAGGGACCAAGGGTAACCTCCATGTGAAGTTTGAACAAAATCCCTTCAGTAGTTCTCAAGAAATGATGATAACAAATTTCAACTGCCAAAATCAAAGATGGCTGTCTGGCAGCCATCTTGTTTTTCCGATCAGCCTCAAAATCTGTATGGCACAACTAAGGACCAAGGGTAACCTCCATGTGAAGTTTGAACAAAATCCCTTCAGTAGTTCTCAAGAAATATTGATAACAAACTTCAACTGCCAAAATCAAAGATGGCTGCCTGGTGGCCATCTTGTTTTTACGATCAGCCATAAAATCTGTTTGGCACAAATATGGACCAAGGGGACCCTCCATGTGAAGTTTGAACAAAATCCTTGCAGCAGTTTTTGAGAAATAGTGATAACAAGCATTGTTTACAGACGGACCACGGATCACGGACGCAGGGCAATTTGAATAGCCCACCATCTGATGATGGTGGGCTAAAAATTGACTTTGAATTTGGGAATCGCTCTCCTAGGGTTGAATATACATGTGATAGTTGTCCCTGGAATATCGAGAGAGCAACTTTGTATGCTGTTACTGCATTTTGAGTGATTTATTTGTGATATTTCTGACCTTGAACTCTCTGATCTCTTGACATCCAGTACAGCACGCCACTGCAGGATTCTGGGAAGTCGTGGCTCTTGGATAATACACGTACACGCTTCTTGTTGAATTTGAAGTCTGCCACAGAAGCACACACTGCCTTTCTGAGGTCGGCTATCTGGGCTGTAAATTCACTTGGTTCTGTTGAGCTGGTCTTTGGTTTTTTGGATGTTGTGCCATTTTCCTCTGATTGGGTGACAGGGCCAAGCTTACGTTTTACTGACTCTCTCTTCTGACTGTCAGACATAATTTCTTGTAAAAGAGAAAATTCAAAATTCAAAGAGCTTCTGAGATTGAGAAAAGAGTAAAACGTACATTTAAGCCACAGTGACCTGATTCAAGTCATAGTACGTATATTAGATATGCTCTGTTTGTCACTATTTCCATTAGGTAATATGTGCATGGTCATGTGATGTTCAATATATAGAATATTGACTCAGTGTTTCCGTTTTCAGAAACATCGAGTCAATATTCTTTTGGGAACTTCAGTGCCAAAACGCTGCATTCTTCAGGGTGGTGTTCTCTAGATCTGTGACCAATGCTTTTCTTGTAATTAATAAACACATTTAGAGATTGTTTTTGAATTTTGTTTAAGAAATGACATGTCTAATATAAAAATTGAGGACCTTGTAGAAATGAAATAATGACCTCAGGCTACTTCCTCAGTCATTTTTTATTCTACGCAGGCAATATTTATAACACCATAGATATATTTCTATTTTCCACCATACATTTCAATTAATGTTACAAAAAACATAGGTCTATCAATATAGTACTGTCCATAACAGAAACATAAATGTACATCTATATGTTTCTTTCCACATGTAAAAGCAGCAGGTCTGTGTTTTTTGTACATAGCTCTGTCACTCAGCTGATGGAGCTTAATTCTTTGACACAGTCGGTAGAGCCATAGATTTCGCATCGAAGTGCGGGTTCGATTCCTGGTCGGTGCACTAGACAGGAATCATGTGTAATTTCCCTCTTCATCTATATTGGCGCCCAACTAAAAAACTCATATGGCCACAGATGTATGGCCACAGAATGTACATGCATGGTTAGAGAGATTTAGGAAATCTAAAAAAAAACAGCTATGAGGAGAAGTACGTGGTTTGTACATAGTGTTCAATTTGTAATACGGTCTCTATATCACTCAGCTGCCGCAGCATATATTGCTTCTTTGGCTCAGTCAGTAGAACTGTAGATTGGAGACCCTGTTTTGATTTCTGGTCAGGTCATATACATGTGTATTTTCCATGTTCTTCTGGACATACATGTACAATGTAGGTTTTAATTGATTAATATCACAAACTTATATACTAGTATTTAGTGGGTCTTTGACTTACTAGCATGTAAAATATTTGTCAATACTGTACAGGAGAGGAGAAAATGTACCGCCCAGAACGCGGAAACAATAGTCAAATATGCTCTACTGCTGATCGACCCAGTCACAAAGGATACATTTAAAGTCTACAGGGAATGGAAAATGATATTAAGATATGTTATTCTGTTTGATCTCCTGACAAGAATGTTGAAAACCGCATCAAAATCGGCCGCTTCAGTACCGAGATACCGCCCTCCGAAGTGCTCGATTTTTACCTGTATATCAACTGCCAATCAGGGAATCGGCCGCTCACGCTGATTTGGGGAATAACTGGATGTGACGTCACGAGGACAACGGCAGTGAGGTGTTTGGTAGTGGGGTTATAGCACAAAGGTGGACATATATGTATTCCTAAAATGGGGTTACGAGAATTTTATAGATATATATACAGTTTACAGTTATGGTGAAGATTTAACTATATACAAAAGATCCCAGAGGGATCTTGGCACCCACCAAAGAATGATCTATATCTGACAAAGGAAAGATGGATCTTTTCTCTACTTTTTAAACTTTTTCAAACATACTACATATAAAATTTGAGACAGATCGTTTCAGTACCTTTTGAGAAATAGCGGTAAGAAACTTCAACTATCAAAATCCAAGATGACTCCTTGGCGGCCATCTTGTTGATCAATCGGTCCCAAATCACAATATGCACAACTAGGGCCCTAGGGGAACCTACATGTGAAATTTGAGAAAGATCCATTCAATACTTTCTGGGAAATAGTGATAACAAACTTTGAATAACAAAATCCAAGATGTCTGCCTGGCGGCCATCTTGTTGACCGATTGGTCCCAAAATGCACAACTAGGTCCCTAGGGGAATCTACATATGAAATTTGAGACAGATCCCTTCAGTACTATCTGAGAAATAGCCATAACAAACTTTAACTATCAAAATCCAAGATGACTCCTTGGCAGCAATTTTGTTGACCGCTCGGTCCCAAATCACAATATGCACAACTAGGGCCCTAGGGGAACCTACATATGAATTTTGAGACAGATCCCTTCAGTACTTTCTGAGAAATAGCGATAACAAACTTTGAATAACAAAATCCAAGATGGCTGCCTGGCGGCCATCTTGTTAACCGATCGTTCCCAAAATGCAATATGCACAACTAGGTCCCTAGGGGAACCTACATATGAAATTTGAGACAGATGAAATAGCCATAACAAACTTTAACTATCGAAATCCAAGATGGCGGCCTGGCGGCCATCTTGTTCACAGATTGGTCCAAAACTGCAATATGCACAACAAGGGCCCTAGGGGAACCTACATATTAAATTTGAGAAAGATCCCTTCAGCACTTTTTGAGAAATGGGGATATCAAACCTTAACTATCAAAATCCAAGATGGCCGCCTGGCAACCTCCATGTGAAGTTTGAACAAAATCCCTTCAGTAATTCTCAAGAAATATCGATAACAAACTTCAACTGCCAAAATCAAAGATGGCTGCCTGGCGGCCATCTTGTTTTTCCGATCAGCCTCAAAATCTGTATGGCACAAATATGGACCAAGGGGACCCTCTATGTGAAGTTTGAACAAAATCCCTGCAGCAGTTTTTTAAGAAATAGTGATAACAAGCATTGTTTATGGACGGACGATGAACGACGGACGGCGGACAATGGACGGCGGACGACAGACCACGGACGCAGGGCGATTTGAATAGCCCACCATCTGATGATGGTGGGCTAATAAAATAGGAAATATTGCAACTGAAATCATGCTAAATACATAAGTAGATTAGCGGAAATTATAAGTTATTTATGTTTCTGGTATAAGCCAGGTGTACCTTGTGTAAAAACTGTTAAGTAGAGATATTATCTCTGTTTTACCAGCTTACTAAATTATCAAACCTGGGAAATATTCAATTTTCATAATGTCATATAAAAAGAGACGAATTCGAAAAATGATGGTCATATAACTATCCATTTGAATATGTTTCTGTGTAAATAAAAATTCACTTCGCCTATGGATTTCAAGAATCAGCATAACGAAAAGAAAAGGTGTTAAATGTATTTCATAGTTCAATACATGTTAATATCATAGACATAAATTGGGAGTGGGAGTAAATTAAAAAAAAATAAACCACTTGAGAAATTGAATTTCAAATACATAATTCATTTATAGCTGTAACGAGTCTATTTTCCTTTTATAGCTACATGTACAAGTACATGTATGAGAACATGTGTTATTTTAACAATATTCAACAGTACATTTATTAGTCATATAGATTACCATTATTAGTATTATATAATGATCGATATTGACCAAAATTCACAAAGAATTGGATATCCAAAATCTAGCAACTACCAGAAATATCAAAATTCTGACATTGTGCATCATATTTGCATTGTTCTTTCTCGACATGCCATTTGTAAATAATTTTGTAGTTTCTGTTATAAGAATACATATACATATAACTAGAAATATATATACGAGACAAATGTATACATTGGTCATTCTGAAATATACAATTATGTATACATCTAGTGATTTATACACTTGTTATATGTTATGTTCGAACGGTATATTTTACTGTAAACCAAGGATTAATAAGTGTAAACAAATATGACATTATACAGCAATTAAATGATTGTCCATCGCTAACTTACCTGTGATCTTACTTTTGACACCTGACGTGAGCTAATCAACGAAGCGTGACAGGTCACTAAACACCTTTCTTACGTAATCCGGTTATTAGCCCCCTCATTTGTCTCGGTTGACCACGCGTTTTAGTTATTGCAGTATACAGGTAAAGAGATAAACGCAGCACGACATTGGCTATTCGGAAGTACAGTTCTGATTTTGTTCTGTACTTGATATCTGCAACTTGGATTAGACATAGACATCTTCAGTCTTTTTTTCGTCTTACTCGTGCATGATTTATTTTTTCAATTAAAGACACTAATAAATGAACTTGAGCGAAATATCAACAAGTCGTCGGATGTATTGTATTATATGAAAGCTGATTGTATTTCGTCCAAAAAAAAAAAGGGATCGATTTCAGATATAACGCAATTAGTAGATGCATTTACATATATGCAAAAATTCTGTTTAGAATCATAACTTAATTTGTATGGGTAGGTTATATGAAAAAGTCAGAAATTTGTAAAGCGGGTTTGACCAGTACAACGACCAGAGTCAGGTTTTGGATAACATAGTCAAGAATCCTTTACATAATATTCATGTATATGTGGTTCCATATATCGTAGATTTACAACGTACGTGGATTATTATACACATTATGTTGTATAATGTTGTGCAGAAATCGCGCAGAAATGTTCATTTATCGACAGGTACATCAATATATGCATGTATGTATATATGTTTCTGATGCATGGTATAAATCCCTATTTTCAAGCGTATTCCAAACTCATATCTGTGATTAAGGATAATATTAAATAGGTATAGGACATGTACACAGGTACTTGTGTCTGTAAAAATCGATATTTACAAACAGATTGTTTATATTAGATGGCAGACACAGAAAATCGCCACTCTATCTTATGCGAGTAGAGTAGGTCCCGTTGTCCTCGTGACGTCACAGGTCAGGGGTCCCGAATCGGGGTCAATGGCTTGTGGCTTCAGGTGTGTTCTAGAGAAAAGTCGCATTATCTCTAATACCGTATTCGCTATGAAACTTGTACTTTCTCCATTCCAAATTTTATACAATGACACATGTATTTAGCCTTATATACCAAACCGTTCCGTGTACACTTTAAGTACTCCTTTTTCCCCACACACCATCACACACTGGAATCTCCTCCCTGTGGCAACAGTACAAAACACATCTGTATATAACCCCTTTCCCCACGCCACTGAGCCGATCACCTCACCTAAAATCGTCAATAACGACGGATGGTGATACACCAAAGAAGAAGAAGTCCCCGCCGTCAGTCACAGTACTAGTACGTACTAGTCATGTCAAACGAAATATCAACTTCTGACTGACTTTTAGGTGACAGTAGACAAGTATAATGATTTTCAAAAAAGCAGTCATAGCGTATCTAGTACATGTAGCATGCTATGTTAGCTTTTGCTTTTCGGTAGGAGCAAGATGTTATTAATAGTGCACGGCGTCTAAATGGAAAGATCGGGGATTAGAATACGTACTTAAATATGATGAAGGCAGCTAAGCAACACGTTCACGTTGACTTACTGTCGAATGTCGATCACAAGCTAGCGTCACCACACGTGGAGTTTCGTAATATCAACAAGCAACGGGAACCTTCAGTATTTTTCCTAAAGTAGAATGTATTATAATTAGTTTACGGAAAATGTCGAAGATTCTCGATTACTACGATAACATTCGGAACTCTTCGGGGAAACCTTAATTATTACCGCGTTTTATTATTAAAGGCCCACTACCCGTGTAAATTATACACCTCTTTAAAACGTTTCTTTGGCAGAATAAATGTTAAATTATGGATACTTTTGTTTCTGATATTTTATTATTAGATCAACTAATGATCAAATTGGATGCAAATAGCCGTGAAATTGGTCACAGTTCTAGCGATATGTACATTTAGTCTTTTAATATAGTCAATGAAATATATGTGTTTATCACGGAGACTAAGAACGGACTGTGGGTCATAGACAAAAAATTGTTCGAACACAATCATATTTCATTCGAAAGCTTTAATTTTATTTTTCCATAGCCTCGGTAAAAAACAATAACTTTAATACAGATGGCTTTTGCTGGAAATACTTTCGAATTAACTTCATACAAACATCTTATTATTGCATATGCATAAGGTGTGAATATATATATAGAAAGGAGAAGAAATCAGAGAATATTGCATTTTGCAATAACGATAGTGAGGGTGAATTTTATTTCCTTAAAAATGCAAGATGTATGAAGATTTCATATTGGAAAACCACATGTTTAAGTTGGTTCAATTACTTAATGCACAAAATATAAAAGAATAAAATAATCTTTCTAACTATATTTCATTAGCTCTAGAAAAGAACATTACTGTAATTAAGTTATCAAACACCATAAATATAAAGATGCAATCCATCCAAAGAAAACAATGATATCGATCACAAAATCACGAATGTTCATATATTATCTACTAAAGAATGTGTAAAATTAGTTAAACTTCATTTCACTTATACCGATAATGATAGATGGAAAAAGGACTTATTTAATGATAAAAATTGTATAAATGGTAATAAACTTAGAACATACTGGTTGTATAAAACTAGTAATTATACCGAAGCATATGCTTCCTATATCATGGATTTTAGACATAGACAAGTGTTAGCTAAATTTCGAAGTGGAAATTAAAGCTGAATGTAGAAACAGGTCGGTATTCTCGTCCTAAGGTTCTTTTAGAAAACAGACTTTGTACATTATGTAACTCAAACTGTGTTGAAGATGAATGTCATTTTTTAATTGTATGTGATTTTTATTCAGATTTACGAAGAAATCTTTTTACTTTGGCTGAATCAATTTTTCCAGATTTTAGCCTTTTAAATAATCAAAATTAACTATTTTTTATGAATGCAATCTTCAAAATATTTTAGCAAGCACAATCTATAAAATGTATAGTAGAAGAATGAATTTTTAAGAACATACTATAGATATCAGTGTCTCGTAAGTCTTTATGTTATAGGCTGGGTGTCAATTTTAAATTTGAATATTTTGTACAGTACTTTTTTGTTTTATGTAAATTGACATGTGACACTTTAATGAAATAAATTGTATTGTATTGTATTGTTGTATTATATTAGCGATGTTCAATCAATAGGTTTTTACGGGATTCCATAATTCACATAATTTAAACTTATTTTAACGTTTTTCATAACTAAGAACAATACATTTGCTCAAATTGACTAAAATAATTTTGACACATGTACATTTGATTTCTAATAGTTTAACAAATGTTTCACATACTATCATTTGGACGTTTTCTATTCAATTGAAGAGAAAGATAATCTATTTCTTGTAATTTCTTAGATAAAGAAATGTGAGCTACATATAATTCGTTTTGTAAGATGTTACAAGCAAAACTTACCACATATTTTACAGTGAACATTTAGAAGACAAATGTATATAATCAACACACTGAACATGTTCAAAAATATTGCAACATAAGATTTGAATATATTTATTACTTTAACTGCATTCTCAATATTTTCCATTTGTCAAAATATCAAAAACTCCTACTAAACAAGTACAACTAATTTCCGAGTTAAATGCTAGCACTTCCCTTTCAACAATATCTCCGTCTCAAGCATACATGAATCGATGAGAAATCAATATTTAAAGTATTTTGAAGACATTTCAAATTGATTTCTTACCTGCAGAATATTAAATCTATCAAACGCTGGTTGAGATCGTGAACGTAAAAAAATCATCATTTGCAACATCACTTACTTGTATATGTAGGTATAAATTATTAACCTAACCAACCATCTTTAATAAGATAGACAACAAACACGTTCACATTCATTTAATTTTACTTGTAAATAATCTCAATGTGTTCCGTCATAAGCTTTGTCTTATATCTGCCTATATAAAAGTGAGGCCGTTTCGACTGGGGCCGTTTTAACTGGGGCCGTTATTGCAGTGGGGCCGTTTTAACCGTACTCCTATATTATGTACTCTACCGTAAAATAATTATTTCCTCCATTTTATGAGTATTTCCCCAAAACAAAAGAATCATTCAAACTGTTGCTGAACTATTTTTGTTGTAAGTAACATTATCGTTGACAGTGGCGTAGCTACCATTGACGCAAAAACGCAACTGCGTGCACATCAATCAATTCTCAAAAAAGAATTCGACTTGGAACCCCAAAAACACAAAAATTCTCGCGCCTTTAGCTACATTTACAATTAAAATTTCTAAATATTGGTAATTTTCAATCTGCAATATGAATTAATCCGTTTCAGTGTTATTTTTTCTTCGCAAAATTACTACTTTAAGAACGCTTTAAAATCATAGAAATACATCGTAAAACTCCTCTCTGCCATTCTAAATCGTATTTTTTTACAGGAGAGGGGTCCCCCGCGGACCCCCCCCCCCCCCCCCCCCCGAACAACGATTTTCTCGCGCCTTCGGCGCTCGGAATCCACTTTGCGTGCACATTAATTTGCTGCTAGCGACGCCACTGGTTGAATGTTGACTTTAACCTTTTGAGTGCCAGGGGGCCGATGGGGCCGATCACATTTGTCTCAGAGTGCCAGGGGGCCGATGGGGCCGATTTCGTGTGTCCAGAGTGCCAGAGGGCCGATGGGGCCGATTTCGTGTGTCTCTGAGTGCCAGAGGGCCGATGGGGCCGATTTCGTGTGTCTCTGAGTGCCAGGGGGCCGATTCTTTATGCATCACAGATTTTTTAATTACGAGTTTCATGTATCTTTGTTTTCTATAGATAGAGAAGTGATCTGTACTAATTATACACTTTCTATACCTAAAAATGATGACGAAAGAGCACAATATTTTGACGTCATTTTTTATTAAGTGACGTCATCAGTGAAGGCAGTAGTGGATGTTTCACCATTGTTCCGCAACTTATAATGTACAGTTTATAATGTACACTACCCGATCATTTGGTTCTTCTTATATCTTACCATTACTTCATTTTCTCAAGACACTCAGTATCAAGATAAGAATCTGAATAACTTTGATCTGGTTTTTCAACTTTGTAAAGCACATGGCACATGGCGTGTTCGAATCCTACCGAGCACTACAAATATTTTTATATTTTCATGTCTTGTCTTTTATTTAACCCTTTCACTGCCGAATTTTTGAATTTGCCAGAAATGACGTAATAATTGATGACGCCAAAAATTGATGACGCGACATAAATAGGCTCGTCGAGAGTGATCACGTCAAAGATATTGACGCGCGATTTGCCGATGGAAGTGACGTCGAACGTGTTTAATTTATGGGTTTTCACCGAATTTTTCGGATCCAAAAGAAAAATAGATATTTGCAAACACTAATAAATAATCGTAAACTTATTTTATTCCATAACATTAAGCGGTCAGATATATGCAAATTCCAATACATTTATGAAATAAAATAAGTACTGATCCAATTCTTTGCACATCTATATTGATCATATACACGCACATGGACCTGTACAACCACATAATCATCGTTGAATGTCTCACTCTGTTAGGCACTTAGATAGTCTCGATGCATACTGGGCAATATACCGTGCCAAAAGTATTCGGCCACGTCATTTTTATATATTTCATGCATGGGACAAATTTTAATCAATTTTCATGGGTTCATTTCCCATTTTCGAGCGACAGTAGCAAAATTACAGACAGATTGCTTATAGTTATAATTAGAATAATTTTCGATTGGTATTTTCAGGACGTACCTGTATAAATGTTTTAATTTGTTTTAATCTATGGGTTAAATGCACGCTGATCCAAACCCGATTGATGACTTCCTTTGTCATCTCATCCTCGATACGGGGGCTCCGATCCATGCCCGAGCCATGTAACGGTACAATGTGGTTGGCTGTACGTGTGGCTTTGATGTTAGGCGTCGATCTCTCTGTAGTCTTCAAATGAAATGTTTGCACGCCTGTGATTGGTTCAGCTCTTTTCCGCTGAGCTGCCCCCAATTTTACTATGAAATAGTCCAGGGATGTAGAGATCGTAAGTGATCGGAATCCCTGGAGTATCGAGGATGGTGTCATCTTAGTGACGCACTTTGTATATTAGTTATGAAGGATGATCTTGAATGGAAAATTATCACTCCTCTTTCCAACGGTAGTACCATTTTGACACTTATTGTATGTTTATTGTGTTCATGTTGTTGTTATTTGTTTAGCTATCGAATTACATGTGTAATAGTAAAAGTGTTTAAAAAAGTTGAATTTAATTGAATTGTAATAATACCCACTCGAAAAATTATTATTTAGCCGCTAAAACCACGGACCTGGAACGATTTTTTTAACAGTATACATATATATATTATAGTACCTAAAATCGTGCCAGGTCCCTGTGTCTAAAACTTGGTGTGGTGGATGTTTTTGTCTCGGGGAGTTTTTCTCCCTTCTCGTGTACAGATAGAATATGAACTTCACTGTTTTTTGTTTTAATCTAGAACCCTAATACCTCTACAAATGGTCTATGGACACTCGGGTGGGTCCAAGTTGATATAAACTTTAACTTATTCTCGGACCCCTGTGCTCCCGGCCTCAGACCAAACACGTGTTTAACTTGTCTTGGACATCGGTTTCTCGGTAATATTCAGCAGTTTGATAAATCAACAAGAGGTCCCACTAAAACATGCTGGATCAAGGTCTGTCTATATTATTAATGTACATTAAGTACGCGCTGATCATAATTCAGTAAATATATTCAGTGATCTTGTTTTCTCTTTGTGCCCACTAAGGTTGGAACATTAAGCCGATTTATATTTTAATTTTGGATAAAATATGCTTGAAAAAGTCGGAACGATACATCTCCTAATATTAGCACGACGGTCGTGTAGACTTTAACTGTCAATATAGACAATGCACATCTACATGTACGCACATTCGCACGTGAAGTTGTCAATTCAGTTTAACTGCGATTAAAAACAATAATCTAGAACTGAATGATAATAAGGTCACGCTTAAGCAAAGTACCACCCTCGTAAGGATATATGACTACCGGTGTATAACGATTAACGACCACCTGTCTATAACTTTCGATTTGCAAATAGGCCATCTTCATGAGACTGCCTGTCTGTTGCAATAAGTATACATTGTATATATGTGGCTAACGACGGATGCTTTTGGAACGGCGGTCACTAGTTTCTGTGCTGTTTTTAACGGATATATTTTACTTTAGATATAGGTAGTGGAAATATTTCATTATGTATATGTAATTATGTATATGCATTGACCATATACTGCAGTTATATATGTTTGTAGGGGATAGTACCTACGCTCTGTAGGCTGATTAACGTGGATAACCGACGATGGGAGGGATAGCCTTGCTATATGTACGATTCTACATATGTATATGCAGTTTCACTCGCATCTCTTGGACCCACTCTTTGCAGTGCTCTTTGACATTCTGATCCTCGACATAAATTTCTAGACAAGAAAGATTTCAGAAAAGTGTTCCTATATTCCGCGAATGGCGTCTTCTTACGAAGAATCTCGAGGATATATTCTTTATTCCTAGAAGTTTCTGTATTTTGGTGGGTTTTTTCACCGTAAATGCGTTGTTAAAGTACATTTGTATTTCCATTTGTTGCCAAATGATTTTGGGCGCAATTAATATGTTTGATTAGGTTTTATATCATATTAATTCATAGTTTTTATTCATGCTATGTCTCTTTGCAACAGTGGAATCTCTTGTCCATTTATAGTGCTATCTCACTGAAACATGCCAGCACATCCCCTCGGTCTTTATACTGACAACGGGCAAACTCACTCGATCCCTTTTATGCTAAAGTGTTTACACCCCAAGTACGAGCAGTGTACGGGAATGAAGTAGTTAGCGGAAAGCCCGGTTCGTCCCAGGAAAACTAAATGGAACACGCTGCAGATCTTACACTTGAAGCCTCTACTTGAAAGTGTGAACTGAATATGCATACCATATTTCATATGAAGCCGGTACCGTTGGGTAGTTTCACATTTATATTTCAAAATCTCTTTGGTCTGTAGTCAAATATCATATTCTGTGGACTGTCAATTAAACTTGCGATTTCTTATTGCTATATACAATTGTAGTGTATATAAACCTCAAGCTTCATAAAACATGTACAAAAATGACATGGACATGCAGTATTGTAATATTTTTTATGAGTTCTAAAACGTGAGGTGATATTTATTTACCGAAATATTGACTGGTATATATAGGAATGTATGCCGTTAACGCTATGGAGAATCCGTATAATACATGTACTATAGAATATGTGTGTTAAGGCCGCGAATTAGTTTGTTGCACTGTGACCAAATAAAGCTTTTTGTTGGCAAACAAAGCATAAAAATTATTATCTAGCAGACGCATGTTTCGGTACGACCCCAGTCATCCTGTAAACATGTTCTCCTATGTCGTTTTTATTGACGATATGACGAGGAAAATAAAATATAACACTATGTATACAGGACAAATGAGCAGCATAGTGTATTGATAAGAATATAGTGATATAACATTAATAAAATTGTCTCTCTATTCTGTGTAATGCACATGAAACTGAATGAAAAACAAGTAATAGGCCTAAAAATCGGTGGAAATGTCTGGATTAAGATGACGTCTATCCTTTGTAAATGACGTCATGCTATGTCATATTTGACGTCATAAAATGATAAAATGACGTCGGTTGAAATTTCGGAAGATATTTATTTACGGTCATTTACGTTAATTCAGTTATATATACGCAAATATCAAATTAAAGCAAAATGGGGTCTGGTATTTTTGAGATCGGCCCAATCGGCCCTCTGGCACTCTGGAAACCCGAAGATCGGCCCAATCGGCCCTCTGGCACTCTGGAAACCCGAAGATCGGCCTAAATCGGCCCTACGGCACTATAAGGGTTAATCCGACATTGTATTCTTTGTATTCTTCCTCATTGATTGTTTATATCTTGTCTCTTAGCAAATGACGTCATGAATTATGACGTCATAATACGTCTTCAATAAACAGTCTGAAGAGCTCCCTTGAATGGGGCGAAAGCGCTCACTAGTCAGTCGTTATTGGTTTTATTTTATATATATATATATATATATATACAGAAAAAAAATGTTCTTTGTAAATATATCATATATTTCTTCAAGAAAAAAACCCTCATGACAAAGGTATTATTGTTATTAAAGAGGCGGATAAAGGTAGTGCAGTAGTTGTGATGGACAAAGATTTATATTTACATATGCCCCTATATAATCAACGGGAGGGGAGTTGCGTTCAAATTAGCGTAAACGCAATGACGTATGAATACAAACGCAGTGCAGGTTCGGACTACTTCTAGTTCACGCTTCGATAAGATTTTGCGTCATAAGTTGACGGATTTTAAAATAACAATAAAGAGTTTTTATTAGATCCAATTAAATATGTATTTGACATCAAAACAAAACATGTGTTCAAGCATTGTAACGGTAATAAACTACAAAATGAATCGCTTTCGGGGCTACAACCGGGGGCTTTCCTCGTGAATGTTCGGGGAATCCCATAGTTACGTCAGATGTATATGTGAGTACGGTCACTCATCTCACCTAAATATACAGAACATCTGATTGTCGGTGAATAATTCTGGGAGCGTCTAAGCGAACAATAGGTTAACAGATCATATACAGGTTTCCAGGAAAAAAACATTACAGGTAGCCTATCCGAAACAGTATCATCAGCTTAAATGGCCCCGTCTTTGCATTCAAAATAGGCCTACACACACGCAAACACTTGTCTATCCTACATATTCTACATGTAGCGCTAACGCGCTACATTGAATATGTCTGTATCCCATTGCGTTCATACCACCTTTAACGCAATCAAAACACTGTTCAATCTCTATATATTTACACTTGCTAGGCTTGGTCACTATACGCTAATACTAGCCGATTTTGTTTACCATAACTGCATGGTAACATTGAACTTTGAACTTGCGTAAGGAAATGTTCTGTGCAACGTAAAAGGACTACTTTTTTAAAAGAAACACATAGAGATTGAACAGTGTTTTGATTGCGTTAAAGGTGGTATGAACGCAATGGGATACAGACATATTCAATGTAGCGCGTTAGCGCTACATGTAGAATATGTCTGTATCCCATTGCGTTCATACCACCTTTAACGCAATCAAAACACTGTTCAATCTATATATTTACATAAATAAATCTACCTTTACGTATAATTTAAAACGATGATGGTTGCTAAGTTGGGTAACTACGGTAGTCAGGATGACCGAAGATATAGTTCCGATTGTTGAATGTTATAGCTGCAGTTTGGTTTGAAATACAACAATGACACTTTTCAATTATTTTCAACATATATTTTTTTTTCAATTTGATAATATATATTAATAATGTCCATTTCGAATAAAAATTGAGATAACCAAGGCGGAACGACTACCGGTATGTATCGTTGTCAGGGTAGTGATGCGGTCCGAAGTGAAGCGAGCCGCCATATTTGATTTTCAACCGAGGAAAGTGACTGTGATAAAGCCTATTGATGGTATGACCGTTGAGCTGCTGAATGTTTGTTATGTATGTATCGGTCTAAGAACGCGATATACACTAAATTCTTCGCAGTCATGACTTTTATTTTATTGCACGGAGGATAGACAAGTGTTTGCGTGTGTGTAGGCCTATTTTGAATGCAAAGACGGGGCCATTTAAGCTGATGATACTGTTTCGGATAGGCTACCTGTAATGTTTTTTTTCTGGAAACCTGTATATGATCTGTTAACCTATTGTTCGCTTAGACGCTCCCAGAATTATTCACCGACAATCAGATGTTCTGTATATTTAGATGAGATGAGTGACCGTACACACATGTACATCTAACGTAACTATGGGATTCCCCGAACATTCCTGAGGAAAGCCCCCCGGTTGTAGCCCCGACCAGCGATTCATTTTGTAGTTTATTACCGTTACAATGCTTGAACACATGTTTTGTTTTAATGTCAAATACATATTTAATTGGATCTAATAAAAACTCTTTATTGTTATTTTAAAATCCGTCAGTTTATGACGCAAAATCTTAATGAAGCGTGAACTAGAAGTAGTCCGAACCTGCACTGCGTTTGTATTCATACGTCATTGCGTTTACGCTAATTTGAACGCAACTCCCCTCCCGTTGACTATATAGGGGCATATGTAAATATATAATTTTTAAATTAACAATTGTATAAAGAAACGGAAAAATATCCCGACCGGGGCGACGTGCTTTCATTTTTGTTAAAAATGATGGGTGTCAAATGTAAACATTACCTCTGTGCCTATGTTCGTCCTACGATGGAGCCTTTCGGGTGGAAGGGTGTGAGACCCTCTGATAGAGGTCAGTTATAAACATATCCTCTTGTCTTTGTTCTTTGAGTATTTAATCATGTGTATTATAAAACATGCACCGCTAATAATCCACGTGTTGACAGTTCCGCGTCACCACAAATACATTGTAGCCATCGAACACAAGTGAATTTGTTTCCTCTATCGATGGCGATATGGATCTAAGCGTAGATTATATAATCACATGGCTCCCAAGGATGTAATACCGTCAAGTCAGGCGACATCTCAAACACATTGAGCTACTTGAAAATCGGTGTTTTGCCAACTTCGGCAAACTAAAGTGTGTTAGCGTGCGTCAGCTTCGCCTCGCTGCACAATAACGGTCACCGAGTTCACACATGTGGCCGTGTACAAATTCTTTGTTATTACGCTATATATTAACTTTTAGCAAAATTGAATATATATTTAAAATTCTGATCTGATTAAATAAAATTATCTCTGAAATTTACTTTGTTTGTCATGTTTATTTTACACTAAAATATTGAACTTTTTTGTCGTCGCGGATGAATAATTCTACCTTACGTGACCATTCGCTGTTCAAATGAGTAAGCTCCTCCCACTTTTGACCGACTTTTATTGAATAATTACGTCACTTTCAAAAGACGATTTTATTGCATAGAATATAGAGTACAAGGGTAATATTTCGGTCAGTGTGATATTTCGGTCAAAATAACTATTATTTAAATAAATCAATAAACAAATTCAATCCTTCATCATATGCATTATTTTTTAATTTAACTACATATGAGATAACAAGTATGATAGTTGACAACATTTTAAAATAAAAGAAATCTCAATCACAACAGCGCTTAAAACCGTGACGTCAGATTCTAAGTTTCATAGCGGGAAATTTAACCTTGAAAGGAAGTACCAAGCGCCTACGCCCACCTCTCCATCAAGTCAGATCGTAAGTACTAAGACAAGTTATAGGTTACGAATGAATTGTAAGCGTATAAAATAGGGACCAATTTGATAAATGCAGTGCAAGTTTTGCGATTATTTTGTTAAAATCATTTAGATAATAAACAAATATGTTTTGACCGAAATTACAACCCCTATTTAACTACATGTACGTAATAATTCGGTCACTCAAAAAATTTAATTTTACATCAATTCCTAACCGATAGAGTATGTGTTGATTTGAGTGCGAGTTGATCAGAAGTTATTAAATACTTACTCAAATAATATTCATGTAAATAATATTTATCCATTAATATCGTAATAACAACAAGATTGAAATCCACTTACACGTTCAATAACGTATGTATACATTCATTTATAAGCATTCCGCTATTGGTGAGATTGGGTATATCAAACACTTTTGTGTATACCAAACACTTTTTACATCGTATATTTTACACCGCTATATCACATCAGTTTTTATTTTTCAGATGAAGTACCTAATAATACCTAACATTTTGTGTGTTGGGATGCACTATTGGGGAGGACGATCCCTTGAAATTGGGGAGGGGTACAAGTTGATAAGAGAACCGAATAACCAGTATGATTCGTGTGCTGTAGCAATTGCACGGGACGGGAGGAAAGCAGCATACTTAAAAAGAGACCATGCTCTCGTTATCTCTAAACTTTTAGATTTGCATGTAACTAATATTTGGTTACTGAAGCCAAAAGAGGAACCAGAGGTTAAATCCAGACGTATTGGACCTCAGCAGCAATGTGGTATAGGTTGTAAAGCTCCCGACACGGTGGATTTAAAACCACTCACAAACATTTTAGATTTGCACAGTTTTGTGTACGAAATAAAGCAAGTTTAGATAAAGACAAAGATAATGCTTAGAGCTTGGAGTTTTTGTCTTCATTAACCGATATACAATATAATACGCGTCCTCTGTTATTTGAAAAATAAAGATACACCCGCACTCCTAACTTTTGAAATGTACAGTTCCTATTTATATTCTCTTTGGTGGTGACCGCCTTATATCCCTATGGCCCAAGAGTCCGAAAGGTCCGTAAGTCTTATAACTGAAACATGTTAGTCCGAAGGGTTTTATTAGTTTTAACGTCCTATTAACAGCCAGGGTCATGTAAGGACGTGCCAAATTCGTTGGTGGAGGAAAGCCAGAGTACCCGGAGAAAAACCACCAACCAGCTGTCAGTACCTGGCAACTGCCCCACATGGGTTCGAACTCGCGACCCAGAGGCTTGTGGTAATATGTCGAGACATCTTAACTACTCGGCCACCGCGGCCCCTACGTTTACACGTACATATATATTTGCGTTTTGTCTGTAAGATCTGATGATATAAATTATCCATTCATGGAGCAAAATATTCCTAATGCAATCAAATCACAGTGTACATAAGGTTTACATAGGACATCATAAAGATTTTATGTTTGTAAGATAATTCATAGAACGTATATGTTTATAGGATATCTTGTGAAATGTAAGATATTTTCTTTATCTTTATGATTTCTTTTGTCATTTGGTTGTAATTTTGATAGTGCAATGCTCCACGAAGAAATGATGATTTGTCGTCCATAGAAATTGGCAATTAAGAGCAGCGCCGAAACATTTCTTGGTCAAAATCTATCAAAAGCATAATACCAAACTATCAAAATGACGTGAATTATAACAATTCTATAACTTGCAATATTTACTCACTTTCGGGCTAACGAGTCTTCAAAGACTATTAGGCCTTAGGTATACAAGGGTGCCGCCTTTTTGACAACGTGTATCACTTTCAAACGCGGGAATTCCCAGAAAACTAATTCCGATAAACGATAAACAACTATGACACAACTGGATAATGTTCAAACATTTATAATCCAAAATCAGCGTAGTTTATAGCACACTGCAAATTGTTCCAAATTCAGTTGTTAACTCACGTGTATCATCCTGTCGCATTCACACTTATATCCGCTAAACTATTCCTGCATATTAGAGGTTTAAAACTAATTGTACTGACGACTATCAAACGAAACTAAGAAAACTATTATTTACGGCTTCACTTTCCATAGATGTGTGGCCTCGTTTTGTCATTAATCCCTCTAAAAGAGGCGATGTATTCACCATTATATCGACAAACATACCTGTAATTAAAGCGAGATTCTTAAATCTATATAAACCCAATCTGATAAAAATCACATCCCATAAGGGGCATGTTCGGATGACCAGTATACCACGTGTACTTCAGATCAAATCATTTTCTACACATTGCTACATAAATTAAAAACGCTATTTCGATCCAGTATACATATACAATTAGCTTTGTTGTGCTTTTTGGACGAGATGACTATACGTACACGAAAACAATTCTGACAGTTTTTTCAAACTATTTCGTCCCTTGAAATTCACTGTCAAGATTCTGCAGGCAGCAATTTGATTGGCCATTTCTAAAGGTCACCTGGACATGACCCCTAATGGGATTTTCTCAGATCCTCTTATCAAACGTGGTGATAATAAGGATATGTATTTTAATCAGATGTAAATAAACCTTAATCATTACACACATATAGTATGAATACTGGAAATACTTACACCTACCAACATTCTTCCGATACACTCTATTTCTTATTTAATAATAAACGTTATGTTTAATAATTGTTCTGCATCCCATGTGAAACAGAAAGAGCAGGATACAAATATTTATCATATTATACCTATAACAAATATCAAAGACAAACCCACTGAATCTATTTTGACTAATTTCACAATTTTGTAAGTCTTTATAATCTTTAAAAGTAGCCTCAGATATTAGTGCCTGAAAACATCTTTATCTCTGGCTTCAACGATCGCTATTTCCGGAACTCGTACAGTCGCAGTTTGACCATTTTGGTATTGCATCTAAGTCTACTTTTAAAAATGGCGTCAGGCAAGCTATCGTCGCTAAATAGAAAGAAACGTCTTCTGATCAACTCGTACAAACCATAATAAACAATGATAATATACTGTATTTGATAAGCGCTTTTATTTTTACTTTAGAAGCATGCCCCGGAAAAAGAAAAACGTGTATAATGCCTATTCCCAAGATGCTATTAACAAGGCACTGGAGGAATATACAAGTAGTTCATTAACATTAAGAAAGGCGGCTGAAAAGTATGGCGTCCCCCGATCCACATTGTCGGATAGAGCTCTTGGACGGCACATTGGCAAAGCTGGAAAACCAGCGGTGATTCCTGCAGAATTGGAGAAAGGGCTGGTTAATGATGCCTTGTTGGCATCAGAGAGGGGTCTAGGGCTAAGCAAACACCAATTAATGGTTAGAGCTGCCCAAGTTTGCAAGAGATATAAGATTACTACGCCGTTCAAGAACGGTGTTCCGGGCCGCGAGTGGTTTCGCGGGTTGAAGAATCGGCACCCAGAAATAGGATTGCGAAAACCGGCAAAACTATCCTCTTCGCGATCGAAGTTAGACGCTCCTTCGGTCGATGGATATTTTAGTAAACTTGGAGAACTATATGGCAAACACAATATCACTGACCCGTGTACCGTGTGGAACATGGACGAAAAGGGCGTTTCACTTGAACATAAACCAAGTTCCGTTATCGCACGTAAAGGCACGCGTCAGGTACATGGGAAAGTCAGCACAAACAGAGAAAATATAACTATTGTAGCGGCTGTCAACGCAGCTGGAGGTAGAATACCTCCTCTTATAATTGTGAAAGGCAAAACAAGTAGGTCTCTACTTGCATATGGAACGGATGAAGGTCCAGATGGAGCGGCTTATACATTTCAAAGCAATGCCTGGATGGAGGACGTTCTAGGTGTTTTATGGTTCGAGAACGTCTTCCTTCCCAACTGCGGAGAACAACGTCCCCAAGTCCTTATCATGGACCAACACAAAAGCCACGAGCCAGTTGGCCTTTTGAAAAAGGCTAAGGATAACAATATCATTATCTTAACCTTACCATCACACAGCAGCCATGTGTTGCAACCGTTAGATAAAGGTGTATTTGGCCCCCTGGAAAGGCAGTACAATACTGTTTGTACGGAATACACTAGCGAGTCTGGCCATGTTGTTACTAAATGTGTATGGCCAAAATTGTTTAAATGTGCGTGGGAGAAGAGCCTTGTTCGGGAAAACATCCTCAGTGGCTTCAGAACAACAGGGATATGGCCTTTCTGCAGGGAAGCCATACCTGTAACTGCATTTGCACCGTCGTCTGATCAGTCTGTGAACGTGCTCTCTGTTAATACCTCATGCTCTCTTCCATCCGCAACCGCCACCTCCACGATTCCGTCTCCGTCCGCCACCTCAACCATTCTGTCTCCGTCCGCCACCTCAACGGTTCTGTCTCCGTCCGCCACCTCCACGATTCCATCTCCGTCCGCCACCTCAACGATTCCGTCTCCGTCCGCCACCTCAATGATTCCATGTCAATCTGCCACCTCGACGATTCCATGTCAATCAGCAACAACATCGCACGACAATCTGTCTGCCATGGCATCAACGTCTCTCGTTGATGATTCTCCTTTTTCTGGGTCAGGTGTTTTACCTCTAGAGCCTTCTTTATCACTCGAGACCCCATTTGATGACAACCCCCTTTTGACGTTAGCCGATGCCTCTCTCTTGGGTGATCTCATATCATCTGAATCGCCTTCGAAGGGAATATCTGTTATTGATCTTCCTCTTTTTCCTGAATTGCCAGAGGGAGCTTGTGTGAACGTGAATGTATCAAACGGCATTGCATCTTTGTCGGGAAGTCAGAAATATAACTCTGAAACCTGTAGAAATATAATAAGTGAAACAAACGGTGACACAAAGTCGTATACTGACCAGCGATGAAGTTATTCGGGAAAAGGAAAGGAAAGAGGAACTAAAGATGAAGAAAAAACAACAAACAGAGGAAAGTTTTTTCTATGGTCTTCCTAAAATTCATAAAAGTGGTATAATAGGAAAAGCTATCGAAGAACAGAATGATATTTATGTTGAGGTTGAAAATCCAACAGATTTGAAATTTAGTCCCATAGTTGGTGGACCAAACAGTGCGACTCATCGTTTAAGTCATTTTCTAGATCTTATTTTAAAACCTTTATGCAAACGTGTGAAAAGTTATATCAAAGGCGATTTTGACTTTCTATCTCGTTTACCTCGGCAGACTCAACACAATTGTAAACTTGTTTCTTTCGACGTAGCGAGTCTTTATACTAATATTCCTCATGACCTAGCTATATAGGTATTGAGGCGGTTAAATATTGGTTGAACAAAAACGAGGAAGCATCGATTCTCGCTTTAGTAATGAATTCATACTTAAAGCTTTGGAAATTGTTTTGAAACGTATAATGCTTTTTCTTTTGATGAAAGCTTTTTCCAACAGATTAAAGGCACTGCAGTGGGTACTAAAGTAGCACCCACGTATGCAACTTTGGTTTTGGGATACTTAGAGGAAACTCTTTATTCTAAAATTGAAGTTAAGTTAGGAAGTACTTTTAGTGAATTTGTTAAACATAATTTTTAAGGTTCCTTGATGATTGTTTTATCATATGGCCACCGGACAAGGATTTTATTTCATATGTTGAATGATATCCATCCATCAGTTTGTTATACAATGGAGTGTAGCGAAATTTCGATGCCATTTTAGATGTTTTAGTTCAAACAAATGAAGCTGGTATAATTACTACGGACTTATATTGTAAAGCAACAGATGCACACAATTACCTGAATTTTTATTCTATTCACAGTAAACATACTAAAGTGAATATTCCCTTTAATCTCGCCTCAAGGATTATTACAATTGTTAGTGAGAAGAAAATTAGACTTGGTCAGTTACAACAATATCTTAAGGCTCAATGTTATCCTGTCGAGGTAATAGAGCATGGTATTAGAAAGGCAATTGAAAAGGGACCTTTTACATCCCGTATACATGAATATAAAGTTAATACGGCTTTGATTCCTTTTGTTTCTACTTTCAATCCAAGATATTTCAATATTTTTCCTGTGATTAAAAATAAATGTAATGAGTTAATGCAAAGTAGTGATCGTATGAGAAAGATTTTTGAAAATCATACAATAAGTAGAAGACAACCTAAAAATTTAAAACAAATGTTGACAAGTTCCAGGTTCAATAAATCTATTGCTGACCCCGTGGTGTCGAAATGTAAGACTCCTAGATGCTGTACATGTCCAATTATTATTGAATGTAGTACATATGTTTTTAAAAATGGCTTGCATTTTACTGTAAAAGCAAACATGAATTGCAAATCGAAGTGTGTGATATATGCTATAATTTGTTCTCGTTGTGGTGATTTTTACATCGGCCAAACTAGTAATGAACTTAGAACACGTATGACTGTTCATAGGCAACAAACAAGAACGGATTCTCTACGTAATTTGAATGTCAATAAGCATGTTCATGATTGTGCAGGTGATCAATTTAATGTTATACCTTTATATCAATTACATACACGTGCACGCTATTTGTGACGTCATTAATTTGTTCTTTGAAAAATAAACATTTCTACTCCTGAAGAGCCATCATGAAATGGTGAATGTACAAGAGGAAAGTCGTTGACTTTTATTTTTTTATATATATTTATGTATATATATATATACTTTTTTGTTTACGTTTCTTGTACGTTGATTTTCCACTTTTAATTGTTTTCTTCTTTGTCATGTTAAATTTTGTTCATTCTATGGAACTCTTCTATTTGGAGGAATAAAGAGGAATATTTATTATAAATAATAATATAAATATCTTCTTATATAGTTATCCGATTATTGTGCATTTCATATAGAAGCTGATTACTACAACCCCAAGTCTGTACATCTACGCGTACGGCGACTCTCCAACGTCTCTTGATTCCGATTGTCTTTCAACTTAGGACTATTTTTTATTGCGCATTTGCTTTTAAAGATGCTTCACCGCTGACAAAAAGTATTTTTTCTCTTTCAAAAACAGGAACAGACGAATTAGTATTCTTCTTCAGTTACAAAAGTTATTACTTTACACCATTACCACCGTTGAAAAGTTTGAGTTTCTCATTTTACTTCAAGACAAAAATATTGAAAAATAATTAATTGCATCCCGAAAAAAATCCGTGGTACTCTATCCTATATGAAATGAAGTACTGATTGCGCATGCACCAAAGCAAAACAAATTATATTATATGATTTTGTGTGTGTGTGTGTGTGATTTAGACATATATAAACACGATTAAAGGTGATAAAAACAGAAGGTACATGGAAAATGAGATAATACGCTAGAAACATTTGTATGTCCTATTAAAACATATATCAGTTTGATATTTGCTTATATTTTGTCTCTAAATAGTAAAATTAATGAAATCAATCTTCACATCTTTTTGACGACAGATTTTTTTCTATGACTTACCTCCCTTGAGTTCCGATGAGTTGTGACGTCATCTGAGACAATCAACTAGCGGAAGCCGGTGTGCCGATCGCGGAACTGTCAGCATGCATGTGGATTTTAGCCACAGGTCTTAGGTCTTACACACGGAGAAAAATATGTTATATTCCGACTTATTGGGTAGCATGTTTATCCCCTACCAGCGGCGTAGCTATGTATGGATAGGCCTGCATGCTTGGGGGTGCAGAGGGCGACAGCCCCCTGCTCAGGGTCCAGGGGCGAAGCCCCGGTAGGGGGTATGAGGGGCGAAGCCCTCCAGAAGCTGACGGGACATTGTTACAATGTAGTAACCATTTTACTGCTATGGTAACTTTTAACGTATATACCAATGGTTAAATGGAGGTCACGATATTAAGTGATAACCATTCAAAACTTTACACAAAATCAGAACAATGGTGATTTTTTTTATATATAATCGTACTATACTAGACTCCCCTGACAAATGCTCGAACAAAAAAACAACGGATTTTTGTCTGTAAAAATTAAAATAGTAAGCAATGGGAGAATTTTGTGTAATTTCAACTGATGAAAAACTTATGGCGAATATTTTTAAACAAAATTGAAATTAAGTTTACGTGTTAGTTTGTTTATGACAGCAAGTCAAAGACCACTGTCAAAATGGCGTAAATTGCGTAAGAAGTGACCAGTCCTCGACCACCTCAATAAAAAAATTAAACATAGTTTTTATGACCTATTTTTCTACATATTCTGTTCTATTTCTAACAATTACAACAACAGAAAAATATTTTCTAAATCAACAATCTGTTCATATTCTATAAAAATAAAAGTCAACTATTTCGTGAGTAGACACCGAAAATCATGGCTTAACACGCGTTTTAACGGGCCGGATGTGAACTAAAATTGAAAAATTCATTTTGGCCAAGAACATGTTGCAATTGCTATTTCAGTTGATTTGCTATCATTTTAATATAGTTATATGTTTTTAGAATATTTCTAACTTTTCATGTGATGTTTATTGTGGTATTCTTTGCTTGAGGGAATTTGGTGATTCAAACAATCCAATTTAACAACTAAATGCACGTAGTAACCGGAAATATATAGACTATTCTAATGGCCAATCTTCAAGTCTGTCATACAGTTGGACATATCATATGTATTTATACGTAATTTATATTCAGCAGCGTCGTTACGTGTTTTCAAATGTTGTGTTTGTTCTGACTGTATAAAATGTAAGTCAGATTATTTTTTGCATGCTTGAGCATGCAAGCATGCACGGGCGCTACGCCACTGCCTACATAATGACACATTATTGACGTCATAACCTATAAAATGACGTCACTATATGTAAATGATGATGTCATAATAGTCGAGTACATATATATCATGTAGAGTATCATGTGGGAGTTAAACATAAGGTCATTTTTCACGAATGAATAAGTATTACTTTCCTATTCAGTCCACCCTGGAGTAATACGACTGTGCATGTGTGTAATTTATAGTTTACACATAAAATTAACCGGGGAGTTTTGATATACATACTGGTAATTTTATGTGCAAAATAAGATTGTAGTGAAAATGGACAATTATTGCGGCCCACCTCCTTAGATCTACGTTTTGATGAAAAAAATCATCTGTTACAAACATACGCGCATGATTAAAAGAAAAAACAAAGGGTCCTCCTGCACAGTTTTCATACTTCCTTTTAGAGATTCTACTACATGTATTAAAAAAATGTGTATAAGACAATTAATTCATTATTACATTTCTTTGTACATGTACTTTGAGTTACACAACAATGTGCCGATGGTGTGAAGCCGGTATGTTCAGATCGAGCAGGGTTGCATAGTGATATGACGACATTCACAATATTATCATTATATAAATGCAGGTAATTTAAAATCGAAAATTACAATGTTAAGAACGCTTTAAAATCATCATAATACATCGTAAAACTCGTCACAGCCATTGTACATAGTATGCTCGCCAATTTCGCCCGCAATTTGCGTGCTCATTAATTTCCTGTTATATTTTTCATGGTACACTTGCGTATATGTATAATACGATTTTTACCGATTTTTTTTTATCTAGACCTTAAATCGTCTCATAATGGTCAATAGGCTATCTAGCGTGTCCATATTGATACAAATTAATTCTCAAATCCCTGTGGACTGTTCGTATACTTTTGAAATTTTCCAAAACTGCGCACGGTTAGATAATACAATGAAGCGGTCTTGTAAATGATTTGTCTTTTATAAGAAATAGGTTGTTTCATGGCCCTGTGTTAGTTGAACTATTAAACGTGCACATCTTGTCCACGAGTACATGTCATGCATATTTGGCCATTGTATCTAGTATCTATGTTTTGTCCCGTCTTTTTTTATCGGTCGTGCGTGCATTATTACTACTGTACATGTTATTCTATTTTCGTACACGGAAAGCCCCGAAATTTTGTCGAATAAATCCGTAAAACTTATTACAGAACTTTAAAAAATAAATAAGCCTAATCCTTTCTGTGCGGTGTTCTGAAGGATTTCCAAATAGGAAATAGAGGTATGCAGTACATACATACATGAGGCGGGAAAGGGGCACGTTTGTCGCGGTATGATAGGGTTTTAGAAAGGGTATGAAGGATGTCCGGGTCTACTTTTATAAATATGCATTATTTGTATGTACATGTAACATATATAGTGTCATTTTTGTTTTGGTCCATTTTCTTGTAAACTTTTATTTCTTCTTGTTGATATTAACTTTAAAGTGTATGTTTAGAGTTTTAATTTACAGACAAAAGTCAACCGCAACCTCCTCGAACCTGAGTTGACACACACGGACACGATGTCAAATGACTTTTGACCTAAAGAACATAACAATTTTATAGCCCAGAATATAACGATTAGAATGAGTAAACGATCGTTTTTATTATATCAGGGTATGTTATAGATTGTATACTATATATACGGATACATTTCCACTTATCAATATAGCAACTACACGTAGCGCGACTGTTTTATATATTTATAATCGCCAATACCGCAACACTGCCCCATTGAATTTCCCGGCTCTTGTCACAGCTGTTGGTCTCAGATGACGTCACGAATCTACGGCCACCTGGTGATATCAGGGGCGATAATTGTGAATCTTTCAAATGCGTTTATGATAGGTTTAGTCTTAGTACCAGAAACATATATATAATTATATATTTACGTTTCTGTTGGTATAGAGGGTATTTTTCACCCTTGGAAGCCACAGCTAGTGTCTAAACTCCATTATGTTCCGTTTATCATATACCGCAGCATATATATATAACTACAAATACACAATTATTAATGTAGATGGCTGACTGCGTGATTATGATGACTGCGACATTTAAAATAGAGTTTAAAAATATAAGCATTTAAGCATTTGGAATAATGTATACATAATGCATATAGGCCATGGGCTAGGAGGGTCCCACATGCACCCCCCCCCCCCCAAACCTCCGAACCAATATTTTTCTGAACCCTTATGACCCACTGATCACAAATCCAAATGTTAACATTGCATAAGTTGGGATGAACTTCCGGTTATGACGTCATCAAGATGGCCGCCATCTCGAATTTCACTAAAAATTGAAAAATAGTCATAACATTAACATTTTTTAACCGAAGTAGACAAATGAGGTATCAAAATGACCACAATAGAACAACAAATACATATCAGGACCAAAAAATCCAATATATGTAGTGATTTCTACGCAGGAAATGAAAAAATCGGATTTAAAGCTCAAAAATGGTGATTTTTCAGCAAATTTTTCATATTTTGTTTGACGCAGCAAAAATGTTTCCCAACAACAATCTATTATTTCAAAAAAAGTTTTCTGACCACTTATCAATCAGTTTAAACAACAAAAACCAATGTTAACATTGTATAGGTTCCGGTTATGACGTCATCAAGATGGCCACCATCTCGAATTTCACTTAAAATGAAAAATAGTCATAACACTGATATTTTTCAACTAATGTAGACAAATGTGGTATCAAAATGACCACAATAGAACGACAAATACATATCAGGACCAAATAATCCAATATGTGTAGTGATTTCGATGTCGATGAGCTCATGTGACACTGCATTACCAGTCTTTTATGACCCATCCACGGCCAGAGTTCATATCAGGAACAACAGGTTCAGGGATGTGGGATCTCTTTCAGATTCTAACATACATGTATCGTACGTATATGCTGTTTCAGACTTCTCCGGCATAATGAAAATTACACCAGATGCACATTCTTCCAATGGTGGATTGGTTCTCCTTAGCACATAACTCCATAATTCGTATGAAGAACTATTCATCACATCCCTGAAGCCGATGTTTCTGATCTTAACTCTGACCATGGATAGTTGACAAGTTAGAACCACGATGGTAACCCGGTAATGTAATGTCACATCAGGTCACCGAGGTCGAAGACGACACTCTGGCGAGAAAGCATGATTACCATTAAGAACTAATGAAAGAAATATGTGACACTGTAGTAACCATCTTATATCTCCTTGCGTTATACACAGGAAATGAACAATGGCTGTGCTCATTCTAAAAGACACAATATGTTTCGAAAAGTGTCATGGTATTTACGGAACTTTAATTTGATACCCTATAGCTATTAGTTAGCGCTTTGCTGTAATAATTCAGTTTGAGAGGTCTAAAAAAATTCTAGTCTACAAAATTTCGAATATGAAAATGGATTATTTTGAAGTCCCACTTAGATATTCAGCCAACTTTAAATTCAAATTTGTTAAGAAATAAATCGTCAATAGCCAATGTTATATTCAGGAAATTCCAAGACACCAGGAAAATGTAGTGTTAGCGGTTTGGAAAAAATAACAATAACATGCCGCATCCGGTGATGTTTTCTAAACCAAATGATGGTATGACAATTCTCTTTTGCATTTCTATATATTTTTGTTGTTGTTGTTTTAACCGATTGATAAGAGGTCAAATAACTGATTGTGAATAATAATTTGTTGTTGGGAAACAATTTTGCTGCGTCAAGCCAAATATGAAAAAATGCTGAAAATTACTATTTTTGAGCTGAAAATATTATTTTTTTCATTTCCTGCGTTCAAATCACTACATATATTGGATTATTTGGTCCTGACATGTATTTGTTGTTCTATTGTGGTCATTTTGATGCCTCATTTGTCTACTTCAGTTGAAAAATGTCAATGTTTTGACTATTTTTCATTTTTCAGTGAAATTCGAGATGGTGACCATCTTGATGACGTCATAACCGGAACTTATACGATGTTAACATTGGTTTTGGTTGTTTTCGTTGCTTACACTGATTGATAAGAGGTCAAAAAACCTATTAGAAATAATAGATTGCTGATGGGAAACATTTTTGCTGCGTCAAACAAAATATGAAAAATTTGCTGTTCAAAAATCACCATTTTTGAGCTTTAAATCCGATTTTTTCATTTCCTGCGTAGAAATCACTACATATATTGGGTTTTTTGGTCCTGATATGTATTTGATGTTCTGTTGTGGTCATTTTGATACCTCATTTGTCTACTTCGGTTGAAAAATGTTAATGTTATGACTATTTTTCAATATTTAGTGAAATTCGAGATGGCGGCCATCTTGATGACGTCATAACCGGAAGTTCATCCCAACTTATGCAATGTTAACATTTGGATTTGTGATCAGTGAGTCATAAGGGTTCAGAAAAATATTGGTTCGGAGGTTTGGGGGGGGGGGGGGGGGGGGTGCATGTGGGACCCTCCTAGCCCATGGCCTAATATGGTTTACTACCAATAACTGAGCCAAACATGTATGTGAACGATTAAAGGGAGGCAAATGCTGTCAAAAAATCAAGAATAAATAAAAATTAAAAATTGTAATAAAAATATATCAAAATTCTCAATTATTTTGGTTTATAATTAGGTAAACCACCTAGCATGGCATATATTTCAGGCAAATATTGCTACAAGGTTAAGACATAATGTTGTGGAAAATTGTTTTAAGCGAAATACAGCACCACGGTCCTAGCCAGCACCGGGCCCAGTCAGCCCCGGTCCTGATGAGCGCCAGCTCAGCTGTTTGACTATGGTGGCTGATTACGGCCATCTCGTGTTGTTGTGTTGTCGCCTTGTCGTGTTGTCGCCTTGTCGAGTTGTCGCGGTCTCAAACTGCGACAACCCGAGATTTAACAGTTAAAATGTTGACTTGTCGCGTTTTCGAACCGCGACAAGTCGACAAACACGACAAGACGACAAGTCGACAACACAAGTCGACATTTCAAACACGCTAATTAGCGCGTTACAGAGTCTCGTGTTGTCGCGGTAAAATGTCGACTTGTCGTGTTGTCGAGTTGTCAACTTGTCGCTTTCCTGTTACACATGCGCAAACAATGGATAACACTCGCCATATTAGATTGCTAATGAAAATAATTGTGTGCATGTGTTTGTAGCTAGATGAAGATATTTGATAGCAATTTCTTTACCGAGATTTCTCTGAACTATGAATTTCAATAAATTGTTTATTATATGATAATCGTGTAATAATGGTCCGGTCATGCCGTCTCATTAGTACGCAGTAATCGTCATCTGTTATTTTAAAGATGCTCCACCGCTGACAAATAGTATTTTTTCTCGATAAAATACAAGAGCAGACAAACTAGTATTTTTCTTCAGTTACAAAAGTTTCTTAATTAACTCTATTTTCATCAATGAAAAGTTTGAGCTTCTCATTGAATTTTAGATAATAAATATCAAAAATTATTAATTGCAACCAAAAAAAATCCGTGGCACTATGTTCTATATGGATTGAAGTACTGATTGTGTATGTATCAAAAGCAAAACAAATTATTTAATATTATTTTTGTGTTAATTTGACATATATGTACATGATTAAACACCAATTATTGTTCAAATTATGAGCATCCTTTATGCTCTGTCGGCGGTGGAGCATCTTTAAGGTCATTTGAACCGCTAAGGCCTAATAGTTTCGAAGGCCCGTTACTTCGAAAATTAGAAAATATTGCAATTTAAATAGTTGTTTTACTTCATGTAAATTGAGAGTTTGACGTGTTTTCAATAAATTGTGATAAATACATTTTTCGGCAATTCTTTAAAGTTATTTAACTGTAAACTTCTATGGACGGCAAGTTGTGATTTCTTCAATGAGCATTGCATGATAAAAAATACATCAAAATCATAAATAAAAAAAAAAAAGAAAAAAAAAAGAAAGAAAATATCTTACATTTGATAAGATGTCACATAAATATACATTCTATAAATTATCTTACAAACATATGCCTAATGTAAAACTTATGTCACCTGTAATTTGATTGCATTAGGGATAACATGGCTGCATGAATGGATGATATATATCACCAATTCTAACCTGCATACATGTATGAAATATGTATTACACGACTTATTTTTGTGTTATTCTCCCCTTTTTCATTGATGAAAATGGTTCGCATAATGGTAATTTCTGGGAAACTAATAACCAGGATTGCAGTGTACATATACACTCTCTTTCATATCGGATACGTTTACGTACATGTATTGCAAAGATTATGCTTTTTTCACAATTTTTAAAATTAGTCGCATTTCACTTTTTGTCGGTGACCCTACGCTACAATTGTGATAAATGTAGCGTAGTGTAGTGCAATCATCCGTGGGTCACTGTCAAAGATGGTGTCAATCTAGAGTTACACATATCTTAGCAAGTTTACTACTGAGTCTTGTAATTAAAGTCTGTACATTTATATCGGTTATCGGGCTATCAGACTTTCGGACTAATGGGCCTTAGGACTAACGGTCGTTCGGACTAACGGACGTTAATATTAACGGGCCTTCGGACTATTAAGCCTTAAGGACAAGGTGGTCACCAGGCAGGTGACCTATCGACATCACTTTTATTTGTCGTCTATAACCATTAAACATAACAATTCCATCATCTTCTCAACTGGTCCTAATTCATCTAAACCTGTTAGGGAACATGTTTAGGATAAGGTAAAGTGTAAAAATCAAGCGGCTGATCTCAACAGGGTAGCAGATCTACATATATATGTAGATATTTGAAAAATCTTATAATGTTGCCACGCCTAGGAATCAAAGTTCGATACACGCTATTCGGATAATATATACATGTGACTATATCATAGATGATGTATGGCGGCTGGGAACATTTTGTTTTATTAATTACCCGATTTTATGTATTGATTGGTTAAGTTATATGTGCCGTAACTGGGCATGCAATTTGTTTTTCAAGAAACTATTGAAAACCATCAGGTTGTTTTAAGGTGTGATAATCATTCAAATGGTCAGAAAAACATGAACGATGCCTTGTAAACATTATTTACAAGTCAGAATTTATGCCTTATGTATGTTAAGATAAATGCATACCTGCAGTAATCACTTTGTAATTTCTTATTGCTCTATAAAAATATTAAAGGGACAATTCATTCAGGCTAATTCTTTACATAACCAAGAAGCAAAATATGGCATAAAATGTATTGTTCTACATTTCTTATGAAACATATAACATAAAATATTGACAAATTCCACGTCATTGTTTAGTATTTTAATCTATACCGTTGTAATTATAAATCGTTGATCAATACGATTCTGCAGGTGAAATATGTACGCTGTATCTATCTATACCCGAGCCAACGCACGTCACGCACGTTAAACAAATGAATGCATAAACACTGAGGAGGTGATAAAATGATTTTTTTAGACGAGTCAATTCACCTAATAAGGTAAACACATTACTGTCAGAAGCGATTTGAGCACTTCTAGACAAAAGGAGCATTACTCTACGAGCAAGGGACGGGATTCGGCATACAAGATGTTTGACCACAATGTTTAATGGCGGACAGTGAGCGAGTTTGAACACTCCACACGCATTTCGCCACCATGGGCTTTTCTGGCATATCACAGTAAAACCGACTGATCTAATTTCCATTAGAACTGGTTTTTTTTCCGATATATGTACACATTTAAATGTTCTTTTAGCCTGAATTGTCCCTTTAAATGAAATTGTAGACCACATCTTGCCTTCATAGCCTGACCGCATATGTACTGTCAAAAATCACTTTCAGTTCATATTCATACTTGTAAATGTAATTTTCAAAAGTTTGATTGTGAATAAATAGATCCCGAGACAAACAAAAATTACTCCACCTACATGAAGTTTTAGCGGTTAAAATAATATTTCTCGTAAGTCTTTACAAAAAATGGTTACAACCGTTGTTAAGAGCAATAATTTTCTTTTCAAAATCCTACACAACTATACAAAGTGCTGTCACTAAGACGATAGCAGCCGAAAAAATTATGCATATATTATAAGCCGGCTTTGATCTTCATCATATAAATGTTTGCACATTACATAAAGAAGGTTGCACGTCATATAAAGAAGTGTGTACAGAATTTAAAGAAATTTGTACCGAAAATAAAGTTTAATTTATGCTACATAATATAAAGGAAAAGGCATCGAATATCTCGATATGACGACGGAGCATAATGGTAATTGTATCGAATATAACACAGGAATTACCGAATATAAAGATAAAAGCACTGCAGATATGAATGTATATGGATGTATATATGTTGTTATCCCGCCCTGGTAGAATAAATGATAACCCAGACCGTAGCCCGAGGTCATTATCTTAAATTATACCAGGGTGGTATAACACCATATGAACCGAAACTGAGGTTCTTATTTTTTATACTAGATACTTTGTATTATTTTCTTTGGCAAGTATTAAACCATTTCTCTAATGTGCATGTTACTTACAAGAAAAAGCATTGACCATAGGACACCACCCTGAAGAAACTCAATGTTTGCGTAATGTAAATTTTGTTGCTTTTATTGACTTTGCATTCGGACAAAATTAACACAGGTCAATTACACTTGAATGTATCATAATTAGCCAAGCCTCTCTTAACCACAAATGGATCGCTTTGAGAAAGATTATTATATAATTATGATATTCATTTCGTAAAAGGAACACATGTTTTGTGTATTAGGAATTTCTAGACCCAGAAATACAAATTGTAATACTTTTCTTTTGTAAGAGTTCCATTGTATTAAATGTCTCCTGGAAAGTATCTATGCTCCACCATTTGTATACTATTGTATGAATTACTGTAGTCAAGTTACACAATCAAACTTTCCATGGTTAAATCCTTCAATTACAATAAACAAATTTTATAAATAAGAATATTTACATTATGTACGTTGTGACGCCATGCTGATGATCAAAATACATGAACTAATTACCAAAAGATGGGGCACAACACCATATGAACTATAACGCTTTGGATAAAATAAAAGTTTTTAATGAATTTTTTCTCTAATCGTTTTACTTCAAATTTCTTTAATAGATATTAAACTAAGGTTATTGTGTGTTTCGATGTACTACACACATACCCTATTACAGTAATTAGTAATAATAGATAATATTTCGTCTTCATCTTCCGAGTTGTTCTCTTCAATTCCTTCAAATGAATAGATCAGGTTTAAAACGGACTAATAACACAAGATTCATAGTACAAGGAGATTTTTTACAATCTTTAAGATGATATGCTCAATGTACATCTTGTCCCTCTCTGTTACAGTTCAATTGCTACAAACATCGTATTCTGTCTGGTGTTTATCTGACCAACATCCTTTGTTTTGTTCAATTAATTCAAATTAAATTATTATTACAATTTCCGTTAAAGTTTGAATCTGCTTGTCAAAAGAGGTTTATCAATGGGACAAAAATATAATTTTAACCAATTTTGTACATCGAATATCTTACAAACACACCAAATATTCACAAGCACTGACTTCAGTTTTTCTATGATTTGCGCATATGTAACAGGAAGGCGACAAGTCGACAACTCGACAATACGACAAGTCGACAAAACGACAAGGCGACAACACGACAAATCGACAACTCGACAACACGACTAAGTCGACATTTTTACCGCGACAAACACGAGATTCTGTGCGCGCTAATTAGGCGTGTTTGAAAATGTCGACTTGTCGTGTTGTCGACTTGTCGTCTTATCGTGTTGTCCGCCTTGTCGCGGTTCGAAAACGCGACAAGTCGACATTTTCACAGTTAAATCTCGGGTTGTCGCAGTTTGTAGACCGCGACAACATCGACCAAGGCGACAATACACGACAAGCGACAACACACACAACACGAGTATGGCCGTAATCAGCCATATGGAAACGTATATGGCCCCCTGCATTTGTTGTGATAAAAACATGGTAGTTGCTAAATGACCTAAAAACACGAACATGGCGAGCAACTTGGCACTTTCGCGATATAGATTGTGCGACATATCCCTATGATTGACGTCATGTCGACATTTACTTTGTCTGACTTGTAAGATACCAAATGTGATAGGCGACTTAGGAAAGTCGTTGTGTCAAAGATTTTAGACCATGTCGTCTTAATTATTTCGACTTGTCATTCAAATAAAAAGAAGTCGATTTCACGAATATCGACTTGGTGCTCAGCGAAGGAAGCGGCTGGAGAGTAAATGACCAGGGTTATCTACATATGCAAGTAAAGATTCAAAATCTATTTTTGGAAACAGGTCTAGGAAATCTTTCGGAAAGGAAAAATGGCGAAAAAGAAGAATATCAAGTCTAGTGTACAAAATGAAAACAAACAAACAAACACTCCTATATATAGTTTTGTAACAACTCTTTTACCAAATAAGGTTGGTGACATAGTCAGTACAATTTACGAAGTAATTATGCTATTCCTTCTTTTTGACTCTCTACTAGCACCGCGTCCTTTTTACCAACAACCTTAAGCTTACATCTGTGGAATTCTTTAGAAAAAGAGGAAAAAACATTGCTATTACAAATTATTCTTGTTAGTCGCCACCTTCCTAATATAGTGACATATACGGCGATCGCATTTTTAATTTAATAAAGTTCATAAAAATATCTGATTTGCTTCGTTTTAATATTGTTGAAAATCCTGTTAGTACATGTAGCAATGTACAACCTTTCGAGAATACTTCACATTATTTCTTGGAAAGCAACCTTTATGAAGCAGCATTAACTATAGTTTTTTTAAAACATAGATAATCTTAATATTGGTAATTGTTTAATCTACATTTATTTTATTTGATAACGACAATCTGCCTAATAACACATGAACTGCAGAATTAATCTTTAGACATATACAAGCTTTTATTCAAATTTCAGCAACAGCTATTTTTTTTTTAAATGTAATAAGTTTATTTCATATTTTAATTTAGTTGTGATTACATATTTGTTATTAGTTATCAGGTTAATAACACAGAGGACATCGATATTATCATGTTTATACAACATCTCATACTCTCCTTTCTCTGAGCACACTATCTGTGTCTGTCTGCGTACATAAACAATAACTCATAAGCTTCACGTAGCTTGACTGGACATCAGTATTGAGAGGTTTGTAAACATTGCACAGGGACAGATTCAGGAAGGTCGAGGGCGAAGGGAACGGAGCAAGGAGGCTCGCAGACATCTCCATACCTACACCCGGGTTATCCTCAATCGCTGTAGCCGCCCCGCCCCGGCACACTTCAATTCCGCAACCAGAAGTTGACAGTGTGCCACCATTCTTTTCATTAATGCATAATGTAGGTGAGTCGCGCGCGCACCCAAACTGTTCTCTCGATTGAGTTGGCTAGCCTTGTTATACTAGTATGGATACCTATCGTGATTTGTTAGGATGTTTTACCCGATTTTAATTGCAAATATTATATCACCATTTAACCGTATTATTTACTAGACCAAAAAGAGAAAAGGAGGAACCAGTTTTGTTAAAATGGCCCCATAAAGTTCATTAGAAGAATGCTCCACCACCTACAGGTAGCTAAGGTGCAGATCAAGTACCATACTTTCTTGTTATAACTGAAGATTGCGCTCTCGCGAGTGTAATATCGTGTGTTCTCATATGAAATACAAAAAAGACATAGTATAAAGAAAGAAAAATCCACATTGCCATTTGCGTATTATATGTTACACTACTCATGGTCGTTAGGCCCAGATAGGGCATTGTTTAATGGATTTCTCTTTTCGGGACCCCGCACAATTATATATATCTGCTAAATATTTTTGTTTCCTTGGTATGATCCACAAGCCGTGTCGGAATGCTCTCTCAGGGGTCTCATGTGAGAATAAAACTAATTTTGTCCATTAAAACGAGAACTTAATGTTATGTCGATAAAAATGGGGGTCGCAGGTATAACGTCGTATTGATACTCGTGTGCGATTAACACTATGTCGTTTAATTTATACGACTGAGCTATTTCGTAAATGTACGCCATAGTATACGCTATACTAACGACTTAGTGTTCTCGTAATAAAAAATAGGACTTACCTATGTGTTTTATTGTTTTTTTTAATCGTACTTTGTATGTCGTATATATACGTCATCTTGTACACAGCCCGATACTTAATTCGACGTCGCTGTTCGAAACATAAGAAGTACACCGGCGTTATCTTACGAACATAACTCTAAGTAGTTTTTAAGACATTTATACTATGTCGGTTTTGACGTCATATCTCAAGATGATAAACATCGAACAATAGGTAAGTCGGTTTTGTAATTAAGCCGTAATTACGACATAACTAAGTCGTTTAAAAACGATGATACTATGTCATTATTACGACATACTAAATTTCGTTATTAAGAACATAACTTAGTCGTGTATTTACGGGATTCTATGTCACGTTTTCATTTCGACATAACTAAGTCGTTATTTACGACATAGCTAAGTCTTTATTTCACGACATAGACTATAGTCTATTTATAACGAACGCTCATAACTAAAGTCTTTATTACGACAATATTATTTTTTTCCACAGGGGACCTGGCACGTTTTTTTTAACTAACAGTGTTATACATCCTATAGTATATTTATAATGTAATATATATGTAGTCATCATATATTGTGCGTTAAATTTTTTTCGTGCCAGGATCCCTGTGTTTTTTTCAATGTGACCTTAACAGGCTTTCCTTACAATGCTTCAAACTTTTCAATGGCGGTAATGGTGTAAATAGTAAGTAATTTTTGTAGCTAAAAGAAAAGTACTAATTCGTCTGCTGTGTTTTATTGATTTTTGATAGAGAAACAATTGCATGTACCATTCGTGTAGTGGTGTAAGCATCTTTGATAACTAGGACTCTAACATAATCCTTTACCATACCTTCTTTCAGTACATATGGGCCACCAGCATATAAATAGGGCCCTCGTCTGATTATATGATTGTGGTGTGATAACAAAATTTAGAATTTAAGATGTTTAAAACTGAAGCATATCAAGGCGTTTGCATACATTTGATTCTTACGTTTTGTTTGTGTTCGTTTGTTTGATTTTATTAATACGTACCTATTTAACAGCTGTAGTCATGTAAGGACGGCCTCCACTCATGTATGCGGGTGTGTTGTGGGTATGTTGTGCGAGGTGCATCCCAGTGAGAATCCTGCATTCTGATTGGTCGAGAGATATTTGGTATTTTACACTAATCACACGGCGGGTAACATTTAGAACAAATAGGGAAAACAATAGACCACAGTTTCGTAGCAACCCCCTAGCAACGGGTGATAGTGTATTTTTGACAGTGCAAAATATTAACCGCCCGAAAAAACAGAAACTTTATCTGGAGCGTATTTAGGAATAATAGTTTTGTCATATTCGTTGTTATCTTTATCAATAAAAAAAACTCATATTAAGGACGGAGCCATTCCGGTTCACCTCTTTCTCGCTTACCGTCAAAGCGCCCCTATATGTGGTGGTTTTTTATGAACCTGTCGGGGATTAACTACAGTGATACGGCATGACTGATGCTTTGTGTGTGTCAAGCGTATTTCGTGGCTCGTTGACTATTGTTGTAACACGACGATAGGGACGAAGGGGCAATTAAAAAATAAAACTTCATTTGATAGATTTGCACAAAAAAACGTTAACATTTTAAACTAATACGCCTAGGTAACACATGACAACTGTACGAATTTTCACTAAATGCTTTAGTTGTGAGTATTCGGTTTTTGTAATGCAATGAAAGTTAGCGCTACTGAGTTGTAAACTGATATGTCTAACAGTATAGTAGCTGCCGACGTGTGACTGTTCGGACTTTTGCTCTAAAACGATCAGTTAAAAATGTGTTTTAATAGACTAGAGCAAAGATCTTGTAAACTAGTTTTGTTTCTTATGACTTTTGAGTATAATAGAAATAAATACTACCTGCGCATTAGAGGGATGCACAGTGCCTAGTGTCACCCTCGGAATATCACTGTCACCCTCTAATGCAGGTAGTATTTATATATCATTATATCGTCTTTCCCTACACTGCAATATAATCTGAATAAATATCAAATTCAGCATGCAAGACATTTTTTTTTGCTTCAAATATAAATATGAAGGTCTTTCCGAAGGAAATTTATACTAGCACAGTCGTACAAATTAATTGTGAATTTTGGCATCGGGATAGTTTTAATTCTTCTGTTTGTGAGTGGTACAGTTGAAATTTTATAATAGTTAGAATAGTCGTTATGTTCTGTTTCTTGGACATAAAATCTTAATATTTTTTTATTTCTTTTGATATACTAATTCGATCTTTCTGACGCGGCAGATTGTTTTTTCTTCATAAAATTCTGAGAGATGGCGCAAACACCCGACGTCTATGCACGACGTTCAATAATAGAAACGTCGACGTTGGGTATGGATTTAAAAAAAGTATGTCCATTAGAAAATCAATGTAATCGGACGTTTAAGCGGTATTTTACATCGCTCAATCAAATGCTAGATCTGAAAAAAAATAATTGTAAGCAATTGATGAAAACTATTTTTTAAACTCACCGGGTCGTTAATAAATTTTGTCTGCAAACTGTGCAAACTGATTATCCGAGGGCAGTGCTCGACCTAGGACAATAGGGACCATTTCGTGTAACCCGGCCGAAAATGCATGTGATAGGTGGTCGTTCTAGTATTCATAGATAAACATAAGGGACCTCATCTATGAAGTGACGTCATTGGAATGACGTCGTAAACATTCTAATGAAAGACAGCTTTAGCTATCTCTAGCCTAATTTTTTGCAAAGTGTACATGGCGCTCTTGCCCAATATGTTTTTGGAAGATCATCTTCCATGTCAAAGTTCTAAGATGACCTTAATGGACATAACGTTATGTCCTGGTATTATCCGTTCCGAAAAACATTTTACCATTTTCGATCACTGTACTGAAACTCAATTTAAAACTTTGCAAAGAGTCAATATTATACGCTACGGGTGAATTTCCTCCTTTAGAATCATTCGGGTCCTAGAGCTAGTAATAGTAATACCAGGGGTCGCAGCTTTTTTCGAAGATTCCGTCTGGGGCTGCACGCACAAACTCTTGCTCATATTACACTATATTTAATTCGGACGTTCCGCAAGCCCATTGCTATATCCCAAGGAATTAGACGGCTATAGCACAGAGGACATTGAAATTATTTTCCAAGTGATTAGTTCGGGACAAAGGAAAACAGTCTAAATGCGGTTCTTTGGCCTTCAAAAGTCATTGTATACCGATATTGATGACGGTCAAGTTCTGCTTACGGTGTCCAAGTTTTGACTACATTGAATATTTTGGGGAAAGCCCCGATGTAATTTTAGCACTGTTCTAAAATTAATAAATTCGCCAAAAACTCTTGAAAACGAGAGGCTGCGTGGTATATTGTCTTCATGGGACCAAGGTGTTTCTCAGTCGTGTCGGTTTCGTTTCGTGTTGATAAACCACTCATGCGGTATGCAATATTGTTGTTGTTGAGATGATACATTTGATTGCAAACATGAAGTATTTTTCGCTTACACTTGTATATGAACAATGCTTTGTAAATGTGCATTTTTCGATAAAAGCATGTCTTGTACATGGTAAAGTCGACACAGAATAATTTCGGCCTCGATGCAGAGATGGGGCCCAGGCATAGGGGCAATTATTGCAGCATCGGAATTCGTTTCGTAATTTTAACATCAACCGAATCATGAAGGTTAACATACGCAAATAATGTGTATAACTATATATTTCCCATTTGAAATAACACATCGAAAACCGTCCTATAGAACAACGTCCATGCATGTAGCTGTCACAGATTGGTGAAAATAAATTTCAGCTCATAAGCATGGAGTATCATTTTTTTTTTTGTAAACTCAATATTTGAGTTCTGGAGAGAGATGACATGAATGTCCAAGCCTGGAAGGGGAAAGAAACTTTTCCGTCATGATGTATATGTATCGTACAATGCTATATATGTAAAACGTAACACATTCCATTGTAGCAGCTATGATGGAATTTACAACCTAGGATAATTCTCTCAAACATTGATAAATATTTAAATTCTTTTTTCCATTCCATGTAGGCTTATGCTGTGAGAATTAAAATCATTGCTATTCATTTATATTTTCCAGAAAAACATACTTCTAGGGCCCTACAATGTATGTTACTTTCCTTTTCTGTTGTTTCCTGTTCTTTTTTAGTGTGTCTGGAGAAAAAGATGAATGAGTTGAAGAACAATGTATATTTACATTAAGAGAAATGTGTACCCACTAGTAACTTTGTCTGTTAGTCCGAGGGGTTCTATTATGTTGTTATATAGTCCTGTAATTATATATTTATTAAATTGAATATGATTGTCAAAATTCTGTGGATTGGAAGTGGGGCGTTTTGCCCCTCCGATGAAACCTTTGGCGTTGTGATTGGAATTCCATTTTTTGAGTGACTGCAGTCTTGCTGTTCCCTAAAACAAAATCCGCAAAAAGGTAAGAACAATTGGAAAAACCAACAAGAGTAAGACTGACAGTGTCAACAACACTAGTATCGATCCATCAGTTTTTGGGTTGGCGGTTAGGAATAATACTGATGTAGGAACCCATGAAAATAACACACTGACAATCAATCAGGTATGTGTATAAATATTTAATAAATATGAAATATAATGTGATTGGGGGGTGGGGTGGGGGGGTTAAAAAAAATTTAAATATAAAAAAAAACATTAAATATTGATTATAATATTATGAAAAATAACTAAAAGGACAGAAAGAATTATGAGGTTGGGAAGTTGTAACTTGAGTGGGGGGTTGAAACTATAGAATTAGCTACAGATAACTGGAAGTGGAGGGGTGCTTTATCATTGATGTGTCTGGTTCATTGCATATTTGGGGGTTTACATGGCTTTTTTTTTTTGGTTATTGTTAGTACCTACATTGATTTTGGTAAGCAATTTTGAATCCATATGGTACAGTATATCTTTCTTATTTCCATGTGTAGACTATTTGCTTCTGTATTTCACCATGTTCGCCCAAGTCCGACAAGTATCCCTATATTGGTACCACTTTTTTGTTTAGAACTCAAAATCAAAGAGCAGATGTACATTAGTGACTACATACTACATTTTAGTCTTTGTGTTTGTAATCACTGTTACTACAGTATTAATACATAAATGGTTCTAATGATACTAGTTTTACACATAGGACAATAACATGTGGAAATTTGTTCAGACCCAAAAAGATTTTTAACTCATTTCAGATAACATTGCTAGTTTTATGGTTTTTATTTTATTTATCGTTTGAGTAATCTACTCTCTTGTAAAGTAGGAATTTAGATATCCTAAGAACAATCAGTATCTATATTGACTATATGTAAAAAAAATCCTTATATTTTAAAAGTAATTGAAAAGCTATCTCACAAGCCCTTGACAAAGCAAATGGGCAGGCATATGGATGCAGAGGAATTATAATTCACTGGATCTAGAGGACTGATATATAATCAAATATTTCTAACAACGAGTTTTAAACAATGAAAATGTATTGCATCATAATTTTATTTAATGATTACAGTTGAAAGGAAAATTTTAATAAATTATTTTTAAATAAATGTTTTAAATATGTTCAATGAAATTATTGATATTCGTCTAATGATTCTTCTAGGATCCAATAGTGGGAAAAGTTTACTGATTTTCATAGAGCACTCAATATCAACATTCTTCAGTCTTCTCTATGATGCTAATTGTATGTATATTGTATACATAACACTTAGTATACAGGTCCAACGGTATCCATGAGACTTTCTGTATTCATGTCACTATGCATGCATGGTGCCTGAAAATTAAAAGAAACCAACAATTTTTTTATATCTGTTGTGAATGTGACAAAAATTGAAGGAAATGATCAATTTCAATCTATATCATATAAATCTGAATATAATTGTAGGTTCATTCTACTGTTGTTTTTTTTTCTATTTAGAGAAATTGACATTTTATAAGTTGTGAATGTGTCACTGATGCATTCTGATAGAATAAATTATTTGTTTCAAAAAAACGATAACAAAAATCAGATATCTATAGTTCCAACAAAAATTTCAGATTATAATTATAAATGATACCATGGCCTTGCTGAGTACCAGAATATATATATACATGTATATATGTTTTCTGCAGTATCATACACATCTGTCTGTAACAATTACATCTAGTTTTTTGTATTATGACAGAATTACATACTGTATGTGTCCTCCAAATATATCTAAAGAACTAAGACTAAAACCTGACATGTCACATATGTGATCATGTGCCATCATATCAGAACATTATACAATACAATTTTACCAATTAACCTACTATGTATGAATCCTATAGTACCAATGTAATGTGTATAACAACTACCCAGAAATAGGTAGCAGAACAAAATTATTGTATAACAAATTAAAAATCTAGTAAAATTTATACATTTCAGAACTGTATGAACTGACCTTGGTAGCTTAATATTATAGCTTAATTGGAAACAGTCCTTCTTTAGCATTGATATATGCGGACTAGCGGTTACATTCTAACTGTACATGCATTAAACAAGAGGCCCAGAGGAGCCTGTATCGCTCACCCTGGGTCTTTGTAATGCCAAGGTAATGTTCTTGAAAATACAGGTTCATTGGTTTCTTTCTGAAGGAATGTTTAATATTAACCTACTAAATCCCCTATTTGGGCCCCGCCCCTGCCCGTCCCACCGACCCCGCCCCCAGGGGGTCAGAGCCAAAATTTATGACAAGCTTCTTGTTCCCCTTCTTCCAGAGGATGTTTATGGCCAATTTGGTCACAATCAAACGAAACTCCAGGACAAGAAGTAGTTTAGATAGGATTTTACCTTCTATGTTTCCCATATTGGGCCCCAGCTGTCTGCCCTTCGGGGGGCCAGAGTAAAAATTTATACAAGTTCTGTTCCCCTTCCCCCCAAGGATGTTTGTGGCGCAAAATTTGGTTTACAATCCCATGCAGAACTCTATGACTAAGTAGCGATTGCAAAGGATTTACCTGCTATTACCCCTATTGGACCCCGCCCACCGATCCCCCGCCCCTCCTGGGGGACCAGAGCCAAAATTTTATACACTGTTCTGTTCCCCTTCCCCCAAGGATGTTTGTGGCCAAAATTTGGTTACATTCCATTCAGACACACCTCTATGACAAGTAGTGATTTAAAGGATTTACCTCTATTTCCCCTATTGGGCCCCGCCCCCGCTCCTGCCCCTGGGGGAAGTCAGAGCCAAAAATTTATACAAGTTCTCTTTCCCTTCCCCCAAGGATGTTTGTGGCCAAATTTTGTTACAATTCATGTTAGAGCTCTAGGAACAAGTAGAGATTTAAAGAATTTACCTCTATTTCCCCTATTGTGGCCCGCCCCTCCTGCCCAAAGGAGGTCAGAGCCAAAATTTATACAAGTTCTGTTCCCCCTGTCCCCAAAGGATGTCTGTGGCCAAATTTGGTTTACATTTTCCATTCGCCGAACTCTATGACTAGTAAAGCGATTTAACCTCAATTTCCCCTATTGGGATTTACCTCCATTTCCCCCTATGTTTTTTGATGGCCAAATTGTGGTTACATTCCATTCAGAACTCTATGACAAGTAGAAGCCTCTCTAGTTACCACCTATTGGCCCCGCCCCTCCTGCCCCCAGGGGGTCAGAGCCAACAATTTATACAAGTTCTGTTTCCCTCTCCCCCAAGGATGTTTGTGGCCAAATTTGGTTACATTTCCATTCAGAACTCTATGACAAGTAAATAGTGATTTAAAGGATTTACCTCTATTTCCCCTGATTGGGCCCGCCCCTCCTGCCCCTGGGGGATCAGAGGAGCCAAAATTTAGTACGAGTTCTGTTGTTTCCCCTTCCCCCAAGGATGTTTGTGGTGCTAATTTTTGGTTACAATCCATGCAGAACTCTAGGACAAGTAGCGATTTAAAGGATTTAACCTCTGTATTACCCCCTATTTGGGGCCCCGCCCCTCTCCTGCCCCTGGTGGACCAGTATGCCAAAATTTTATACAAGTTCTGTTCCCCCTGTCCCCCAAGGATGTTTGTGGGTCAAATTTGGTTACAATCCATGCAGAAAACTCTAGGAACAAGTAGCGAATTTATAGGATTTAACCTCTATTTCCCCTATTGGGCCCCGCCCCTCCTGCCCGGGGGGGGACAGAGCCACAAAATTTTATTACAAAGTTTATAGGCGTTTACCCTCTCAACCCAAGGATGTTTTGATGGCCAAAGATTTGGTTTTACAATTCCACCATGCAGAACTCTATGACTGATGAAGTAGTGATTTAAAGGAAATGTTGACGGACGGACGGACGAACGGACGAACGGACGGACGGAAACGACGGACGCCGCGCCCATTTGTCATAAGATCTCACCGCCCTTCGGGCTAGGCCTGATTGCCTAGCTAACTCTCAAAACTGCATAAGGGACTAATTTACATATATGATCAAAAATACGAAGGAGCTCCCAGTCTCTCCGATTAAGAAGTGCTGGAGCTAGGGAATCCTCAGTAGAATGATATTCAGCTAAACGTTGGTAGTAGAGACCTACGAGATACGTACAGTAGACTGGTCCGAGAAGCCGCTTGTGTGCTCGTATTGAGACTCGTTCTCTTTCAATACTATAATCATAGTTGCTATTAACCACTGGTCCATGCAGTATGTAATGCTTTACCGTAGTTCAGTTGTTGGGATTGATACGCTTGCTCATTGCCTTTCCTTTCGCAGTCTTGTGTTCGACCGGTTGAGTCAAGATTAGGTTGTTTTTGGCGGATTGGAGAGCATTTTGGTTTCAAACTTAAGGTAGCCATGACTTTTTGTTTACTGACGGAGAGTGGTGGGTGTGATGACGCCATATTTGCGTTCAAAGTTGAACATTGCATACTCATATTGCCTGGGCAAGTCGGGAAGGACTCTTTAGGTGATTCCCATATGATTTTATTATTATTTCTTCGCTTTAATGTTACCAGCCGATTTTGACACGCGACAAGAGTGTTCCGTATTTTCTCAAATTCATAGAATGAAAATGTATACCGGCATTTATTGTAGATGACCTATGTCGTGAGAGAGAGTACGATCTCGATGTACTAGTACTACTTGCCCGATCTGTAGAAGCGCTTATTAATAGAAAAGCACAGTTGGTTCTAACAATTTCTATATGGCATTGTCACTAGGTTTTTCTAATGATTCAACCTGTTTGATATGTCCGATTTTAATTCTATCGTTTAACTTGGCTTTTTTGTCCGCCGTTCTTTCGTGTTTTAGTATATGACTTGGCAGGCTATGTGTGCTATCTGGCTTATATATAGTAGTATATATATCAGCTATGATCGAAAACAGAAGTATTCAGTTAAGGTACAGACGTTTTAACTAACGGACTAGAATCTTTAGGGATTTCTATGTTTGAGTCAGAGTCATCGTGTCTCATCTTAGATATTAAAAAAAATCATACACACATTGTCAGCACAGTTGTCCACAGTTCTAGTTTTTTTCATAGAATCGTGAACATAAACTGTGAATATACTCAATGTTAACTTATCAAGATTCACATTGCTTTGAGACCAAGTCTGATCGAGTAGTTTCTGGGTACCAGGAAATCAATAGGAGTCCAAGGCCACTGTATTGCTTGTGATTCTTGGAAAACATTTTTGTCAACATTCTCCTTTTGTAGCTTCATCTGCAATTTCATAGATTTTATTGTAATATAAACTATGTGTTTTTTTCAGCAGTACATACTAGGTACAGGCGGCGCTAATGTTCATGGATTTGTTATAAAGTGTCATTTAGTTCTAGTTATTTGACAAATCGCATGTGGTACGCTCTAGATAACTGTACCTGCTATGGTTTCCTGTAATATGTACGCTCCATGTAAGAGATTTCATTTGTAGATACAAATTTTTTAATTACACATTCTGTATAGAGATACAAATGAGTATATAAATACATGTCCTAATAGTGATAATATCTGAGGCGCTCTTATTTTACGAGTTTGTCTACCCATTTAGTAGGATTATGTCGATGCTATCATCGATTTTGTTTAATAAGGAACTGTCGGCGAGTTTTCATAGTAAGTAACAATCAAACCATTATCTGTACCATTCCAGCTTTTGTAGGTCTATTCCAATACATGAACTTCTTTATTATTTCACTATAAGCTGAATGCCGATTGTTATTGCAGAATTATTTTTTTTATATCTATTCAACATCATAAACCAGAAACCACATATAGATTAGTTGTTGGTGGACTAGTGATGTGTGTTTTTTCTTCTTACAGTGAACAATAAAATGTTTTGCCGTTCATACCGTTCGCGATTTCAAAACATGTAGCCCGCTTACGATATTCGTACATAGTTGGGGTCAGCAATTGTACTTATAAACAATAGCCAGGCGACCGTGGGATCACGTTATTGTACTATGTGTCCTAGGCTAGCATTGTTGCTTTATCAAATTGTGCGTGGACTAGTTCTATCTTCAATGTGAGGCGACTGCCAATGTGCTTCCACATATTAATTTTGATCGGGGATAGGTTTTCTTCTGATGGCGGTCACCTAATAGTTACTTAAAACAAATTAGTTCGTGCGACGTAATTTATATGTTGGTCCCTCGATTGTGTATCTAAGCATATGTAGCCGGCGACTTGAATCTATACTTAGTCAGATCGCAGGTGTCAAAATAGCCGTGACGCCCTAATCTAAAATAGTGGGTTGCTAGGTACTAAACAGTCGTCGTACATACATAAATACTAGAATTAATAGTATGGGATCCTTTGAGTCAACTCATCGACAGAGGCGAAGAATCGAATGGCAGTCTGTTGGAGTCTGTAAGAATGCCTATGAGAGATTTTTCAGTTGATTAGATGAATATCTTGAAAAATAAGTCAATCTTATTGTAAGTAATGCAGATAAATAGAAGTTACCTTAAAATCGATGTCACACTAGTTGACATGCGTTCACAGACCACCGTCTATATATAACCATAGATTCCCATAGGATGATTGTTTTAAAGAGCGAATAGTCGGGCAAGTGAACTGTAGGTTAAAATTCGGTAAAAATGGTATTAATATATCCGGTATAATTTCTTATGAATTAGAAAAATAAAACTTTCCGTCAACATCGCTGTAAACATCGAAGAAAATAATAATATCTATGAATCCTAAAAGTCCTCGACCGACCGAGCCTAATGAGTGCAGGTCAATCGTTAAAGCATCTGCGCAACATCCACCACTCTCCGTTGTAAACAAAACATGGGCTTACCGTAGTTTTGAACCAAAGGTTTCCGCAAAACAATAACCAACAGACACACCTAAAATGCGAAAGAAAGCCAATGGAGCAGCGACAATCCAACAACTGACTCGGTAAACATTACGGCGCATGGAGAGTGTTAATAGATTAAGCAATAAACAGTTACCAAATTGTAGTACATAAAGTCAATATAATACAATTGGTGACAGAATAAATTGAATGTCGCCCGTTAGGGCGACATGACGATTATTTTAGTCTGTCCAACCAAATTGTATTCATATTGGACTAGAATACTACAATTTGGTAACTGTTTTTATTGAGCTTATATTTTACATTCAAAACTATTTTTTGAAGAAACGTCGTTAATAATGCATTTTAAATTTGCGCCGCTCGTCACATCGCTGAAGTCAGCAGGTACAAATACCGGAACAGCGGATATTTTCCAGATATAATATAGTTCCCCATGGTTATCATAAAATAAAGTAATCAAAAAATGCATTTTATATTACCACATATCAAACTTTATTATTATGCAATAATACCTAAAAAATCCTACAAAAACTAAAATACACTTTTATAATATTCAAACATTTTAACTCTTGATGTGACAGTTAATATCGCGCTGCAATGTAGATACCCTTCTCTAGAGTAGTGATGTGGGTTCCGATATCAGCGCTTGGAGAAGGACGCTGCTGAGGTGATTTTTATCTGATGATGGAATTCTATTCCGCGAGAGACAAAGTGATTTATTTAAACCACATATTTTGACGTAGGATAATGGGATTTTGAGACACTAGAAAGGTAAGATGCATATCTTATTTAAATCTGACTTTTCTATGATAGTTTTGTAGGATATTGAGTGTGCCTGGTTTCGCTTTTATGAATCTTTATGTTTTCTATCAGTCTGTCAGTATATACTGTCGATATTAATCAATGAGTTCTTTGGATAAAGTTGGTTCTCATTAGTTCTGTCGTCGTTTTTCTTCGGTCTAGCCTAGCTTCGGCATAAATACCATTCCGAGCGGCCTCCCCAAGACGTTCGCAGTGATGTAGAGTCTAGTGTACTCAGTAAGGGTTATCCCCCTTTAATCATCAAAATTCACAAACACTACAATTTAATTCTGTTTTCGGAAGGGCACGTCACTATTGCTGAGTACCATTTTTATGCTGTGTGGTAAAAGCTCAAACGATGTGATTGTTCTTAAAATCAAGTTGAACATTCCATCAGTTTAAAAGCTGAGTTTATCTCGAAATTACACGGTGTAATTCTACTTCAAACAGTCAAAAGCTTACCATGCCAGGTACATTTGTACCTTGAAAAACTCTCAACTCAAGCCCCATGCTGTATTTTTCCTTGTGTTTTCCAATCAAAGTAGACTAGTTTTTAATTTCCTCCAGTGTTCCGGACACAGTAGCAGACGACGTTCTAAGACGCTGGACGATGTTTTTATGACGTTTTAATTAATTTGGTATTTGGAAAGCGTCCAAATAGTAATTACTGCAATTTTAAATGTTTTCGTCTTGATTCCATTTTAATTTCATTATTAATGCTAACATTTTTAATTTAAAGTTTAATTATTTCGAATACAAAATCCTATGTGATTGATAGGTACTAGCTTTGTTTATTGTTTACTGGCGGCCATGTTTGTTTACCATTGTTTGTATTCCTACACAGAGACCTACATCACTGTAAATTGCCAGACATACTCGCGGTTTACTATACGAATAACATGGAATGGTAAATTACTTGTTATGTTGAGAGAAACAGTTCCAACGAGTTTACTTCCGGTTCTTCGTATTTTGATGGTACCTAGCAGTATATTTTTCATAAATGGCGATATGGTCCATCATGTTTCATACTTTAACCCATGGGGATATAGCAATGAATGCCCTGTATATTTATAAAATGTACCGTTGTAATGCATGTTCAGTTAGAATGTAACCGCTAGTGCATTATCAAGCTAAGATTTGTTTCAATTAATCTATAATATTATGCTACCGGTCAATTCATACAGTTCTGATGTATATATTTATAGATTTTTAATTTGTAAATTTTTGTTCTGTACATGTTCTGGTAGTGTTATACACATACATTGTATATAGGATTTACATTGTAGGTTAATTGGTAAAATTGTATTGTATATGTTCTGATATACACAATGAATTTTGTATCTTTTTTGAAACAATATTTGATTCTATCAAATGCATCAGTGACACATTCACAACTTATAAAATGTTTTCTCTAAAATAAAAAAAAAACCTGTAGAATGAACCTACATTTATTCATTTATATATATTTGAAATTGATCATTTCAATTTTTGTCATATTCAACAGATATAAAAAATTGTTGGTTCTTTTTTTTTCAGGCACCATGCATGCATAGTGACATGAATACAGAAAGTTCATCCCTTGGACCTGTATACAAGTGTATGTATACATATACATACAATTAGCATCATATGAAGACTGAAGAATGTTGATTTGAGTGCTCTTGAAAGTAAACTTTACCAATATGGACCTAGAAGATCATGAACAGAACATTTAAACAGTATTAATTTATTAAATGTTCCTTTCAACTGTAATCATTAAATAAAATTATGATGCAATACTTTTTCATTGTTTAACTTTGTAGAAATATTTGTTTATATTAGTCCTCTAGATCCAGTGATTATAATTCTTGCATCCATATGCCGGCCCATTTGTTTGTCAGGGCTTGTGAGATAGCTTTTCAATTACTTTTAAAATATAAGGATTTTTTTACATATAGCAATATAGATACCATTGTCTTAGCATTTCTAAATTCTACTTTACAAGAGAGTAGACTCAACATATAAATAAAACCATAAAACTAGCAAGTTATCTGAAATGTTAAAAATCTTTTTGTCTGAACCAAATTTCACATTTATTGTCTATGTGTAACTTGTACATAGACCATTTATGTTTTAATACTGTAGTAACAGTGATTACAAACACATAGACTAAAATTGTAGTATGTAGTACTATGTACATCTGTCTTTGATTTGAGTTCTAAACAAAAAAGTGGTACCTATTGGGAAGTTGTGACTTGGGCGGAGGGTGAAATACAGAAGAAATAGCTACACATGGAAAAAAGAAAGATATACAGTACCATATGGATTCAAAGTTGCTCCAAAATCAATGAGACTAAATAACCAAAAAAAAGCCATGTAAACCCCAAATATGCAATGACCAGATCAATGATAAAGCACCCTTCCACTTCCAGTTATCTGTAGCTATTTCTTCTATATTTCAACCCCCACTCAAGTTACAACTTCCCAACCTCATGATTCTTCTGTCTTTTAGCCCCCCCCCCACCCCCACCCCCCAACACACACATACCTGATTGATTGTCATGTTATTTCAGGTTCCTATTCAGGTATTATTCCTAAAAACCAAAAAGGGTATACACACTGTACTCTCAAAGGAGGGGAACCACTTCATTCAAAAATGGAATTTACAATTTCATCTTAATTTTGAAATTTTCAATTTAATTATTAATTACTGGACTATTAAAACAGTATAGAACCCCTCGGCTACAGACAAAGTACTGTGGTACACATTTCTCTTAATTACTTTTCTTCAACTCAATCATCTTTTTCTCCAGAGCACAAAAAAGAACAGGAAACAACAGAAAAGGAAAGTAACATACATGTAGGCCTATATGTTTTCTGGAAATATATATGATGTGTTAATTCTCACAGCATAGGCCTACATGAATGTGAAGAATTAAATATTATCAATGTTTGAGAGAATTTCCTAGTTGTAATTCTATAGCAGCTACATGGAATGTACGTTTACATATATTTATTGTACGATACATATACATCATAAGTTTCTTTCCTTCCAGCTGGACATTCATGTCATCTCTCTCCAGAACTCAAATATTGTTTACAAAAAAAAAAAAAAAAAAACAGAGACATATAGATAATTTAATTAAATCTCTGCAAAAAACTACACGAATAATTGAACACATATATTGTACTTGTAAAATATCTATGTATGAGCTAATTTATTTTCACATCTTTGACAGCTACATGCATGGACGTTCTATGGAACGTTTTCGTGTGGTTTTGAAATGGGAAATTATGTTACGATTATTTGTACTTAACCTTCATGATTCGGTTTGATGTAAAATACGACGAATGCGATGCTGCAATAATTGCCCCTTGCCGGGGCCCCATCTCTGCATCGGCCGAAAATACTGAATCGGCCGAATATTTGTGTCGATTTCCATGTACAAGATGCTTTTATCGAAAAATTATTACAAAGCATTTGCCATTAATGTAAGAATACTTCATGTGCAGCATCAAATGTATCATCTCAAAACAAATAATTTTGTGCATACCGCATTTAGTGGTTTATCACACGAAACGAAACCATTGCATTAAATGACACGACTGAGAAACACATGTCCATTTAGTGTTTTTTTTATCACACGATATACGAAACTCGACTAGATGAGAATCACATGTCCTTGATCATTTCCACGCAGCCTCGTTTCAAAGAGTTTGGCGAATTTATATTTAGAACACTGTGCTAAATTTACACGGGGCTTCCCCCAAAAATTTCAATGGTCAAAACCGGACACCGTAAGCAGAACTTGACCATCATTATGGTATACAATGACTTTTGGAAGGCCTAAAGAACGCATTTAGACTGGTTTCCTTTGCCCCAGACTATTCACTTTAATGCTTACGGAATATTTTAAAGAAAAATCGAATTAAATTGAGAAAAAAAAAAAAATATACAAATAAAAAAAAAACTGGTGTGTCCTTCATAAACAAACCGACTTTCCGACGTCCGCAACAATCGTACTACTTGGGAGACTATTTTAAAATGACTGTATGGCTGCCATTTGTAGTTGACTAAAACCTAATGGTGACGTAGATTGGCACCCCTGGATGACATTATTTACATCATCTACTTACCTCTTTTACTATATCATATTAATCCAAAGGCAAAGTGAAATCTATGTGATATAACGGGACACCAAAATACGGAGTGGACCTTTTTGACGTCACTATATGTTGAATGAAATGGTAACTTCTGAATCAAATGATCACCGGCATAATAGCTGTCTTCCATCCTTGTGTGATTAAATCGTCAGTTTGAATAAACGTGTTTCCTGATCCATTCTTAAGCAATGTTCATGTAGCGAACAATGAGTTAATGATTGTAAATAAAAGTGTTAAACCTTCTTCCAATTTCAAGTGCTAGCGCGCATTATGAAGACTGGTCTGTAATAGCTCTGGAAATCCATATATAGACCTTAGATTCTATAGGAAGACCTAATTCAATGCTTAAAAATAATTGATTGGAAAAGCAGTAGATAATGTTAAAACTAGAGGAGTAAAATAAATATTTGTTAATCAACATTGGTCCATTAATTTATTCTGACCATAAATGTAATAAAAATAAATTATTGTGGACTTTAAACTATTGGTTTTATCGTTGATTTTACGGTATAGCATTATGAATGATGAAGTCGATTTTTATAATGTCTTTTTACGTGTATCGGTTTAAATTTTTAATTTTGTATTTCCAAGAGGCGACTACGGGTATTATCCTTACAATATCAATTTCTCATTAGTACATTTCTACACGTGATGTAATACTAGTGTTCTATTAAATCTTGTCTCTTTACATTTACCCTTAGTTACGTTGTACGCGAAACATAATTAAATATATTGCAGTTAGAATATCTCTAATGTTCTTTAGCTTTAACCACAAACTTACTTATTTTCTTTATTTCCATATGTATGCGTGTTATTATCTATTCTTAGAACATTTAATTGATTGTTGGTGAGATTATATAATGATTACAGTATTTATCAAAGCAAAGAAAAGCTCATCAATATCCTCTATTGCAAGCCATGTTTTTAATTTGTCACTTCTAATTACAGCTGTCAAATTTAATAATTTATAAAAAAAATCATCTGTACAAACCCCTGATGACTGCGTCTATGGTTTTTCCAAAGCACACGGGAGTAGATGAAAGTAGTCCGCTAAACCTGCCTAATATACGCATTTTAAGGAAGTATAAGATAAAAAAAAAACTAATAATAAAGGCAGGTTTAGTGGAAAGTAGGATGGAAGCGGTCATAAGCTTCATAGATTTCAGGTTGATATTATTTTGTATAGTACATCTGGGATTCATTGAGGTATGTTGTATATTAAGGATGTCCGCTGGGTTCTAATTCGATGTACCTTCCAATTAAGGATAAATATATCCAATTGTTCATTGAATGAAAGACAAAAAAAAACAAAAACTCATGCATTCAATATGAAGAGGGTTTGCTCTATCAAACATACCGCTAACTCTCATGTCTCGAAAATTAATTATCGAGTAATTATATAAGTCAGTAAATGTAAATCGCAAAGTGACTCATAAAAGTTCTATTCGTTGATTGCAACTTGATCTGCAAGTAATGGAACTCCGTATTGCCTACCATCTTATCAGCATCATGCATTCTATAACTGATCTGTAAGTCCTCTAAAACATTCGCAGTACCAGCATCTCTTACTCGCGCGGAACCCTTCCCAACTGGACGATGAACTTTTAGGTACATATTTCTAATTAACTTCGGATTGTTGTAAGAAAGCCCAAACTTATATGCTATTTTTCGTGAAAATCTATCTATAGCTCCATTAATCGCTATACCAAACGGTTTTAAGCTTATCGTATCTATCAATATGTATGAGATAATAATTAAGGACCTTTACTATAGTATAATTTCCGTCGTAAACAAACGTCTTGATCTCAGATGCACTCCTTTTTACGTCAGTGATGCTTCAGTATGTCCTCACGGTATTCGGAAACGAACGCATCCCAAAAAACAACTTGGAGTAAATTCCACAATGCTTTGTAGCCTAAAATTACAGAAGGCCTCTCGGTGCAGATTATTAATTAAGCATAAATTGTCATATTTTTGACACGCATTCTTGTGTAACATACATTGGGTGTTCTAGCATGGCCCAATGGTGCGCGTTTAGCGCAACATGATAGATATGCGTTGAACACCCAATGTATGTTACACACAAATGCATGTCAAAATTATGACAGCCAATGCTTATATTTACATTTTAAGTAGTCATTCCCAATTTAAAAGAAAATTAAGTAAAAATAAAGTATGAAAATAAAACTTATACGTCTGCATATAGCAAAAATACCATTTGATAGGACAGCCTTTGAATTGGCGGAAAATATGTGTTCTTCCGGTTGTGTTGTCATGGACTAACCGACTCAACAATTGCAGTTTATGAAATAAGCGGGATATAAATGGATAAATACAACACATTCTATCCATTATGAAATTTTTTAATTAGAATATATTTTCATACTGACAAATTTTTTAAAATCTTTCAATAATCTTTTCAGTGAATTCTCACACAGACTTAAACACATGTCTTTTCGTGACCCTCTTGAAACTTTGATTATGGTATCAGTACGCCAGAGCCTAACTGACAATGTTAATGTCGGAAAATAACACATTTTTGGCGTAGTAGCAACATATAGATACTGTGCAGTGGCAATGTAAATATTTGTTTGTATTATCTCTTGCAATAGCCTCTCACATGCATGTCTCCTTAATCCAAGTCTCAACTTTCGTTTTACTGTTGACATGCTGATGACAACTCCATGATCAAGCACAAGAAAACCGCAGATCTCACGTGAATTATACAAAAGTCCAAAGTAGTACCTGAGAAGATCATCAATCATTATCATTATCTCCTGGGTATGGAAAAACAGTCTCCGATAATACAAAGTAATTCAGCAATATCAGAAACTGGAAAACAAACATATTGTGTTTAACACTTTCATAAACAGCTAAAACCTCACAGTACAAGCATGAAACGCCAAACATGCCTTCAGGTTATTATGTTATAGATCTAGATTATTTAGAGGGCAAAATATTTCAAATTGTGTTGATCCTGTGATGATAAATGATAATTGTATTAATTAGTTTAACGTTGTTTCTCCGTCAAATATAAAGCACATTTCAAAATGTATTTAAAAACAGAATTACAATGAATGTAATCAGATTTTAATCATTAATTTGAATGGTATTCACATTATTACACTGTATTCACAGGTTAAGTTTAACATACCCTTTGGAAGCCCATCTTTCTTTCACCTTTGTCATTCTTCGGCTATTGATGATTGCTTGTATAATCAGGTGATATTCAGGATATCGACTTCATGTTTTTCCAAGGCAAGTCGATTTGTTCATGTCGACATGATGTTATAACTTGTGAAATGGACGACTTTGGTAAGTCGCCTTCATATCTTTATCGGTACATGTCGACGTAATAGTAAGTCACCCGTCGTGTATCTATTAAATGTCGTGTTTGTTACCATCGCCAAAATGTGGGTTTTAGTGATTAAGTCGTATAAAACATGTCGCTAAATCCTCAAGGAACACGTCATGTCGCGTTTTTAAAGTCGTTTAGACTATGATTTATCACGACAAAAGAAGGCCCAAATACAAAAATGTACGTTTCCATACAGCCACCATAGTTTGACACTGTTGATTAAATGATTAAAAGCCCATTACCTCTCCGAAACGGATTTTAATTTTTAAAATGGGAATGTAAAACGACATCGATGATTTTGTAGATTTACAAAAGTTATTAACTTACCGTTAATACTACACTTATCATCACCTTCTGTGCAATTTGATTAAAATAAATGAAATGTTTATTTTTATATCGCGGGTCGTCTTATGAAGTTTCCCGCCGTCGTCCCAAATACCGCTCGGTAGTTGATTATCACTGCGCCAAACGGCAAAACAGCGAAATGAAACCCACAGTTATCAAATACGCAGGAAAGCTTGCATATGTTTGTTGTTGTAAGCTCATCCTAGGCCATTGGTATATATTTTCTGATGTTATAGATGTTGGTTTTTGTCCAAGAAACCTTTGTTTTGCTCTGAAAAGGTAGTATGCCTTTAAAATTGAATATCAATCCAAGATATGTATAGGAGTCCTGTATCTTCGTCTTTTTCTTTTTCTAAATATTAATGTGAATGCTTGAATGTGTTGACAGGAAACAAAATCAGTTCAATGTTTGGAAGTCTGTTCAAAGATTACCATGATCATGCAGCTTTTCGAACTTCTCCAACAGATAACTCTGGTCATAGCTGCTTTTTAGATCATCTGATCCGAAGGGTCAGGATGACGTATAATCATCATGCTTTGTCCGTTGTCATCTGCCGTGCGTCCGCTGTCCTTAAATCTTCTCAATAACCAAAATGCCCAGGGTACCGATATTTGGCCTGTAGCATGCTGGGATGAAGGACTATCAAGTTTTCAAATAAATGACATTGATCTTCATTCAAGGTCACAGGGGTCACAAAGGCTAACATTTTTAAACGACTTCTTGTGAATAACTAACAGCACTGGAGACCTGATATTGGGCCTGTGATGAAGTACTACCAAGTTTGTTGAAATGAATGACATTGACCACCAATCAAGGTCACAGAGGTCAAAAAGGCTAAAATCTTGAAACAACTTCTCCTTAATAACCAAAAGACTTAAAGTACTGATATTTGGACTGTAGCATGCATGGATGAAGGGATATCAAGTTTGTTGAAATGAATGACATTGACCACCAATCAAGGTCACAGAGGTCAAAAAGGCTAAAATCTTGAAACAACTTCTCCTTAATAACCAAAAGACTTAAGTACTGATATTTGGCCTGTAGCATGCTTGGATGAAGGGATATCAAGTTTGTTCAAATGAATGACATTTATTTTCATTCAAGGTTATTGGGATAAAAAATGCTATACTATTTAAATGACTTTTTCTCAATAACCAAACCAGTGTACTGAACAACTTCTTGTGAACCCAATAGACCAGATATTGAGCCTGTAGCATGACGAGATGAAGTACTAGCCAGAGGCGTAGCTAGGTTTGGAAAAACCTGCATGCTTTGGGGTGCAGGGGGTTGCAGCCCCTGCTCAGGGTCAAGGGGCGAAGCCCCGGTAGGGGGTATGGGGGACGAAGACCCCCAGAAGCTGACGGGAAATTATTACAATGTAGCAGCTATTTTACCTCTATGGTAACTATTAAAGTATATACGAATGGTTAAATTGAGGTCACAATATTTAGGTGACAACCACGCAAAAATACTACACAAAATTAGAACAGTGGTGATTTTATATTGTCTACATTATATAATCGTACTAGGCCTATACTAGACTCCCCTGACCTGATTTAAATTTGATTCGGGAAATCGGGACCAGTGCTCGAACAAAAAACAACGATTTTGGCTTAAAAATTAAAATAGTAAGCAATGGTTGAATTTTGTGTTATTTTAACTGAGGACAACCTTATGGCGAATATTTTCAACAAAATTAAAATTAAGTTCACGTGTTTGTTTTTTTCATGACAGCGAGTCAAAGACCACTGTCAAAATGGCGGAATTTGCGTAAGAAGGGACTTGTCCTCGAACACCCCATTAAAAAAATGAAAGATTATATTTAGTTTTCTACCTATTCTGGTCTATTTAGATGTCTATTTAAACGAGAGATCCCAGAGGGATCTTGGCGCTCACCAAAGAATGATCAATGTCTGACAATGGAAAGAGGGATCTTTTCACTGCTTTTCAAACTTTTTCAAACACACTACATATAAAATTTGAGACAGATCGCTATAGTACCTTCTAAGAAATAGTGGTAACAAACTTCAACAATGAAATCTAAGATAGCGGCCAGTTGCCTATCTTGTTGCCGATCAGTCCCGAAAGGCATTATGCATCACTCCTAAGAGGTACTATGCACAACTAGGGTACAAGGGGAACCTATGAATTTGAGAAAGATCCCTTCAGTACTTTCTGAGAAATTGCGGTAACAAACTTTAACTATCAAAATACAAGATGGCCGCCTGGCAGCCATCTTGTTCACCGATCGGTCCCAAAATGCAATATGCAAAACTAGGGCCCTAGGGGAACCTATATATGACATTTGAGATAGATCCCTTTAGTACTTTTTGAGAAATAGCAGTAACAAACTTTAACTATCAAAATCCAAGATGGTCGCCTGGCAGTCATCTTGTTGACCGATCGGTCCCAAAATGCAATATGCACAACTAGGGCCCTAGGGGAACCTACATATGAAATTTGAGAAAGATCCCTTCAGCACTTTTTGAGAAATAGCGGTAACAAACTTTAATTATCAAAATCCAAGATGGCCGCCTGTCGGCCATCTTGTTCACCGATCGGTCCCAAAATGCAATTTGCACAGCAAGGGTCCTAGGGGAACCTGCATATGAAATTTGAGAAAGATGCCTTCAGTACTTTCTGAGAAATAGCGGTAACAAACTTTAACTATCAAAATCCAAGATGGCCGCCTGTCGGCCATCTTGTTCACCGATCGGTCCCAAAATGCAATATGCACAACTAGGGTCGTAGGGGAACCTACATATGAAATGTGAGAAAGATCCCTTCAGTACTTTCTGAGAAATAGCGGTAACAAACTTTAACTATCAAAATACAAGATGGCCGCCTGGCAGCCATCTTGTTCACCGATCGGTCCCAAAACGCAATATGCACAACTAGGGTCCTAGGAGAACCTGCATATGAAATTTAAGAAAGATCCCTTCAGTACTTTTTGAGAAATAGCGGTAACAAACTTTAACTACCAAAATCCAAGATGGCCGCCTGTGATAAAAATCATCGTAACTAAGGTCAAAAACATGTTGCAAGTGATATTTTAGATGTTTTTGCTATCATTTTAACATATTAATTTGCTTTTTAGAATATTTCTAACTTTTCATGCGATGTTGCTTATTTTGGTAATCGTTAGTGTTTGTCGATTCAAAATCCACATTTGCTTGAGAGATTTTGGTGAAGAAGTCTAATGTTGTCTTCGACATGATTCAAACATAACCACAACTTTGTAACCGAATATTCTGTGTTTGCATATTAAAGAGTTATCTGCACTTGCGTGTAGGTAGTGATTATGACATCATTTGTTTGCGAACGTAACGTCATAATTTTCAGAGAAATCGACGTGACTTGCATTCACAAAAATGACGTCACAATGGATATACCTACCCACACGGAAGCTAATTCTGTAATATGCAAAGACGGAATATATATAGACTATTCTGATAAATTTCCGGAATGCCCAATCTTCACTAGAAAGTCTTTCAAATATATGCACAAAGTTATGTTAGGCATACAGTCGGTCATATCACATGTATTAATACGTCATTAATATTCTGCAGCGTTACCTGAATGAAAATGTTGTGTTTTTTCATATTGTACAAAAATGTTAGTCAGAATATTATTTTGCATGCTCAAGCCTGCAAGCATGCACGAGCGCTACGCCACTGCTAGCAAGTTTGTTCAAATGAATGATTTTGACCTTTATTCAAGGTCTCCAGTTCTCTACTGGTAGAAACAGCCAAAGCATGCTGGCTACATACATCACAGAGAACACAGACACAAATTAAAACCACTTTAACTTTTTATTATAAAGTTAAATTCATATATTTAATATGCTCACTCACTTTCAAAGTAAAGTCACAAAATTTTCTGTCTATTAAGGGATTCTAAATTTTACTCAACAAGGATTCCCAAAGAATATCACTTAAAAGTCCTCTTACAAGATTCCCACTTGTTAGAGTCCAATTCAGAAAGTCTTTGTACGTTGTCACTCAAACTACAAGTAGGGTGTCTCCTTGTGCTATAGAAAACTCCCCAAGGCTCACCAGGCAGTTCCCTTGGATTCTTTGTAGTCATCCTGAGAGATCTGTCTAGAATCTGTGGCTCCTTGGAAGAAGTACCAGCCACGTATGTCCTGTCTGTTCAACATCACACGCTTCACCTGGGCATCAAGTTTTCTGCAGGCACAAAAATATCAAATTCACATTATCTACGATAGAGCTCAGGTCTGTGTGTAAAACAAATTCTGTAAACCAATACATTTCCGCAAGACCTCGAACATGAATTAAAATGTTTTGCCAATATATGTATAAAACGAATAAGAACGAGAGATTGTGACTAATCGTAAGTAAGACACATTGAATGATTGTGATTTCATGTATTTGTGAATAGGTTGAAATTAATGCAGACAATGTCATACACACAAAAATAATATGGTTTGCTACTTTGCAGTACCTGCTACCCATTGTTTACTGACTGTTCAAATTACAAATATAACCTCTATTGTTTACTGACCGTTCAAATTACAAATACAACCTCTATTGTTTACTGACCGTTCAAATTACAAATATAACCTCTATTGTTTACTGACCGTTCAAATTACAAATATAACCTTTATCGTTTACTGACCGATCTAACTACAAATATAACCTCTATTGTTTACTGACCGATCTAACTACAAATATAACCTCTATTGTTTACTGACTGATCTAACTACAAATATAACCTCTATTGTTTACTGACCAATCTAACTACAAATATAACCTCTGTTGTTTACTGACTGTTCAAATTACAAATATAACTTCTATTGTTTACTGACCGATCTAACTACAAATATAACCTCTATTGTTTGCTGACCGATCTAACTACAAATATAACCTCTAATGTTTACTGACCGATCTAACTACAAATATAACCTCTATTGTTTACTGACCGATCTAACTTCTATTGTTTACTGACTGTTCAAATTACAAATATAACTTCTATTGTTTACTGACTGATCTAACTACAAATATAACTTCTATTGCTTACTGACCGATCTAACTACAAATATAACCTCTATTGTTTACTGACCGTTCATATTGCAAATATAACCTCTGTTGTTTACTGACTGTTCAAATTACAAATATAACCTCTATTGTTTACTGACCGATCTAACTACAAATATAACCTCTAATGTTTACTAACCGATCTAACTACAAATATAACCTCTATTGTTTACTGACCAATCTAACTTCTATTGTTTACTGACTGATCTAACTACAAATATAACCTCTATTGTTTACTGACTGATCTAACTACAAATATAACCTCTATTGTTTACTGACCGATCTAACTACAAATATAACCTTTGGTGTTTACTGACCGTTCAAATTACAAATATAACTTCTATTGTTTACTGACCAATCTATCTACAAATATAACCTCTATTGTTTACTGACCGATCTAACTACAAATATAACCTCTATTGTTTACTGACCGATCTAACTACAAATATAACCTCTATTGCTTACTGACCGATCTTACTACAAATATAACCTCTATTGTTTACTGACCATTCATATTACAAATATAACTTCTATTGTTTACTGACCGATCTAACTACAAATATAACCTCTATCCTTTACTGACCGTTCAAATTACAAATATAACTTCTATTGTTTACTGACCGATCTAACTACAAAAATAACCTCTATTGTTTACTGACCGATCTAACTTCAAATATAACCTCTATTGTTTACTGACCGATCTAACTACAAATATAACCTCTATTGCTTACTAGTAAGACCGATCTAACTACAAATATAACTTCTATTGTTTACTGACCGATCTAACTACAAATATAACCTCTATCCTTTACTGACCGTTCAAATTACAAATAAAACTTCTATTGTTTACTGACCGATCTAACTACAAATATAACCTCTATTGTTTACCGACTGATCTAACTACAAATATAACCTCTATTGTTTACTGACCGTTCAAATTACAAATATAACTTCTATTGTTTACTGACCGATCTAACAACAAATATAACCTCTATTGTTTACTGACCGTTCCAATTACGAATATAACCTTTATCGTTTACTGACCGATCTAACTACAAATATAACCTTTATCGTTTACTGACCGATCTAACTACAAATATAACCTCTATTGTTTACTGACCAATCTAACTACAAATATAACCTCTATTGTTTACTGACCGATCTAACAACAAATATAACCTCTATTGTTTATTGACCGTTCAAATTACAAATATAACCTTTATCGTTTACTGACCGATCTAACTACAAATATAACCTCTATTGTTTACTGACCAATCTAACTACAAATATAACCTCTATTGTTTACTGACTGATCTAACTACAAATATAACCTCTGTTGTTTACTGACTGTTCAAATTACAAATATAACTTCTATTGTTTACTGACCGATCTAACTACAAATATAACCTCTATTGTTTGCTGACCGATCTAACTACAAATATAACCTCTATTGTTTACTGACCGATCTCACTACAAATATAACCTCTATTGTTTACTGACTGATCTAACTACAAATATAACCTCTATTGTTTACTGACCAATCTAACTTCTATTGTTTACTGACTGTTCAAATTACAAATATAACTTCTATTGTTTACTGACCGATCTAACTACAAATATAACTTCTATTGCTTACTGACCGATCTAACTACAAATATAACCTCTATTGTTTACTGACCGTTCATATTGCAAATATAAATTCTATTGTTTACTGACCGATCTAACTACAAATATAACTTCTATTGCTTACTGACCGATCTAACTACAAATATAACCTCTATTGTTTACTGACCGTTCATATTGCAAATATAAATTCTATTGTTTACTGACCGATCTAACTACAAATATAACCTCTACCCTTTACTGACCGTTCAAATTACAAATATAACTTCTATTGTTTACTGACCGATCTAACTACAAATATAACCTCTATTGTTTACTGACCGATCTAACTACAATTACAACCTCTATTGTTTACTGACCAATCTAACTACAAATATAACCTCTATTGTTTACTGACTGTTCAAATTACAAATATAACTTCTATTGTTTACTGACCGATCTAACTACAAATATAACCTCTATTGTTTACTGACCGATCTAACTACAATTACAACCTCTATTGTTTACTGACCAATCTAACTACAAATATAACCTCTATTGTTTACTGACTGTTCAAATTACAAATATAACTTCTATTGTTTACTGACCAATCTAACTACAATTATAACCTCTATTGTTTACTGACCGATCTAACTACAAATATAACCTCTGTTGTTTACAGACCGATCTAAGTACAATTATAACCTCTACTGACCGATCTAACTACAAATATAACTTCTATTGTTTATTGACCTATCTAACTACAAATATACCTCTATCGTTTACTGACCAATCTAACAACAAAATATAACCTCTATTGTTTTTATGTTATAAAAGATATCCAACCTCAATCTTCTTTTCTCCTCTTCAATGTGGACCAGTGCCATGTTTGTCTCGTATAGTTTCTCTGGGGAACGCACTATATGTTTAGCAATGAACCTTGTGATGGGATGCTGTAATCAGAGAATGCCTAGAAATACAATGTTATCAGAGAAATATACTCCAAGATTTACAATCTAATTAGAGAGATATACATTTGCCATGTAGTGGATATGTAATAACTACATGGTACCGTATTTTCCGGACTATAAACCGCACCTGTGTATAAGCCGCAGAGGTCTTTTTTACTATTTTTTCAGGTTTTGTACACGTATAAGACGCACCGTTAGATAAGCCGCACCCAAAAGCCTATGTACCCACGTAACCATCTGTGTATACGATTGATCTCTATTGAAGTACGGGTAATACTTATCCATCGTTTAGAATCACGAAAACTGTCTGTAAACTTGTACTGTAAATATAAAACAAACAAAACAAGAGATCCCAGAGGGATCTTGGCGCCCACCAAAGAATGATCTATGTCTGACAACAGAAAGAGGGATCTTTTCCCTGCTTTTCAAACTTTTACTACATACTATATATGAACCTTGAGAAAGATCCTTTCAGTACTTTCTGAGATATGTAGCAGTAACAAACTTCAATTATCAAAATTCAAGATGGCTACCTGTCGATCATTTTGCTGACCGATCTGTCCCAAAATGCAATATGCACAACTAGGGTCGTAGGGGAACCTACATATGAAATTTGAGAAAGATTCCTTCAGTACTTTCTGGGAAATAGTGTTAACAAACTTTAACTATCAAAATCCAAGATGGCCGTCAGTCGGGTCGGCCATCTTGTTGACTGATTGGTCCCAAAATGCAATATGCACAACTAGGGCCTAGGAGAACCAACATATGAAATTTGAGAAAGATCCCTTCAAAACTTTCTGAGAAATAGCGGTAACAAACTTTAACTATCAAAATCCAAGATGGCCACCAGTCGGCCATCTTGTTGACTAATTGGTCCCAAAATGCAATATGCACAACTAGGGCCCTAGGAGAACCAACATATGAAATTTTAAAAAGATCCCTTCAGTACTTTCTGAGAAATAGCGGTAACAAACTTTAACTATCAAAATCCAAGATGGCCGCCAGTCGGCCATCTTGTTGACCGATTGGTCCCAAAATGCAATATGCACAACTAGGGCCCTAGGGGAACCTACATGTGAAATTTGAGAAAGATCCCTTAAGTACTTTCTGAGAAATAGCGGTAACAAACTTTAACTATCAAAATCCAAGATGGCCGCCAGTCGGCCATCTTGTTGACCGATTGGTCCCAAAATGCAATATGCACAACTAGGGCCCTAGGGGAACCTACATGTGAAATTTGAGAAAGATCCCTTCAAAACTTTCTGAGAAATAGCGGTAACAAACTTTTAACTATCAAAATCCAAGATGGCCGCCAGTCGGCCATCTTGTTGACCGATTGGTCCCAAAATGCAATATGCACAACTAGGGCCCTAGGGGAACCTACATGTGAAATTTGAGAAAGATCCCTTCTGTACTTTCTGAGAAATAGCGGTAACAAGAATTGTTAACGGACGGACGGACGGACGGACGGAAGGACGGACGGACGGAAGGACGGACGGACGACGGACCACGGACAAAAGGCGATTTGAATAGCCCACCATCTGATGATGGTGGGCTAAAAATCTCACTATATATCTTTAGCAAAATGGACTTGGTCATGTTTCTGTTCCTTGTATTTTCTGCCATTACGTAAGCCTACTTTGTGTAAACAAACATGGCGGCCGTACAATTTCACGCTTACTCTCTCTCATATTTAAGCATGCTGGTTAAAATACTTTTTTCGGTATGCATATGATTTTATTTTATCTCTATTTTGATATATTTCGCGTATTTATTATATTGATGTGTAAAGGATTTACTGTATTATCAAGGCTTGCATCATTAACCTAAAACTGACTTCGATTAGAGTGTTCTCTGTCAACTTGCCATCCAATGATGCAATTCACCGAAGCCTTATTTTTGTAAACTTTCGGATATTATTTTCGCTACAGAGATCGATTAAATGATTTGAATATGACTGTGCGATGTTTAACACTCGGTATAATGTTCTAAATTACATGTGATTTACGTGTATAAACTTGACTGCTGATTATTTCATTAAAATCACGGCGACAGGATTCCGGGAAATTCCCCTGTTGACCGACATATGTGTAACACGTACGTGTGCAAGTTTGAGTTCATGCTTACTATCGCTCATATTTCAGTACGCCGATAAAATACTTTCTTCAGTAACGTTATGCATAGGAGTGGATTATATTTCTTTTTTGATATATTTTGTGAATTAAATATATCTTGGTCTAAAGAGTTACTGTATAAATCGACTTCGTTTAGAGTGTTCTTCCACTGTTTGTTAACTAGGTATCCTATGATGCAATTCACCGAAGCCTTATTTTTGTAAACTTCCAGATTAAGACCTCGTGGTGTTTGTCGCTGCAGAGATCTATAAAATGATGTTTTATAGACTGTTCGATGCTTATAACATCGATAGAAATGTTCTATATAACATGTTAAACACGCAAATAAACTTGATTACTGATTATTTCATTGAAATTACAGCGACAGGATTCTGAGAAATACACATATTGACCAAGTGTAACACGTGTGCAAGTTAGCAGTCATTCATGATCAGAAGATCGTTTTCTTGCTGTCTGCGGACATTTCTTGCACACACATAATATTTAAATAATATATTGAACTTATTGTTTGATATTTGATGATTTTTGACGTTTTAGTTATTATTTTCTTGGTAACAATCCTGCAGCAAATCGATAGCGAAATCAGTCCGCCATTGTGTTGTGACTGTAAACAACCACGCTTCAGTAGGCCGATTTTCCGTGAATTAAACAATTTTACGATTGAACATGTATCTGGTACGTTACTATTTTTTATCTTTATTATATTTTCAATCACATATCATATCTTTTAAACACTTTTACAGTGATTTGTTCGATGCATAACTTTACAAAACTGGCGAGTAAAACTTACGATTTTCACATGTGAATCACGACGTAATAATGCAAAAACATGGTCAGATTTTGGTTTTCGTCCACGGATAAGCCGCACTGGTGTATAAGCCGCACTGGTGTATAAGCCGCACTCCCGATTTTCAGAAAAAAAAAGTCGCGGCTTATACTCCGGAAAATACAGCAGTTGAGGTGATGCGGGGAAACAAGACCCATGCTATGGAAATTAGCATATGATTATTATATTCTTCAACTTTTCTCAACCTGCTATACCTGACACATCCTTTAATGACCTTGGACATTAATAGGTTATAAACAAAAGCAAACCAAAGCTAAGCACTGAATGCAAGTCTATGATTTTTCCTCAAGTACTTCAGCTTTGTACAACTTGCTAAACATCCTAAATGACTGTGGATGTTGATAAACTGGTGTCATGTTACCTGATGGTATTCCCAGGTCTGTGGTACACGATCTTCAGGTAAGTCAGTCAGTTCTCCTTGAGCTGAAAATAACAATACAGACCTTTAGTACAATAAACCTGTCTGTAACAAACATGTAAATGAGCTTTTATAACTGATGTGTTGATATATTTCTAACTTGTACATAAAGTTTAATACAACGTTTACAATGTGTACAATTTGTGTTAATATATTCCTAACTTGTACATAAAGTACATCAGAACTTTTCAATCTGAACACATCCCTAACTTGTACATAAAGTACATCAGAACTTTTCAATCTGAACACATCCCTAACTTGAACATAAAGTGCACAACAATTTTTACAATCAGTACAATCCCTAACTTGTACATAAAGTAATCCCTAACTTGTACATGAAGTTCACCACAACTTTTGAAATCTTTACAATGTGTGTTGATATATCCCTACCTTGTTCATAAAGTTTACCACAACTTTTACAATCTGTACAATATATGTTGATATATCTGTAATACATGTTTCATAGATATGCCGACATGTTTTATAGATATGCTGACTTGTTTTATAGATAGGCTGAGATGTTTTATAGATAGGCCAACATGTTTTATAGAAATGCCAACATGATATATAGATATGTCGGCATGTTTTATAGATATGTCGACATGTTTTATAGATATGCTGACATGTTTTATATATATGCCTATATGTTTGATAGATATGCCGACATGTTTTATAGATATGCTGACATGTTTTATATATGTGCTGACATGTTTTATAGATATGTCGACATGTTTTATAGATATGCTGACATGTTTTATATATATAGGCTAGTCCAGATACTGGTTTTAATCCGGCAAAATTGCAAAAGAATTTATTTTTAGTACAATCGAAAGAAAAATGTATTTTGAATTATATGTAAAAAGTCCCAAAAGAATCTAAATGGGAAAGTTGTCAAATTGATTGTCAAAGTTTGCCTATTTTCGCTTATTTTACATGTTGTGTATGGTCCTCCATACATGTGAAATGGTGAACTTCCGGTTACGACGACACGATATGCCACTGTCTCTTGAAACGATTGTAATGCAACTAAACACTATAAATCACATCTTGATTATCATAGTAAGTCGGTATTAACTGTTTATATGTGCAATTACGACAGCTTTGACTTTAAAAGGTGATTATTACTCTATAGTGGAAACAATTTAAAAAAAAATTGTCTGCTTCGACCGAGTGATGCCACTTGAGCACTATCAAAACAAAATAGATTAGGGCCTACTGACTTAGATAAAGTAAGTTTGTTAAATTAAATCAGTGAATGGTAATAACGAAATCAAATCATACATTGATGAAATTGTGTCACGATATGTTTATTACTAGCGGTTTTGAAATGTAAACATTGAATAAAAAGTTGTTGGTCACAACCATAGAAATATTGTATGGAAGCCTGTGGTTGCCGTTTTTAGTTTTTGCGTACTTTATTTGCAAGATCAAATAACACTTTAAAAGGACATTTATCGTTGTTTAAATATGTTCTGTTTTAATTATTTTAATGTGTATAACATGTCTCGAATTAAAAAAGAAAACAAGAGGCCCATGGGCCTTAACGGTCATCTGACTATTAGTACAATACAACATAATCGTTTAAAGATTTTAGCCTATTTGACCACTGTGACCTTGATTGAAGGTCAAGGTAATTCATTTGAACAAACTTGGTAGTCCTTCATCCCAGCATGCTACATGCCCAATATCAGTACCCTGGGCCTTCTGGTTCTTAAGAAGAATTCATTTAAAGATTTTAGCCTATTTGACCCCTGTGACCTTGAATGAAGATCAAGGTCATTCATTTGGACAAACTTGGTAGCCCTTCATCCCAGCATGCCACAGGCCTAATATCAGGTCTCTAGGCCTCATAGTTATTCACAAGAATTTGTTTAAATGATTTTAGCCTATTTGAACCCTGTGACCTTGAATGAAGGTCAAGGTCATTTATTTGAACTAACTTGGTAGCCCTTCATCCCAGCATCCTACAGGCCAAATATCAGTACCCTGGGCCTTCTGGTTCTTGAGAAGAAGTCGTTTAAAATTTTTAGCCTTTTTGACCCCCGTGACCTTGAATGAAGGTTAAGGTCATTCATTTGAACAAACTTGGTAGCCCTTCATCCAAGCATGTCACAGTCCCAATATCAGTACCCTGGGCCTTCTGGTTCTTGAGAAGAAGTCGTTTAAAGATTTTAGCCTATTTGACCCTCGTGACCTTGAATGAAGGTCAAGGTCATTTATTTGAACAAACTTGGTAGCCCTTCATCCCAGCATCCTACAGGGCAAATATCAGTACCCTGGGCCTTCTGGTTCTTGAGAAGAAGTTGTTTAAAGATTTTAGCCTTTTTGACCCTCGTGACCTTGCATGAAGGTCAAGGTTATTTATTTGAACAAACTTGGTAGCCCTTCATCCCAGCATCCTACAGGGCAAATATCAGTACCCTGGGCCTTCTGGTTCTTGAGAAGAAGTTGTTTAAAGATTTTAGCCTATTTGACCCTCGTGACCTTGAATGAAGGTCAATGTAATTTATTTGAACAAACTTGGTAGCCCTTCATTCCAGCATGCCACAGGCCTAATATCAGGTCTCTAGGCCTCTTAGTTATTCACAAGAAGTTGTTTAAAGATTTTAGCCTATTTGACCCTCGTGACCTTGAATGAAGGTCAATGTCATTTATTTGAACAAACTTGGTAGCCCTTCATCCCACAGGCCTAATATCAGGTCTATAGGCCTCTTAGTTATTCACAAGAAGTTATTTAAAGGATTTTAGCCTATTTGACCCCTGTGACCTTGAATGAAGGTCAAGGTCATTTATTCGAACAAACTTGGTAGCCCTTCATCAAAGCATGTCACAGTCCCAATATGAGTACCCTGGGCCTTCTGGTTCTTGAGAAGAAGTTGTTTAAAGATTTTAGCCTATTTGACCCTCGTGACCTTGAATGAAGGTCAAGGTCATTTATTCGAACAAACTTGGTAGCCCTTCATCAAAGCATGTCACAGTCCCAATATGAGTACCCTGGGCCTTCTGGTTCTTGAGAAGAAGTCGTTTAAAGATTTTAGCCTATTTGACCCTCGTGACCTTGAATGAAGGTCAAGGTCATTTATTTGAACAAACTTGGTAGCCCTTCATCCCAGCATCCTACAGGGCAAATATCAGTACCCTGGGCCTTCTGGTTCTTGAGAAGAAGTTGTTTAAAGATTTTAGCCTTTTTGACCCTCGTGACCTTGAATGAAGGTCAAGGTCATTTATTTGAACAAACTTGGTAGCCCTTCATCCCAGCATCCTACAGGGCAAATATCAGTACCCTGGGCCTTCTGGTTCTTGAGAAGAAGTTGTTTAAAGATTTTAGCCTATTTGACCCTCGTGACCTTGAATGAAGGTCAATGTCATTTATTTGAACAAACTTGGTAGCCCTTCATCCCAGCATCCTACAGGGCAAATATCAGTACCCTGGGCCTTCTGGTTCTTGAGAAGAAGTTGTTTAAAGATTTTAGCCTATTTGACCCTCGTGACCTTGAATGAAGGTCAATGTAATTTATTTGAACAAACTTGGTAGCCCTTCATTCCAGCATGCCACAGGCCTAATATCAGGTCTCTAGGCCTCTTAGTTATTCACAAGAAGTTGTTTAAAGATTTTAGCCTATTTGACCCTCGTGACCTTGAATGAAGGTCAATGTCATTTATTTGAACAAACTTGGTAGCCCTTCATCCCACAGGCCTAATATCAGGTCTATAGGCCTCTTAGTTATTCACAAGAAGTTATTTAAAGGATTTTAGCCTATTTGACCCCTGTGACCTTGAATGAAGGTCAAGGTCATTTATTTGAACAAACTTGGTAGCCCTTCATCCAAGCATGTCACAGGCCCAATATCAGTACCCTGGGCCTTCTGGTTCTTGAGAAGAAGTCTTTTAAAGATTTTAGCCTATTTGACCCCCGTGACCTTGAATGAAGGTCAAGGTCATTTATTTGAACAAACTTGGTAGCCCTTCATCTCAGCATCCTACAGGCCAAATATCAGTACCCTGGGCCTTCTGGTTCTTGAGAAGAAGTTGTTTAAAGATTTTAGCCTTTTTGACCCTCGTGACCTGGAATGAAGGTCAAGGTCATTTATTTGAACAAACTTGGTAGCCCTTCATCCCAGCATCCTACAGGGCAAATATCAGTACCCTGGGCCTTCTGGTTCTTGAGAAGAAGTTGTTTAAAGATTTTAGCCTATTTGACCCTCGTGACCTTGAATGAAGGTCAATGTCATTTATTTGAACAAACTTGGTAGCCCTTCATTCCAGCATGCCACAGGCCTAATATCAGGTCTCTAGGCCTCTTAGTTATTCACAAGAAGTTGTTTAAAGATTTTAGCCTATTTGACCCTCGTGACCTTGAATGAAGGTCAATGTCATTTATTTGAACAAACTTGGTAGCCCTTCATCCCAGCATGCCACAGGCCTAATATCAGGTCTCTAGGCCTCTTAGTTATTCACAAGAAATTATTTAAAGGATTTTAGCCTATTTGACCAGTGTGACCTTGAATGAAGGTCAAGGTCATTTATTTGAACAAACTTGGTAGCCCTTCATCCCAGCATCCTACAGGGCAAATATCAGTACCCTGGGCCTTCTGGTTCTTGAGAAGAAGTTGTTTAAAGATTTTGGCCTTTTTGACCCCTGTGATCTTGATTGAAGGTCAAGGTCATTCATTTGAACAAACTTGGTAGCCCTTCATCCAAGCATGTCACAGGCCCAATATCAGTACCCTGGGCCTTCTGGTTCTTGAGAAGAAGTTGTTTAAAGATTTTAGCCTATTTGACCCTCGTGACCTTGAATGAAGGTCAAGGTCATTTATTTGAACAAACTTGGTAGCCCTTCATCCCAGCATGCCACAGGCCTAATATCAGGTCTCTAGGCCTCTTAGTTATTCACAAGAAGTTGTTTAAAGGATTTTAGCCTATTTGACCCCTCGTGACCTTGAATGAAGGTCAAGGTCATTTATTCGAACAAACTTGGTAGCCCTTCATCCCAGCATCCTACAGGGCAAATATCAGTACCCTGGGCCTTCTGGTTCTTGAGAAGAAGTTGTTTAAAAAATTTAGCCTTTTTGACCCCTGTGACCTTGAATGAAGGTCAAGGTCATTCATTTGAACAAACTTGGTAGCCCTCCATCCCAGCAACCTACACGCCAAATATGAGTACCCTGGGCCTTCTGGTTCTTGAGAAGAAGTCGTTTGAATAAAAAGTTTACGCACGGCGCACGGCGGACGGCGGACGGCGCACGGCGCACGGCGCACGACGACGGACGGTGCATGATGACAATAGGTCATCCTGACCCTTCGGGTCAGATGACCTAACAACATTTTGGCTTAATCTTTCTGACAGCACATACTTTTCCGTCATGTACACATACATGTACGGTAAGGGATATTCAGGGCACATATATAGGTTGTTGTAGTTCAGTAATAACATGCATCATAAATTTGTGCTCTATTGTATACAAGATTTTATTAATATCTCTTTGTTTTGTCACAAGACTCGCAAAATATTACTGCTTAGTAGAAATGACGTCACTATAGAATTACTTGACGTCATGAAAGATTTGCGTGACGTCATGAATAGGAGATACATTAACATGACCAAAGAGTTGCCTCATGGCTGTTGTATCTTCACAACTCATTCTGACGTTATCTTCAATAATCAGGTAGTTTTATAAGTTATATACACCCAAGAAGTGAGTTTAAATTTACTTCAATTGATCCATTAAAACACTAATATATATATATCTCCTAGTGTATGTAGGTATGCATATGTCTATGTTATTGTCTAATATAAATGTATGGAATTTCTTTGTATTGAATTTCTTTTACTTAACGATTGGTTCGACATATTTTTATTCAATTTTCATTCTTAGCAAGTATTATATGTTTCTGTTTTGTATTTTCCTGACTGTATAACTTATAAGGTTTGTGTTAAGTTAACACCGAATTTATCAAGTAATTCAAAATATCGGTTACTAAAAGATTTATCGTTTTCTCATAATTATTTCAAACCTAAAATGTAAACAAAATAGCAAATGAACCCTTAAATGCTAATACTTTACAAATTATTGGCATTAACACAAAGCTCAAAACTTCTAAAAACCGGGAAAATGAAAAATAAAACACAAACACGCACACGAACACAAAAATAAAAGTGTTTGCTTAACATTGAACGTAAATGTGCTGGATTCCATCTTCACAGGAGTTTACGAGATTTTAGCGAATCGGAATTGCGCTTTCATAACCATTTATTATATATATGTATGTAGAGTTTGTGTTTTTTAAATATTAATTTCGAAAATTAATATACATGACGCATTCCAGTATTCAGGACAATGGAGCCGAGTTTTGGACAATTACTTATAGTTAATTTTATCCTGAGCCATAGGAACGGAAATGATTGAAGAGTCGGCTTTTATGATCAAGATCATGCATATCACAACCAGGGATATAAAGAAAACAGGATATGTGCAAAATGTATGTTTATTTAACAGAATATATATATATATATATTAAATACCTTCCTATTTTCCACTATTCTCATTGGATAATACATGGTCACGTGACGGTCAATATTCCTTTGTGAACTTCATTGCACAAACGCTGCATTCTTCAGGGTGCCGTTCTTTGACAAACGCTTTTCTTTTGATTAATATGCACATTCGAAATTACGACATTTGTTGAAGAAACGACATATCTAAAATAAAAATTAAGGACCCCCTCGGTCATTATTTGAAATTCTACTCAACAAAGGTTCAAAAATGAAAAATAAGTTTTATTGCTGAATTCTGATTTTTTTTTAGAAATACTTTCAGTGTACATGTACGTCTGGTACTTTGTGGACTACTTGATAGTCAAGAATAAGTACGAAGAGAAAAGTGATCATTAAGCCATCGGTAACCAAAAAACCCACCAATCAGAGTGTTCATAGACCATTTTAGAGGTCTTAGGTCTAAGGATGTAGATCAAAACTCGGTAAAACTCATATTCTACATGGATACATCATACGTAATACAAGAAGGGGGAAAGTTCGCCGAGACAAAAAATCACCCCCACCATGTTGATTTAAAGGCTTTCGGTTCTCAGCAGATATTCAGTCTTCAGAAAAACGGTTGCAGTACTACCGTTGGAAAGATCGATCATTTGTCGTTCAAAATCATCCTAAACAACAAAGTGTCGTCCCTAAGAGGATAGCAGCCTCGTTCCAAACAAAAATGACACAAAAATGTCCTCAATTGGATTTTGTATAAGGTAATCGCTTTAATCTCATTGGCTGACTGAAAATGAAAGATGTTATGCTCATTGCGGGACACATGCATTGCCGTTTATCTCTGGTGTAACACACACATCAGAGACATTCGTGAAAATGCATACGTAATGTATAAATTGTAAATTATTCTCAAACCTCTGTGTTTCGTGTGTCATAGGTCGCTCACTTGGAAATTAGTGATAGAGCGTGCAAGTGTCTACATCCTCCAAAGCGATACATAGAAGATCATTATTTATGATTTTTGTATACACGTATAATATTTATTAATGTATTGAAAAGGCATTTTAATTTTATTTTTTTATTGTTTTAGTGCTAATTCAAAACCGAACATCATTGTATCAATATTGACTTTGGCTATAAATGTTTATAAAATTATATGTGTCATGACTGGATGAAGATATTGACATACTATTTTTTTCTTCAGTAATCTTTTGAAAACTGTCTGAAAATTATTCAAAGGCCAGGTCAAACACGTATGTTGCTTTAAAGACCGTGGTCGGAGTGTGTATGAGTTCCGGAAATAGCGATCGCCGAAGCTAGCGATTAAAAAAACCCCAGATTTGTAGGTTTGTCTTAGATACAATATTGTATTTGCAACCGGTATGATATGATAAATATTGGTATCCTATTCTTAAACTCACATAATCCACCACTAAACACCAAGACTTTCATTCGAGTTTACTATTTATACAATTCTAATAATATATCTGATGAATTACAAAAGGATTCAGAACTGTTTTTTTTTAATAATGGATGTATGAGGAAACAATCAAACGTAATGGGCGTGAAGTTACTCGCAGTAATGCCTGGATTGAGTACAGTCGTAATCGATCGCAGGCTACTGTATGGTTTGTTGCCAAAATCGCTATCAACATACAGCGAAGGTGCTATAAAGTCGAGGACGTAAATAGCTTATAAATCCTTGATATATAAACCATACCTTAACTTGTCGAAGGGTGATATTTAAATCACATCTCACACTACTTTTAAATGTCTATTTTTTATCTTTGAATACCAGTTTTGAAACGAGAAATAGTCCAAATGCGAGAAAATACATACATTTTCTTAGAGTTAAGGTCTACGGGTAATTTTTGTATGAAAATTAGCGGGATAACCGACTCAAGGCAAGATGACCGTGCTGATTCGGTCCATTTTTATGTGTTAATTAGTATTGTTGTTAGAATATTTTCAGTTTATTTCATAGATAATTTAGTCTTAATCATTTCACATCCATTTTCATAATAATGATAATATGTAGTAAACATCGTATTGATCCAACTAGGTCACTTTCTTCAACAATATATCTCACTTCGGCGATCGCTTATTTCCGGAATTCATACAGTGCACTTCGACCACTGCGGACATAGTACATAATTTGTGTATACTATAACGGGGATTTATCGAAAACTAGAGGCATTGGGTACATTGTACTTAAATAGTAACTTTGGCATCCATTTTGGATTTTGAGATATTTTGAGTGTCAAAAAACAACACTTCTTAGGTTGCCCTTCCAATAGAACTGACGAAGATGGTTTTTATTTAATTTGTTTTGCAACTTTTTTTCGTACTGACCTATGAAATAACAACACTTGGTTAGAAGCATGTCGGGCTTATTTCAAGCAATTTTCAGCAAAATCGCACTTACAGAACTTGAAAAATATCAAAATTGTGTTTTCAAAATGGCAGCCGTGGTGGCCATCTTGGATTTAGTATCGACCCATGAAAAAAATGTTTAGTTTGGACCATGTAAGGATCATATCAGACAACTTTCAGCTCAATATCACCAGTAGAACCTTAGACAAGAGGCCCATGGGCCTTAGCGGTCACCTGAGTTCAGACACAGAATGAAACAAAGACGTGAATATAAACACTATATATTTGCCCATCAGGCCCTTAAAGTCAGTCAGTGATTTTATAAATTTGACTTTTTAATCTATGAAGATTATTTGGTTCCATCAAATCTGTGACTTCAGAAGAAAGATTTTTGAAATGTTATCCATTTTGAACCCTTTTGGCCCCACCCCTCTGGCCCCTGGGGGTCGGCCAGGACCAATATGGATATGATGTTAAATGCTATCTCAGGCTAATAATTCTAACCCAGATTGACTAATTTCCTATGAAAACTAAGCAAATAATGTTCTTAAATGAGTTTTTTTATATAATCTATAGTAAATTTGACCCCCTCCCTAGGGGAAAATCTGAAATCCCAGGGTCATGAAATTCACAAATTTTTGTAAAGGGCCATTAGACCTTCCAATCAATCAAGAGTATCTGGTTCCATCAAATCTGTGAATTCAAAAAAGATTTTTGAAAATACCATTTTGACCCCTTTTAGCTCCGCCCCTCTGGCCCCTGGGGGTCAGCCATGACCAATATGGATATGATGTTAAAATGTTATTTCAGGCTAATAATTCTAACCCAGTTTGACTAATTTCCTATGAAAAATAGGCAAATAATGTTCATAAATGTGTTTTTCCTATATAAACTAAAGTAAACTTGACCCCCTCCCCAGGGGGAATCATGAGACCCCAGGGTCATATTATTCACAATTTTTGTAAAGGACTTTAAGACCTTTCCATCTATGCAGAGTATTTGATTCTACCAGTTCCAGTATTTCAGAAGAAGATTTTTGAAGTTTTAGCCTATTTGACCCGTTTTGGCCCCGCCCCTAAGGCCCCTGGGGATCAGTCATGGAAAATTTGGTAATAAGATTCAATGGCCATCACATAGGGATAATTCTGCCCCGAGGGGGTTGACCAGGACCAATATAGATATGATATTAAAATGTTATCTCAGGCTTATAATTCTAAACAAGTTTGACTCATTTCCTATGAAAATTGAGCAAAAAATGCTCATAAATGTGTTATTCCCTGGGGGTTAGTCATGGAAAAATTGGTTAATAGGATTCAATGGCCATCTCATACTGATAATTCTGACAATATTTGACTCATTTCCTATTACAAATGATCAAATAATACTCAAAAATGTGTTTTCCCTATATACCGTATTTTCCGGAGTATAAGCCGCGACTTTTTCCCCCTGAAAATCGGTAGTGCGGCATATACACCAGTGCGGCTTATCCGTGGACGAAAACCAAAATCTGACGATGTTTTTGCATGATCACGTCGTGATTCACATGTGAATATCGTTAGTTTTACTCGCCAGTTTTGTTAAGTTATACATCGACAAAATCACTGTAAAAGTGTTTAAAAGATAAAATATGCAATGGAAATATATTAAAGATGAAAATAATTACGAATCAGATGAATGTTCATTCGTAAAATTGTTTAATTCACGGAAAATCGGCCGACTGAAGCGTGGTTGTTTCCAGTCACAACACAATGGCGGTTTAGTAAAGTTATACATAAAAAAAAATCACTGTAAAAGTGTTTAAACTATATAATATGTGATGAATATATAATAAAGATAAAAATAATAACGTACCAGATACATGTTCAATCGTAAAATTGTTTAATTCACGGAAAATCGGCCGACTGAAGCGTGGTTGTTTACAGTCACAACAAAATAACGGACTGATTTCGCTATCGATTTGCTGCAGGATTGTTACCAAGAAAATAATAACTAAAACGTCAAAAATCATCAAATATCAAACAATAAATATTATGTGTGTGCAAAAAATGTCCACAGACAGCAAGAAAACAATCTTCTGAATGACTGCTAACTTGCACACGTGTTACACTCGGTCAACATGTGTATTTCTAGGAATCCTGTCGCTGTGATTTCAATGAAATAATCAGTAATCAAGTTGATTCGCGTGTTTTACATGCTATATAGAACATTATAGCAATGTTATAAGCATCAAGCAGTCTATAAAACATCATTTTATCGATCTCTGCAGCGGCAAACACCACGAGGTCATAATCCGGAAGTTTACAACAAGAGGCCCATGGGCCTTAACGGTCACCTGATTTCAGATACAGAATGAAACAAAGACATGCATATAAACACTATATATTGGCCCATCAGGCCCTTGAAGTCAGTCAGTGATTTTATAAATTTGACTTTTTAATCTATGAAGATTATGTGAATTCAGAAGAAAGATTTTTGAAATGTTATCCATTTTGACCCCTTTTGGCCCCGCTCCTCTGGTCCCTGGGGTCGGCCAAGACCAATATGGATATGATGTTAAAATGCTATCTCAGGCTAATAATTCTAACCTAGATTGACTAATTTCCTATGAAAAATAGGCAAATAATGTTCATAAATGTGTTTTTCCTTTATAAACTATAGTAAATTTGACCCCCTCCCCAGGGGAAAATCTGAGACCCCAGGGTCATATAATTCACAATTTTTGTAAAAGACTTTAAGACCTTTCCATCTATGCAGAGTATTTGATTCAACCAGTTCCAGTATTTCAGAAGAAAATTTTTAAAGTTTTAGCCTATTTGACCCGTTTTGGCCCCATCCCTAAGGCCCCTGGGGATCAGTCATGGAAAATTTGTTGATAAGATTCAATGGCCATCACATAGGGATAATTCTGACAACAATTGACTAATTTCCTATTTTAATGACTAAATAATGTTCATAAATGTGTTTTTCCTATATAAACTAAAGTAAACTTAACCCCCTCCCCAGGGGGAAACATGAGACCCAAGGGTCATATAATTCACAATTTTCATAAAACACCTTAAGACCTGTCCATCTATGAAGAGTATTAGATTCTACCATTTCCAGTATTTAAGAAGAAGATTTTTAAAGTTTGAGCCTATTTGCCCCTTTTAGCCCCACCCCTCTGCCCCGAGGGGGTTGACCAGGACCAATATAGATATATGATAATAAAATGTTATCTCAGGCTAATAATTCTAAACAAGTTTCACACATTTTCTATGAAAATTGAGCAAAATATGCTCATAAATGTGTTTTCCCTATATAAACTATAGTAAACTTGACCCCCTCCCCAGGGGGAAACGTGAGACCCCAGGGTCATATAATTCACAATTTTCATAAAACACCTTAAGACCTGTCCATCTATGAAGAGTATGTGATTCTACCATTTCCAGTATTTAAGAAGAAGATTTTTAAAGTTTGAGCCTATTTGACCCCTTTTGACCCCGCCCCTTAGGCCCCTGGGGGTCAGTCATGGAAAACTGGTTAATAGGATTCAATAGCCATCTCATACTGATAATTCTGACAATATTTGACTCATTTCCTATTACAAATGATCAAATAATACTCAAAAATGTGTTTTCCCTATATAAACTATAGTAAACTTAACCCCCTCCCCAGGGGGAAACCTGAGACCGCAGGGTCATATAATTCACAATTTTTGTAAAGGACCTTAGGACCTTTCTATCTATGAAGAGTATTTAATTCCATAACATCTGTGAGTGGAGAAGAAGATTTTTGAAATTTTAGCTAATTTTACCCCTTTTGGCCCCTCCCATAGCTCCCTGGGGGGTGGGGACCATACAATTCACAATTTTGATTGGCCTTATGCCTTAGAAGGTTTGTGCAAAATTTCATTGAAATTGCTTCATCAGTTTTGGAAAAGAAGTCAAAAATGTAAATTGTTTACGGACATACGACGGACGACGGACAAAAGGCGATTAGAATAGGTCACTTGAGACTTCGTCTCAGGTGACCTAAAAAGAGGTTTAAAATGTGAAAAGTTTACATACTGCTGACAACGGAGGACGATGGAAAACGCACGATCGAGATTTGATTTCCGGAAGCACACGCATGCGCATATCGCGATATCTGCTGTAAATCTTTAATTAATCTAATATGAAGTCTACTGTGCTTCGTGTAAAACCAAGCAAGAACAAAAAAGATTGTTTTCAAGAGGAAAATAACGATTTGCAATTATTATTGATAAGAAACACTTATCAACGTCTTATCCGTTTTGCTGCATTTTTATGGAAATTAGTGGATGCTATAGTCATCTTTGGAGGCTATTTTTAGCATTTTCCCCTTCTCAAAATTCTTGGGACTTTTTAATATAGTAAGACAGTATAGTCTAGATTAAAAATGTGTATAAATAAATTCTTTTGCAATTTTGTCAGATTACTCCTTATTTTTGGGGTTAATATACTAGCCTAATATGCCTATATGTTTGATAGATATGCTGACATGTTTGATAGATATGCTGACATGTTTTATAGATATGCCGATATGTTTTATATATATGCCTATATGTTTTTTTTTTTTAGATATGCCGACATGTTTTATATATGTCGGCATATTTTATAGATATGGTGACATGTTTGATAGATATGCCGACATGTTTTATAGATATGCCGACATGTTTGATAGATATGCCGACATGTTTTATAGATATGCTGACATGTTTTATATATATGCCAATATGTTTTATAGATATGCTGACATGTTTTATAGATAAAACATCATGTTTTATAGATGTGCCGATATGTTTTATAGATATGCTGACATGTTTTTTTTTTATATATGCCGGCATGTTTTATAGATATGCTGACATGTTTTATAGATATGCTGACATGTTTTATAGATATGTTGACATGTTTGATAGATATGGCGACATGTTTTATAGATATGCTGACATGTTTGATAGATATGCTGACATGTTTTATGTATATGCCGATATGTTTTATACATATGCTGACATGTTTTATAGATAAAATGTCATGTTTTATAGATGTGCCGATATGTTTTATAGATATGCCGACATGTTTTTTTTTATATATGCCGGCATGTTATATAGATATGCTGACATGTTTTATAGATATGCTGACATGTTTTATAGATATGCTGACATGTTTGATAGATATGGCGACATGTTTTATAGATATGCTGATATGTTTGATAGATATGCCGACATGTTTGATAGATATGCTGACATGTTTTATAGATATGCTGACATGTTTTATATATATGCAGATATGTTTTATAGATATGCTGACATGTTTTATAGATAAAACGTCATGTTTTATAGATGTGCCGATATGTTTTATAGATATGCCGACATCTTTTTATATATATGCCGCCATGTTTTATAGATATGCCGACATGTTTTATACATATGCTGACATGTTTTATAGATATGCTGACATGTTTTATAGATATGCCGACATATTTTATATATATGCCTTTATGTTTTTTAGATATGCCGACATGTTTTATATATGTCGGCATATTTTATAGATATGCTGACATGTTTTATAGATATGCTGACATGTTTAATAGATATCTCGACATAGTTGATAGATATGCCGACATGTTTTATAGATAAGTTGACATGTTTGATAGATATGCTGACATGTTTTATAGATAAAACGTCATGTTTTATAGATGTGCTGATATGTTTGATAGATATGCCGACATGTTTTTTTTCATATATGCCGGCATGTTTAATAGATATGCTGACATGTTTTATAGATATGCTGACATGTTTGATAGATATGGCGACATGTTTTATAGATATGCTGACATGTTTGATAGATATGCCGACATGTTTGATAGGTATGCCGACATGTTTTATAGATATGCTGACATGTTTTATATATATGCCGATATGTTTTATAGATAAAACGTCATGTTTTATAGATGTGCCGATATGTTTTATAGATATGCCGACATTTTTTTTTATATATATGCCGGCATGTTTTATAGATATGCTGACATGTTTTATACATATGCTGACATATTTTATAGATATGCAGACATGTTTTTTTAGATTTGCCAACATGTTTTATAGAAATGCCAACATCGTTTTTTTATATATGCTGACATGTTTTATAGATATGCCAACATGTTTTATATATATGCCCATATGTTTTATACATATGCTGACATGTTTTATAGATAAAATGTCATGTTTTATAGATGTGCCGATATGTTTTATACATATGCCGACATTTTTTTTTATATATGCCGGCATGTTTTATAGATATGTCGACATGTTTTTTACATATGCTGACATGTTTTATAGATATGCTGACATGTTTTATAGATTTGCTGACATGTTTTTTTAGATTTGCCAACATGTTTTATAGAAATGCCAACATGTTTTTTTTTATATGCTGACATGTTTTATAGATATGCTGACATGTTTTATAGATATGGTGACTTACGCAGAACAAGGTTGGCCAGAGTAATGACTGTTAGAACTGGAATTGTTCCCAAGAGAATGAAAAAGTGCTGGAAGAAAAAAAAGTTTCATCAATTTATAAACATTTCAGATTTATGTTCCAAAACGATGATAAATGAAGAAACAGTGCAACAAAAAACTTTTGAGAGATAAAATATATTGATATTCAATAAACAAGGTAGATTAGCTGAATCAATATTTTGACATTTTAGATACACATGTAATTATCTCTCTCCAGTCACTGAACTGAGAGGACAATTAAGTTTTGTACTTCACTTCATCTGCAAACTTCAAAGTTCCCTTTTAAAACAATTAACTAATACAGAATGATGATGATACTTTATGTAGCAAAACAGGAAATTTAATAATCACTTTTTATGACCAAAGATAGTCATGTATAATGCTGATAAAATATAGTTTGATTTTTTTAGGGAGATGTAATCAATTGGCACAATAAAACATAACAAAAGCTTGATTACCAAAAAATGTGTTTGTTGAATAATTTGTATATGATATGTTGAATGCAGTCGTCCTAAATTAACAAGTATCAATATGTGATTACATTGTGTATTATAGAGCTGATAACAATAACAGCAGGACACAAAGAAAAGTAATTTGGTATTTTTGGTGCAGGTTTCCGTGCCAAAAATGGAAGGTATCTGATATACAAGTGTATACATAAAGTTTCAAAGAGCTGCGTTGAACAGTTTTTTGAGTTATAGAATATAGCCCAAAAACAGTAATTGGGTATTGTTGACTAAGTTTCTATGGCAACAGAATACATTCCAAACAGAGAAGGTCCACAAAAGCAAAAAGGCACATTTAGGGCAAAAGTCTGATATACAACAGTTTCATGGAGCTGTGTTGAATGGTTTTGGAATCATAGTCCGTAAACAAAAGGAAACAGTAATTTGGCATTTTTGACTAAATTTCCAGAAGATGTTAGTAAATTGTTGAAATAATTGAACCAATCAGATTGTTAGGATTGTTGTCAATTTCCATAGCATAAGGCTGTAAATACGCTAAGCATAACAAGAGGCCCAGAGGGCCTGTATCGCTCACCTGGTTTGTAATGCCAAGTAATGTTCTGAATACAGGTTCATTGTTTCTTTTCTGAAGGAATTTGAATATTTACCTCTAAATCCCCTATTGGGCCCAACCCCTCCTGCCCCCAGGGGGTCAGAGCCAAAATTTATAAAAGTTCTGTTCCCCTTCCCCCAAGGATGTTAGTGGCCAAATTTGGTTACAATCCATGCAGAACTCTAGGACAAGTAGCGATTTTATAGGATTTACCTCTATTTCCCCTATTGGGCCCCACCCCTCCTACCCTCAGAGGGTCAGAGCCAAAATTTATACAAGTTCTGTTCCCCTTCCCCCAAGGATGTTTGTGGCCAAATTTGGTTACAATCCATGGACAACTCTAGGACCAGTAGCAATTTATAGGATTTACCTCTATTTCCCCTATTGGGGCCCGCCCCTCCTGCCCCCGGGGGGAATCAGAGCCAAAATTTATACAAGTTCTGTTCCCCTTCCCCCAAGGATGTTTCTGGCCAAATTTGGTTACAATCCATGAAGAACACTAAGACAAGTAGCGATTTATAGGATTTACCTCTATTTCCCCTATTGGCCCCACCCCTCCTGCCCCCGGGGGATCAGAGCCAAAATTTATACAAACTCTGTTCTTATTCCCCCAAGGATGTTTCTGGCCAAACTTGGTTACAATCCATGCAGAACTCTATGACTAGTAACGATTTATAGGATTTACCTCTATTTCCCCTATTGGGCCCCGCCTCTCTTGCCCCCGGGGGGGATCAGACCCAAAATTTATACAAGTTCTGTTCCCCTTCCCCAAAGGATGTTTGTGGCCAAATTTGGTTACAATCCATGCAGAACTCTAGGACAAGTAGCGATTTATAGGATTTACCTCTATTTCCCCTTTTGGGCCCCACCCCTCCTGCCCCCAGGGGGTCATAGCCAATACTTATACAAGTTCTATTCTTATTCCCCCAAGGATGTTTGTGGCCAAATTTGGTTACAATCCAAGCAGAACTCTATGACTAGTAGCGATTTATAGGATTTACCTCTATTTCCCCTATTGGGCCCCGCCCCTCCTGCCCCGGGGGGGTCAGAGCCAAAATTTATACAAGTTCTGTTCCCCTTCCCCCAAGGATGTTTCTGGCCAAATTTGGTTACAATCCATGCAGAACTTTTTCTATGACTAGTAGCGATTTAAAGGAAATGTTTACGGACAGACAGACGGACGACGGACACCGCGCCATGACATAAGCCCTTCTGGCCAGGTGAGCTAAAAATGATGTTTTTATCAGCCTGAATGTTCTCGATGTGGATCACACTGGAGCTTACAGCACTGGGGTGGAATTCACACCCTACCAGGAATGGAGTATCAGTGGAGACAGCATATGAATATTTGTTCCATAATAATACGTACCACACCGTCTCTCCACAGTCTGTCCATGTACATTCCCGGCTTTAATTTCATAGCATTGCCACCACCTCCCCCTCGTGTAGCTAGCACAACTGCAAAAAAAAAATTAAGTAAATAAAGATTTTTTTTTTTTTTTTCCAATTTATGAAATAAAAAGAACACAAGCCTACTACACAGGTAATATAGCTGCAGGGACAAGCGACAAAGATCATATGTGTTTTTAACGTAATGTACCGTACATTACAGGACTCCTAGCAATTACTGAAGTAGTTTACATATTGTAGGATTACGTTTAGTATGTACATGTACAGTAATTAAACCGTAGTCAAACCTGACATCAGTTTTTGGTAAGTGTTGAAAGATTATCATGGAGAAATTGAATACTGAAATGTAACCCAACAAGAGGCCCAAGGGCCTTAACGGTCATCTGACTACCTTGGCAATAATCATATAGGAAATTAATTAGATATCAAGTGTCATGGTAGCCATCTTCGATTCAGGCCATCTTGGATTTCGGATCGACCCGAAAAATAACAACACTTTGTCGGGACCATGTCAGAATCATTTCAAATACGAAACGTATGAATTAGGAAGCCAGACCACAGCTACGTACAGTAGCTAAAGGTATTTTACTTATAGCATTCTTTAAACAAATAAAATATTATTTCATATCAGAATGATGCCCAAAATATTTGGAATGGTAATGTTGTTTGTTTTTCTGTGAAAATCGTTCTCATTTCACATACTTGCCAACTTTTTGAACTTCCCATGGGGGTTATCTCGTGTGTTTAAACTTCAACTTCAAGAAAGTCTATTTAGTAACCCCTTATGAAGATATTAAAGGTTGATTTTTTGCATATTTGACCTGTTCTTTCTGATGGTATAATCAGATTTTTGATATTTTGAGTATTAGAAAATTTGGACTTACTAAAATGGCCTAAAACGGGGGTCTCCCTCCAAAATAGGGAGGGTTGTAAGTGTAATTTAATCTACAAGAGTTGGTCTTCATACTGTATTGTACGATAGCCTGTATTGTTTGCAACACATGTACATTGTGCTTCAAACCTCACTTCAGAGATAAAACACATGTAACGTTAACTAGATCATGCTGCAGACAACTTTAGGTGATCTATGGCTGTAATAAAAATTAACTGAACCAAAAATTAAGATAACAATGTCAGTGCTTACGTGTGGCCAATTAAGACATAATATGTACCGTAATACAAATAATGATCTTGATATAAGTATCTGTTTTAAACCTCTTTCTTAGATCTTATGTGACTTGTCCACAGCGTTATATTACTGTTAACTTGGACACTGGAACTGTCGGAAAAGGAGTAGGCCTAATATGCCTTAACAAATGTATTATAGTCTATATAACGGAAAAAGGACACTCATCATATGACATCAGAATTTCAAATATCTAACTATTCAATGTGTACACTCTTTAAGGATTAACTTGAATAGATTTTTTATGTTATGGAGATATAACACAAAAATCTGAGTGTACTCTAAATAAACCGCGAAGCGGTTTATGATGAGAGTACACTCATATTTTTGTGTTATATCTCCATAACATAAAAAAAATCTATTCAAATTAATCCTTATAATTCAATTTACTAAAGATAATCTCTTCAATATTCAAAAATCATTTTGGGACTCTTTTGTCTATGAAATCATTACGCCGTCACCTTAGCCAATCAGAAGCAACGTTATAAACGGCGACGCCATTTTTTCCTTTATGGGCTGATAAAGTAAATTTTTAAGCCAATGAAAATGCTCGTAACAAGCAAAATTGAATTATTATAAGATAATTATAAAGTATTTTACAAGTTATCCTAAGCAAGAACTTATTGTACAGTTTGTGTTGCTAACGCCAGATGCTTATTACTGTAAGGATACACTTTGAAATTACTGTAAGTAGTTTTAGATAACTACACAAAGACAAGAACGGTACAATAAATGTACTGGTCAAAATGATATACTCTGTGTCAAGCGCTCGGCACCGTCAGCCGTGACGTCAGGAAGCTTGGTGCCAAAGATGACAGCATCTATTCCTGTACATTTTTGAAACATGGCATATTGCCAAATTTTCCGCCTTCAAGAGAAACCAGGTCAAAAAGAAATTGGACTATTTAGATGTAATTGAATATTTCTTTTTGATAGAGGTGTAACGATTCATTGATGCATCGATGTATTGTGTCCAATTTATTAGTATCGCGATACCTAAAAATAAAACTTGAACACTGGATTATCTCCCTTGGTCAACGTCAGCTGAAATTTTTATAAGTAACAAAATGTCAGAATCCCACAAGAAGCAAAACACTAAACTTGTGTCAGAGCCTGTGGCCTATTTCAAGTTTCTGTGTCTTTACTAAATCTAGTAAGGGAACATGGGAAATGAATAAAAGTTGCTTCTATTGTAATGAGTGTAAGCAAATGCTAAAATATTCCGGAAATACAACGAACCTAACAACACATTTACAACCGCACCACAACATTCAAAGTGTCTCAAAATATCGCGATATGTATCGTATCGTGAACCCTGTTTCGTGATATGTATCGTATCGTCACATACCTTGTGATACACAGCACTACGTATACATCTTGACCTATATATGACGACTTACAATATTGCTGGACAAAAAACATCTTTTTGAAGTGTTGAAGAAAAAATCAATGATCGGAACATACAAGATTAACGGTCATCTGACTACCTTGGCAATAGTAAAATTAATTATATATGGTGTCACTTTGTCAGGACCATGTCAGGATCGTTTTCAATTTCTTTCAACAAATTTTATTTCAAACAAGAGGCCCAAGGGCCTTAAAATACAGGAAATTAATTAGATATAGTGTCATGGTAGCCATCTTCCATTTGGGATCAAGTTTCAGCCAAATAGCACCGGTAGAACTTGAGAAGAAGTTCAAAATGTGTTTTCAAGATGGCGGCTGTGGCGGCCATCTTGGATTTCAGATCGACCCGAAAAATAACAACACTTTGTCCGGACCATGTCAGGATCATTTCATGCAAGTTTCAGCCAAATCGCACCAGTACAACTTGAGAAGAAGTTCAAAATGTGTTTTCAAGATGGCGGCTGTGGCGGCCATCTTGGATTTCGGATCGACCCGAAAAATAACAACACTTTGTCCGGACCATGTCAGGATCATTTCATGCAAGTTTCAGCCAAATAGCACCTATAGAACTTGAGGAGAAGTTCAAAATATGTTTTCAAGATGGCGACTGTGGCGGCCATCTTGGATTTCGGATCGACCCGAAAAATAACAACGCTTTGTCTGGACCATGTCAGGATCACTTCATGCAAGTTTCAGCTAAATTGCACTGGTAGAACTTGAGAAGAAGTTCAAAATGTGAAATGTCGACTTGAGAAGAAGTTCAAAATGTGTTTTCAAGATGGCGGCTGTGGCGGCCATCTTGGATTTCGGATCGACCCGAAAAATAACAACACTTTGTCCGGACCATGTCAGGATCATTTCATGCAAGTTTCAGCCAAATAGCACCTATAGAACTTGAGGAGAAGTTCAAAATATGTTTTCAAGATGGCGACTGTGGCGGCCATCTTGGATTTCGGATCGACCCGAAAAATAACAACGCTTTGTCTGGACCATGTCAGGATCACTTCATGCAAGTTTCAGCTAAATTGCACTGGTAGAACTTGAGAAGAAGTTCAAAATGTGAAATGTTAACGCACGGCGGACGGCGCACGACGACGGACGAAACATGACGACTATAGGTCATCCTGACCCTTCGGGTCAGATGACCTAAAAATCAAAGAAATTGGCTGTGTGGTTAACGAGCTACGGCTGTGTCAATGAGCTGTATTTTCACTGGATCATTTTCATAGCTCTAAAATCACGAGCACTCTGTGACCTCGGATGAAGGTCAAGGTCGTTAATTTTTTTTTTCAAAACTGATATTAAACTATCTCAGCATGCTTCATGCACAATATGAAGCCTCTATACCATGTAGAACTTGACAAGAAGTTGTTTTCCTGATTTTCACCGAAAACGGCGAATTTCCATTATGAGTCAATGATCAACCGGAAGTTGACATTTTACAGAAAAATGTACAATTACAAAGTTTCTCAGTAAGCTATTCTACATAACATATAAAAATGAAAGGAATTGGCGCAGTGGTTAACGAGTTATGGCTGTCTAGGTTAAACCGGAAGTGACGTCATTGCGGCCATATTTGAATTTGAATCAATACCATATTAAAAAGAATTGGTCACGATGATAAATGGAATATCTTGTGTGAGTTTGGGCTTGATTTGTCTGGTGGAAACAGAGGAGATGTTTAAATTATAATTGTCGAAATTTGCAAAAAATTCTTAGTTAAATATTAATTACGTCATAAAAATTAATTGTTGCACCAATTGTAAATTTGAAGACATCAAAATCTTCAGAATGGCATACTTCATCGATGTTATTCAAAAAAATTGACGAAAATTGAATAATGAAACAAGAGGCCCATGGGCCTTAACGGTCACCTGAGTTAGAATATATAATTAAACAAATAATGAAACAAATTAAAGACATATAAACACTATATGCTGGGCCTTGAAGTTGGTCAGTGATTTATAAATTTGACTTTTTAGACTATGAAGAGTATTTGCTTCCATCAAACCTGTGAATTTAGAGGTATTTTTTGAAATTTTAATCATTTTGACCCTGTTTGGTCCTGCCCCTCTGGTCCCCCAGGGGGTCATCAAGGACGGATATGGATGTTAAAATGCTATATCTTAGGCTAATAATTCTAATCAAGTATGACTCATTTCCTACGAAAATTGGGCAAATAATGTTCACAACTATGTTTTTCCTATATAAACTAAAGTAAACTTGACCCCTCCCCAGGGGGTAAAGTGAGACCCCAAGGTCATAAAATTCACAATTTTTATAAAACATCTTAAAGATGCTCCACCGCCGACAGAGCATTAATGATATTCATAATTTGAACAATAATTGGTGTTTAATCGTGTTATATATGTCTAGTTAACACAAAATATAATATAAAATAGTTTATTTTGCCTTTGGTGCATGCTCAATCAGTACATTATTCCATAAAGGATATAGTGTAACGGAATTTTTTCGGGATGCAATTAATTATTTTCGATATTTCAAACTTGAAGTAAAATTAGAAGCTCAAACTTTTCAACGATGATAATGGTGTAAAATAAGTAACTTTTGTAACTGAAGAAAAATATTAAATCGTCTGCTGCTGTTTTTTAAGTGAAAAAATACAATTTGTCAGCGGTGGAGCATCTTTAAGACCTTTCCATCTATAATCATTTGATTCTACTATATCCAGAATTTTAGAAGATTTTTGAAGTTTTAGCCTATTTGACCCTTTAGCCCCGCCCCTCTGCCCCCAGGGGGTCGGCCAGGACCAATGTGGATATGATATTTAAATGCTATCTCATGCTAATAATTCTAACCAAGTTTGACTCGTTTCCAATGAAAATTGAGCAAAACATGCTCATAAATGTGTTTTTCCTATATAAACTGTAGTAAACTTGACCCCCTCCCCAAGGGGAAACAGGAGACCCCAGGGTCATATAATTTACAATTTTTATAAACAAACTTTAAGACCTTTTCATCTATAAAGTGTATTTGTTTATACCATTTCCAGAATTTTAAAAGAATATTTTTGAAGTTTTAGCCTATTTGACCTTTTTTGACCCCGCCCCTAAGGCCCCCAGGGGGTCGGCCTGGACCAATATGGATATGATATTAAAATGCTATCTCAGGCTAATAATTCTAACCAAGTTTGACTCATTTCCAATGAAAATTGAGCAAAACATGCTCATAAATGTGTTTTCCCTATATAAACTATAGTAAACTTAACCCCCTCCCCTGGGGGAAACGTGAGACCCCAGGGTCATATAATTCACAATTTTTGTAAAGGACCTTAAGACCTTTCTATTTATGAAAAGTATTTGATTCTACCATTTCCAGAACTTCAGAAGAAGATTTTTGAAGTTTTAGCCTATTTGACCCCTTTTGACCCCGCCCCTAAGGCCCCTGGGGGTCAGTCATAGCAAATATGTTAATAGGATTAAATGGTCATCTCATACTGATAATTCTGACAACATTTGACTCATTTCCTATTACAAATGACCAAAAAATGCGCAAAAATGTGTTTTCCCAATATAAACTATAGTAAACCTAACCCCCTCCCCAGGGGGAAACTAGAGACCCCAGGGTCATATAATTCACAATTTTTGTAAAGGACCTTAAGAACTTTCTATCTATGAAGAGTATTTGATTCTACCACATCTGTGAGTAGAGAAGAAGATTTTTGAAATTTTACTCAATTTTACCCCTTTTGGCCCCTCGCACAGCCCCCTGGGGGGTGGGGGCCATATAATTCACAATTTTGATTGGCCTTATGCCTTAGAAGGTTTGTGCAAAATTTCATTGAAATTGCTTCAGCAGTTTTGGAGAAGAAGTCGAAAATGTAAATTGTTTACGGACATACGACGGACGACGACGGACAAAAGGCGATTAGAATAGGTCACTTGAGACTTCGTCTCAGGTGACCTAAAAAAAATCTAAAAATAGTAACATTAGGTAAACTTTGACCTCTAGCGAGCTTTTTAACGAGACATATTTTGTATTAACATAACGGAAAAAAATTATATGTCTATTCCCTACAATAAAATACCTTCAGATTTGAAATAGCTTTCATGCTTTTTGAGTACTAGTTATAACAGCTTTTGTGTTTTTAGATTTCCTGTCATGGCGGCCATATTGGATTTTTTGACCTACTCAATTTTGTTCATGGAACACCTTCTCTTACATGGCTTAAGCATACTGAAATAATTTTCATCCGATGTCTTATCGTTTGTGCGATAGAGCGTTCACAAAACCAGGAAGAAGAATAATAAGAATAATAATAATAATAAGAAGAATAAGAAACTTAACGAAAACAATAGGTCTTTTCACCAAAAAGTGAAAAGCCCTAATAATTGACTTTATTTTCATTCTATTGCACTTTGTGTCAAAGACTCTTCTCACATGTGGTCGAACATATTAACTATATTTACAGAAACTGTTGTACTGGTATCAGGTCATAAGTATGAATAAGTGGACACTTCCATTGTATGTAACGACAGTCTCAGGTCAACACGCTAAACAAAGTCATCCAATTTTACAGTGTTACAGCTTGCTATGTTGACAAGCTTGTTTCCCACGACATATTTATATGACGTAACAGCACCACCTGCCAGCACTGTTGAGACAACATCACCAACATTTTGACCAAGTTATTGAGAGTGTAGCGACAGCGTGCCAGGCAATAGCGACAGCATGCTGATATAGTGATCAACCAAAACCATTCACAGTATTCTTGCTTCGGCAGTAACAGCCAAAATCTTAGCCTGAGATACTCTGGCCCTGACACCAAACGTTGTCGGCGAGTTTCAGCTTTTGATATAGCACTGCGCTCTGGCCCTACACCAGACATTTATCTGTCATAATGTCTAAGTCTGGTGTCAGGGCCAGAGTATCTCGGGCTACCAAAAATTCCCCACAAAATCTGTGTTTGTTGTCCGAGCACTGGTCAGGTGACCCCTAGGTATTTACTCTAAAAATCAAGACTGATGGGCGTTCATAGTACGTCAAATGTCCTCTCTATATCCTAGTCTACAGTAGCTAAATACAGTACATATGATATGGTGTAGCGGTTGCTACAGTAGCAGAGTACAGCGTTTGCAGATCACCAGCCTGGCCGTTTTTTCTAATCCCTGTTACACAGCATTTATATTATTGTAGAAAATTTGAATTGTACATAGTGATACGGTCGCCTTCTAGCTTCACGCTATGGGTTAATTTTCCTTTAGCTCAGTCGGTAGAGCCAGGGACCATAAGTCTGGGGTCGCGAGCCTGGCTGGTGGTACACTTCTTTCTTTGGTTTATCACCATCCGTCAATAGTGACGATTTTAGGTGAGGTGATACTGCTCAGTGGCGTGGGGGAGGGGGTTATATACAGTGCATTTTTTTTTCTTCTGGTGCTGGAATAGATAAAAGTAGATAGGTTAAAAACATGATAAAAATTAGGTGTTTATTTGTGAGTGGGGGCTTCAAGGGCTACGTTGTTTATGTTTGCCTTGAAGCCCTCCAGTGTAGTGTTTTGTACTGTTGCCACAGGGAGGAGATTCCAGTGTGTGGGAAAAAGGAATACTTAAATGTATCCTTTGTGGCTGCAATGTGTCTGTATGCATAGGGATGTGTGTGTCTGCAGGTGTTAGGTATTGTTCTGGGTTGATGGCAACGAAATGATGTGTGATTTTATATAGGAGGATGAGTCGTGATTGTAGACGGCGTGTTTGTAGTGTTGGCCATTGGAGTGTGTATAACATGTCCGAGACTGAAGAAGTGTTATGATATCTGTTGTGTACATATCTTGCTGCTCTGCATTTAGTTTTTTCTATTTGTTGTATCTGGCCAGTATTGTGTGGGTCCCAGATGAGATAGAGGAGCAGTACACTAGTTTGGGTCTGACAAGTGCTTTATATGCATGTTCTTTAATGTGTGGTGAATTGATTGTGAGGTTTCGTTTTAGGAAATCTAGTGTTCTGTTTGCATTTGCGGTGATGTTGTTAATGTGTTTGTCCCATTGGAGGTTGTTTTGTAATGTGAGCCTAAGTATTTACTGTATTTGACGTGTTCAAGTGAGTGGTTATATATATATGGAGAGTGTATGGGGGTGATCGGGTGGTGTAGTGGTTAAGCCACTCGCCTTTCACCTAGCCGGCCGGGGTTCGATCCCCGGCACGGACGTGAAAAGGTTAGGGGTCACCTGCCCGATCACGTGGGTTTTCCCCGGGCACTCCGGTTTCCTCCCACACTAAGATCCCTCGCGCGCTTACATCCGGGCCATCGAGAGTGATTTACATAAGTTATATAACTTGTTTCGTAATCGATGTAAAATAAACAAAGTTTATATTATATGGAGAGTGTAGTTGTGGTGGATTTTGTTGCGTTTGGTGGTAGTGGAGATGACGTTACACATGTCGGGGTGAAATTGCATTAGCCAGTCATGTTCCCATTGTTCTTCGTTGTCAAGGTCGTGTTGTAGTTTCTGTGTGTCTTCTTGTTTGTGTATGGTCTTGTAAATGATAAGAGCGCAGCTCTCTGCGCGGCCGAAGGCCGCGTAGAGCGAAGCTCTACTAACCATAACACGTGTGTGAGCATATAGATCCCAATACACTCCAGTACCCCTTGGACTTTAAAATTGTGTCCCGCGGGAAAAGTCTCGCGCCTCCATGTAGGCAGCCATGTTTTAATTCTCGTTATCAGCACGACGAGATTTGAAATTTCTGTACTAGACTAAATGTGTTATCAGTATACGCTTTAAAATTACTGTAAGTAGTTTTAATTTACACATGTACAAGAACAACACAATAAATGTAGTTGTCCAATATGTACTGTGTATGTTCTCAAGCGCACGGCACCGTCAGCAGTGACGTCACAAAACCTTTCGCCAAAGATGACGGCACAGATTCGCGCGTATTTTTGATAGCATGACATGTTGCCAAGTTTTCTCTGCATCTGATAAAAACAAGATTGAAGTACGTGTATATTGAACTATTCCATTTGGATTGTTTTGAATTCTTTCTAACTATCGATAGTATTTGCATGTCAGTGAAATATTCTATTGTTAGTCTCATAGAAAAATATAGACAATATAAAGTTATGATGTTATAATCTTTTACATGTAGGTGCGCTCTTCTGAGGCTTTGCCTTAAATTCATATTACTATCGTCTACGAAAAGTCTAAGGGTGCTGTGTTTCATGTATTCATGTAACGTTAGGTCGTTCTCTCGCCCTATATTATCATGCATAAATTTCATCAAATTACCAGGTCCTGCTTGCTTTATGGCCGATGGCGTCTGTGGCGAACGCCTTAAGATTGGCATCACAGCCATTAGTCCCCTTGTGGAGGGACGAAGAGAGCTAAAAACAACCATCGTGACCGATGGTTGTAGTCCTACACAAGGTGAGTGAAGGACCGCACAAAATAGGAAAGTGATTCACTGTGATAATTTCTCCGTATAAGTAAAAATATAATAAAACAAGTTACACTAAAACATTTTCTTCGCCACTTTCAATTTTATATACATTCAAACTTGTAAAGTGAATAGAATAGACCTTTTCGCATTATCTGCGGTCCTGAACCTCGCGCATGCGCATAAATACCATTGAGTGGGTACAATCTCAGGTGGCAGTGTACAGTAGATTTGAAAAAATCAGCAAAATTAAGTGCAGGCATTAATTATGTACACACAGCTTTTTAACCTTAAATGACATCTATATCAAAGTATATATATTTGTAATCTACACAACATTTGCAATTGTTATGCAGAGTTCATTTTTGGACAAGTCTGCTTTTTGTGGTATTGTGAGCCTGTAAAAACCATGGTAACCAAATTTGTTTTTTTGAAAAAATGCAAAAAATTGGGATTTTCAACCCAAAATTACACCCCCTCTAGGAGAATTTTTTTTCTTGAACACAGTTTAAAACCAAGCATCACTGCCGTGATAGCGGAACTGAGCCTATTTCGACATAGGTATATCATTAAACTTTTGAGCAATCTTACCTAGTACCCCGGCTATCAATTTCTGCTGCTACAGTATTGAGTTTTTCCATCTTAGACGCACATTCGGATATCCTCTAAACCATTAATCTCGAACCCATTTTGGGGAATTTCTTTATGCAAATGTGAAGCTTCCATATAATTCTCTAGATTGAATTCACCAATTTTAGGACATATACATTTTTTAATTTTTTATGCATATAATAAAACAGGGGCTTTCTGCTTAATAAAAATCTCACCCTCAGTTACCTCCCTTGCGTACGCTTCATTGTGAGCGGAGCGCAGCCTGGCGGAGAGTAGAGAACTAAGGGAAGGGAACCAGTCTAATCTCAATAGGGCTGGAAAGTCTCGTAATGGCGTCACTTCCGGTGCACGCGCTGGATACAAACAAACACACATGTGTGCACATGTCAAGTATTTACGATGTTGTGTTTCGTCGTAGGGTGTAATCACCAGAGCTTTCGTGAGACTTGCAAATTTTTTCGGTTTCCAAAACATTTGTTGAGGCAATGGGAGAAACTGTGCAGGTTGGTTAACATGAAAAACAACTTCAAGTAAAGATTTCCTTTATTTTATTTGGCAAATGTAAACACCGGTACTTCGCCCAGTCATCATCAGCTGATCAATGTACTCGGCTCCGTCATCAAAGATAAACCAATAATACAGCATTATATATTGTCTTTTCAACTGAACACGATGGCATGATTATTTGGTTCCATCAATGCAATTCACACGAGTTCTATGTCTTCTCCAGAACTATACATTTTTCTCATTTAACTGTATTTTACACGCAGCTCCACAAATTACATATCAACAGTAAGACTGACAGTTAGCCAGGGTATATACCAACAATTAATGAAATTAGTTCTGTTCAATTGCAGCACAGTAATGCGTTTTAGGCTTGCAAAATATCACTGTTTAAAGCCATTACATGAACCTTAAATTACCATTTATTGAATGAAAATTATTTTCAAATAACGAGATATAATTTATTAAATAAATATATAGATATATTATTATCTCAGGAGATAATTTTATACAATTTTTAAATGAAAACTTTGAAGATTAATATTTAGTTATACTTTGAACTTTCTACTATGAAATTTAAATTCAAGTCCTTATAGATTATTTAAATTTGATATATATCTTTCTTGATATTTTGATGCCTTAACTGATCATAAGAAATTATTAAATATGTAGTTAAAAATGTATAACCAGTTATAATATATTAAGGTCCATGTACCCAGGCCATGGTCACCTGTACAATATTACCAGTTAAAAAATAAAACTTACATTAACAATTATGTTATGAAGGTTGCAATTCACACACATAGTCTATACATGTGCCATATGAAAAAAGTATGGAAGTATGTATACAATGCTACATGATGCCATGCAATTTCTATATTGAAAATTTATACATCAATCTATATACAATGTAGTAAAAAAAAAAAAAGAGCTTCATCAGCAATACATCTACTGCTCTAACATATATCGAAAGTAAACAATAATTCTGTACTCCAGTATACTGTATTTCTACTTCAGGAGGAAAGATAGGAGAGTGACAGATGCAGATCGAATCTGCAGCTGCCATTGCAAAGATGGCCTGAAGGAAAATGGACCCACATTATTTCCGTGGAATCAGGGCACTTATTTTGATTTTCAAGACCCCAATTCAATTTCAAAGTATGTGTTAAAATTCATTTTTGAATGAATAAGTAAGACGACTTTTAATTTAGACCTAGAAGATGTCAATACAGGGATCTATGCTGAATTCTTGATATTTTTTTAGCACTCTCATGTAGGTAATTAAGTATTTGAAAAACAAACACAAAACATTATGTATGTATGGAAAAGTAAAACGGACATGCAAATGTAATTATCTACATTGCCTTGGGTCAAAATCTTACACTGTCTTGATGCGACAACTCAATGTATATTCAGTAATGTGACAAGATATATACAATTTTGTATGATAAAAATTAATTTCACATGTTGATATAAAGCTCTGAAACATGGAGGCAGATTACAAAATTGTCAAAGAATGAATATTATCTACAATCACAGGAAATCAAAAAAGGAACCCCCCATTGAGAACAATTGTTTGGAGTCTGCAGACACAGAGATGAGCATTACTGCTCCACCAAATACATCTTTTACAGATATTTCCAATCAAAGATCTGGAGCATGTGGGGATCACAAATATATGAGATCTTACTCTTCTCTTCTACAAGAAATCAATGTACATATATACCAATGCAGGTGATAAAACTTAGGCAATCTTCATTATACTTATTACATCTTTATTTTATAACAGTATCTTTTACATGAATTTTCATCTTTAAATGAAGACAAAGCAATAAGTAACTGGATATCTCTGGCATCAAGTTCATAATTTAATCTTGTTAAAAGTTGTTCTTAAAAAATTCCATGGATATAGAAACATCATGGATGAGTTTTATCAGATGAGTTGAAATGATACAGATGGAGTTAATGTTTAAAAAAAAAAAAAAAATGAAAAGAAAAAAATTAACAAATGAACAGAAAAAAAAAAATTACACCTGGGAACCAAATGATTAGAATTTAATTTGATTTTAATTCAGGACCTGAAAGTACAAATTGCAGATTCTGAAGCAGAGATTGTCAGTCTGAAAGCAAAAAAACACCCATTTTCAATTGAGCAAATCCTTGACTGTGAAAAAAAGGTAAATATGCAACATCCATCTGGTTTTGTTCATTTAAGGATATCCTTTGGTTTGTTTTGTTTTCGTTCTACATTTCATTAAATGGCTTCCATCATTTAAAGATATGATGGCAACAAAAGTCAGAGTATCCAAAGACATGGGCTCAATGGGCCCAAATGGATCAACTGCTACATAGTATTTTTAATTAATGCTATAGTATAGATAGCTCCAAAGTTCTTATTGATACATAAAAGCTCTCTATCTGTACCATACCAGACCTTTCCTAATTTAAGTCAAATGTCATTAAAGTCTTTAATATTGAAAATTCTACCCTATTTGACCCTTGTGACCTTGAATGAAGTACTTACAAGTAATACTTCTTTTAAAATTTGATGCTGATTTAGCTAGATAAAAAATATTATAAGAAATAAATCTAATATTTCAATGTTAACTTGATTTACACAGATACACAGATGTAGTTGGCATCTGACAGCTCAGTCAAACAATTTCTAAGTGTCTTGTACACATTTTGTTTAGATGCTGATGTACACTTCACTGAAGGCAGACATGTTTGCTGTCATTGACACTACGCTTCAGAGGTTTCCTCTTACATATGTAGATGGATGGACACCTGCAACATTTTCAAGGACTGACCAACTGCTAATGACTATGATGAAACTAAAACTGAATCCCCCACTTTTAGATATTGCAGAAAGATTTTGTACCAGCAAAGCAACTGTACATTACCACACATATTTATGCTTTTGCATGAGGTATTTTTTGAGGGTATGATAAAGAACAACATCCCATCCCTCCTTAAATGCAAATCCTCGATGCCTTCTAGTTTTGGTGACTTCAACTGTTGTCGCCTTGTTATTGATGCGACAGAGGTCACACAAGATGTGCCAGGTCAGGATATGGTAGCTCAGGCAAAAACATACAGCTCATACAAAAACAGGCACACAGTGAAAGCTGTTACAGGGGTAGCTCCAAATGGAGCTGTTGTGTATGTTAGTGACCTATATCCAGGCAGTACATCTGATGTCGCTATAGTTGAGCATAGCAAAATGCTATCTCAGCTGACTGCAGGTGATATGATCCTAGCAGACAAGGGATTTACGATTCACTCCCTCCTCCCTTCGGGTGTACACCTTAACATCCCTCCCTTCTTAAAAGACAAGGGCCAGTACACACCCGCAGAAGTTCAATTATGTAGGAAGATTGGAAGATCTAGAATTCATGTGGAGCGGGTGAACGAGAGAATAAAGAATTTTGAAATACTATCCCATATACCACAGCAATTCAGACAAACAGCACAAAGATTTTTAGCTCACCTGACCTGAAGGGCCGGTGAGCTTATGTCATGGCGCGGCGTCCGTCGTCCGTCCGTCCGTCCGTCCATCCGTCCATTGTCCATCCGTCCGTCAACATTTCCTTTAAATCGCTACTTGTCCTAGAGTTCTGCATGTATTGTAACCAAATTTGGCCACAAACATCCTTGGGGGAAGGGGAACAGAACTTGTATAAATTTTGGCTCTGACCCCCCGGGGGCAGGAGGGGCGGGGCCCAATAGGGGAAATAGAGGTAAATCCTATAAATCGCTACTTGTCCTAGAGTTCTGCATGGATTGTAACCAAATTTGATCACAAACATCCTTGGGGGAGGGGGAACAGAACTTGTATAAATTTTGGCTCTGGTCCCCCAGGGGCAGGAGGGGCGGGGCCCAATAGGGGTAATAGAGGTAAATCCTTTAAATCACTACTTGTCCTAGAGTTCTGCATGGATTGTAACCAAAATTAGCCACAAACATCCTTGGGGGAAGGGGAACAGAACTTGTATAAATTTTGGCTCTGATCCCCCGGGGGCAGGAGGGGCGGAGCCCAATAGGGGAAATAGAGGTAAATCCTTTAAATCGCTACAAGTCATAGAGTTCTGAATGGAATGTAACCAAATTTGGCCACAAACATCCTTGGGGGAAGGGGAACAGAACTTGTATAAATTTTGGCTCTGACCCCCCGAGGGCAGGAGGGGTGGGGCCCAATATGGGTAATAGAGGTAAATCCTTTAAATCGCTTCTTGTCATAGAGCTCTGAATGGAATGTAACCAAATATGGCCACAAACATCCTTGGGGGAAGGGAAACAGAACTCGTATAAATTTTGACTCTGGCCCCCCAAGGGCAGGACGGGTGGGGCCCAATAGGGGAAATAGAGGTAAATCCTTTAAATTGCTACTAGTCATAGAGTTCTACATGGATTGTAACCAGATTTGGCCACAAACATCCTTGGGGGAAGGGGAACAGAACTTGTATAAATTTTGGCTCTGACCCCCCGGGGGCAGGAGGGGTGGGGCCCAATAGGGGAAATAGAGGTAAATCCTTTAAATCGCTACTAGTCATAGAGTTCTGTATGGAATGTAACCAAATTTGGCCACAAACATCCTTTTTGGAAGGGGAACAGAACTTGTATAAATTTTGGCTCTGGTCCCCCGGGGGCAGGAGGGGCGGGGCCCAATAGGGGAAATAGAGGTAAATCCTTTAAATCGCTACTAGTCATAGAGTTCTGCATGGATTGTAACCAAATTTGGCCACAAACATCCTTGGGGGAAGGGGAAAAGAACTTGTATAAATTTTAGCTCTGACCCCCCGGGGGCAGGAGGGGCGGGGCCAAATAGGGAAATAGAGGTAAATCCTTTAAATCGCTACTTGTCATAGAGTTCTGAATGGAATGTAACCAAATTAGGCCACAAACATCCTTTTTTGAAGGGGAACAGAACTTGTATAAATTTTGGCTCTGGTCCCCCGGGGGCAGTCGGGGAGGGGCCCAATAGGGGAAATAGAGGTAAATCCTTTAAATCGCTACTAGTCATAGAGTTCTGAATGGAATGTAACCAAATTTGGCCACAGACATCCTTGGGGGAAGGGGAACAGAACTTGTATAAATTTTGGCTCTGACCCCCCGGGGGCAGGAGGGGCGGGGCCCAATAGGGGAAATAGAGGTAAATCCTTTAAATCGCTACTAGTCATAGAGTTCTGCATGGATTGTAACCAAATTTGGCCACAAACATCCTTGGGGGAAGGGGAACAGAACTTGTATAAATTTTGGCTCTGGCCCCCAAGGGGCAGGAGGGGTGGGGCCCAATAGGGGAAATAGAGGTAAATCCTATAAATCGCTACTTGTCCTAGAGTTCTGCATGGATTGTAACCAAATTTGGCCACAAACATCCTTGGGGGAAGGGGAACAGAACTTGTATAAATTTTGGCTCTGGCCCCCCAGGGGCAGGAGGGGCGGGGCCCAATAGGGGAAATAGAGGTAAATCCTTTAAATCGCTACTTGTCCTAGAGTTCTGCATGGATTGTAACCAAAATTAGCCACAAACATCCTTGGGGGATGGGGAACAGAACTTGTATAAATTTTGGCTCTGACCCCCCGGGGGCAGGAGGGGCGGGGCCCAATAGGGGAAATAGAGGTAAATCCTATAAATCGCTACTTGTCCTAGAGTTCTGCATGGATTGTAACCAAATTTGGCCACAAACATCCTTGGGGGAAGGGGAACAGAACTTGTATAAATTTTGGCTCTGACCCCCCGGGGCAGGAGGGGTGGGGCCCAATAGGGGAAATAGAGGTAAATCCTTTAAATCGCTACTAGTCATAGAGTTCTGCATGGATTGTAACCAAATTTGGCCACAAACATCCTTGGGGGAAGGGGAACAGAACTTGTATAAATTTTGGCTCTGACCCCCCCCCCCCCCCCCGGGCAGGAGGGGCGGGGCCCAATAGGGGAAATAGAGGTAAATCCTTTAAATCGCTACTTGTCCTAGAGTTCTGCATGGATTGTAACCAAATTTGGCCACAAACATCCTTGGGGGAAGGGGAACAGAACTTGTATAAATTTTGGCTCTGATCCCCCGGGGGCAGGAGGGGCGGGGCCCAATAGGGGAAATAGAGGTAAATCCTATAAATCGCTACTTGTCATAGAGTTCTGCATGGATTGTAACCAAATTTGGCCATAAACATCCTTGGGGGAAGGGGAACAGAACTTGTATAAATTTTGGCTCTGACCCCCCGGGGGCAGGAGGGGGGGGCCCAATAGGGGAAATAGAGGTAAATCCTATAAATCGCTACTTGTCCTAGAGTTCTGCATGGATTGTAACCAAATTTGGCCACAAACATCCTTGGGAGAAGGGGAACAGAACTTGTATCAAATTTGGCTCTGACCCCCCAGGGGCAGGAGGGGCGGGGCCCAATAGGGAAAATAGAGGTAAATCCTTTAAATCGCTACTTGTCCTAGAGTTCTGCATGGATTGTAACCAAATTTGCCCACAAACATCCTTTGGGGAAGGGGAACAGAACTTGTATAAATTTTGGCTCTGATCCCCCGGGGGCAGGAGGGGCGGGGCCCAATAGGGGAAAAAGAGGTAAATCCTTTAAATCGCTACTAGTCATAGAGTTCTGCATGGATTGTAACCAAATTTGGCCACAAACATCCTTGGGGGAAGGGGAACAGAACTTGTATAAATTTTGGCTCTGACCCCCAGGGGCAGGAGGGGCGGGGCCCAATAGGGGAAATAGAGGTAAATTCTTTAAATCGCTACTAGTCATAAAGTTCTGACCAAATTTGGCCAGAAACATCCTTGGGCGAATAAGAAACTGAGTTTTGTAATAAATTTTGGCACTGGTCTGGGGGGGCAGGAGAGACGGGGCCCAATAGGGGAATTATTAGGTAAATCCTATAAATATTTTAGGCTCTGAGTCCCCCAGGGGCAGGAGGGGCGGGGCCCAATAGGGGAAATAGAGGTAAATTCTTTAAATCGCTACTTGTCATAGAGTTCTGCATGGATTGTAACCAAATTTGGCCACAAACATCCTTGGGGGAAGGGGAACAGAACTTGTATAAATTTTGGCTCTGGCCCCCCAGGGGCAGGAGGGGCGGGGCCCAATAGGAAAAATAGAGGTAAATCCTTTAAATCACTACTTGTCCTAGAGTTCTGCATGGATTGTAACCAAATTTGCCCACAAACATCCTTTGGGGAAGGGGAACAGAACTTGTATAAATTTAGGCTCTGATCCCCCAGGGGCAGGAGGGGCGGGGCCCAATAGGGGAAATAGAGGTAAATCCTATAAATCGCTACTTGTCCTAGAGTTCTGCATGGATTGTAACCAAATTTGGCCACAAACATCCTTGGGGGAAGGGGAACAGAACTTGTATAAATTTTGGCTCTGACCCCCTGGGGGCAGGAGGGGTGGGGCCCAATAGAGGAAATAGAGGTAAATCCTTTAAACCGCTACTAGTCATAGAGTTCTGCATGGATTGTAACCAAAATTAGCCACAAACATCCTTGGGGAAAGGGGAACAGAACTTGTATAAATTTTGGCTCTGATCCCCCAGGGGCAGGAGGGGTCGGGGCCCAATAGGGGAAATAGAGGTAAATCCTTTAAATCGCTACTAGTCATAGAGTTCTACATGGATTGTATCAAAATTTGGCCACAAACATCTTTGGGGCAAGGGGAACAGAACTTGTATAAATTTTGGCTCTGGCCCCCCGGGCGCTGGAGGGGCGGGGCCCAATAGGGGAAATAGAGGTAAATCCTTTAAATCGCTACTAGTCATAGAGTTCTGCATGGATTGTAACCAAATTTGGCCACAAACATCCTTGGGGGAAGGGGAACAGAACTTGTATAAATTTTGGCTCTGGTCCCCCTGGGGCAGGAGGGGCGGGGCCCAATAGGGGAAATAGAGGTAAATCCTTTAAATCGCTACTTGTCATAGAGTTCTGCATGGATTGTAACCAAATTTGGCCATAAACATCCTTGGGGGAGGGGGAAAAGAACTTGTATAAATTTTGGCTCTGACCCTCCTGGGGTAGGAGGGGGGGCAATAGGGGAAATAGAGGTAAATCCTTTAAATCGCTACTTGTCATAGAGTTCTGCATGGATTGTAACCAAATTTGGCCACAAACATCCTTGGGGGAAGGGGAACAGAACTTGTATAAATTTAGGCTCTGATCCCCCGGGGGCAGGAGGGGCGGGGCCCAATAGGGGAAATAGAGGTAAATCCTTTAAATCGCTACTAGTCATAGAGTTCTGCATGGATTGTAACCAAATTTGGCCACAAACATCCTTGGGGGAAGGGGAACAGAACTTGTATAAATTTTGGCTCTGATCCCCCAGGGGGCAGGAGGGGCGGGGCCCAATAGGGGAAATAGAGGTAAATCCTTTAAATCGCTACTAGTCATAGAGTTCTGCATGGATTGTAACCAAATTTGGCCACAAACATCCTTGGGGAAAGGGGAACAGAACTTGTATAAATTTTGGCTCTGATCCCCCAGGGGCAGGAGGGGCGGGGCCCAATAGGGGAAATAGAGGTAAATCCTTTAAATCGCTACTTGTCATAGAGTTCTACATGGATTGTAACCAAATTTGGCCACAAACATCCTTGGGGGAAGGGGAACAGAACTTGTATAAATTTTGGCTCTGATCCCCGGGGGCAGGAGGGGCGGGGCCCAATAGGGGAAATAGAGGTAAATCCTTTAAATCGCTACTTGTCCTAGAGTTCTGCATGGATTGTAACCAAATTTGGCCACAAACATCCTTGGGGGAAGGGGAACAGAACTTGTATAAATTTTGGCTCTGACCCCCCCGGGGGCTGGAGGGGCGGGGCCCAATAGGGGAAATAGAGGTAAATCCTTTAAATCGCTACTTGTCATAGAGTTCTGCATGGATTGTAACCAAATTTGGCCACAAACATCCTTGGGGCAAGGGGAACAGAACTTGTATAAATTTTGGCTCTGACCCCCCAGGGGCAGGAGGGGCGGGGCGGGGCCCAATAGGGGAAATAGAGGTAAATCCTTTAAATCGCTACTAGTCATAGAGTTCTGCATGGATTGTAACCAAATTTGGCCACAAACATCCTTGGGGGAAGGGGAACAGAACTTGTATAAATTTTGGCTCTGACCCCCCGGGGGCAGGAGGGGCGGGGCCCAATAGGGGAAATAGAGGTAAATCCTTTAAATCGCTACTAGTCATAGAGTTCTGCATGGATTGTAACCAAATTTGGCCACAAACATCCTTGGGGAAGGGGAACAGAACTTGTATAAATTTTGGCTCTGACCCCCCTGGGGCAGGAGGGGCGGGGCCCAATAGGGGAAATAGAGGTAAATCCTTTAAATCGCTACTTGTCCTAGAGTTCTGCATGGATTGTAACCAAATTTGGCCACAAACATCCTTGGGGGAAGGGGAACAGAACTTGTATAAATTTTGGCTCTGACCCCCTGGGGCAGGAGGGGCGGGGCCCAATAGGGGAAATAGAGGTAAATCCTTTAAATCGCTACTAGTCATAGAGTTCTGCATGGATTGTAACCAAATTTGGCCACAAACATCCTTGGGGGAAGGGGAACAGAACTTGTATAAATTTTGGCTCTGATCCCCCGGGGGCAGGAGGGGCGGGGCCCAATAGGGGAAATAGAGGTAAATCCTTTAAATCGCTACTTGTCATAGAGTTCTGCATGGATTGTAACCAAATTTGGCCACAAACATCCTTGGGGGAAGGGGAACAGAACTTGTATAAATTTTGGCTCTGACACCCCAGGGGCAGGAGGGTCGGGGCCCAATAGGGGAAATAGAGGTAAATCCTTTAAATCGCTACTAGTCCTAGAGTTCTGCATGGATTGTAACCAAATTTGGCCACAAACATCCTTGGGGGAAGGGGAACAGAACTTGTATAAATTTTGGCTCTGACCCCCCGGGGGCAGGAGGGGCGGGGCCCAATAGGGGAAATAGAGGTAAATTCTTTAAATCGCTACTAGTCATAGAGTTCTGCATGGATTGTAACCAAATTTGGCCACAAACATCCTTGGGGGAAGGGGAACAGAACTTGTATAAATTTTGGCTCTGACCCCCAGGGGCAGGAGGGGCGGGGCCCAATAGGGGAAATAGAGGTAAATCCTTTAAATCGCTACTTGTCATAGAGTTCTGCATGGATTGTAACCAAATTTGGCCACAAACATCCTTGGGGGAAGGGGAACAGAACTTGTATAAATTTTGGCTCTGATCCCCTGGGGGCAGGAGGGGCGGGGCCCAATAGGGGAAATAGAGGTAAATCCTATAAATCGCTACTTGTCCTAGAGTTCTGCATGGATTGTAACCAAATTTGGCCACAAACATCCTTGGGGGAAGGGGAACAGAACTTGTATAAATTTTGGCTCTGATCCTCTGGGGGCAGGAGGGGCGGGGCCCAATAGGGGAAATAGAGGTAAATCCTTTAAACCGCTACTTGTCATAGAGTTCTGCATGGATTGTAACCAAATTTGGCCACAAACATCCTTGGGGAAAGGGAAACAGAACTTGTATAAATTTTGGCTCTGATCCCCCGGGGGCAGGAGGGGCGGGGCCCAATAGGGGAAATAGAGGTAAATCCTTTAAATCGCTACTTGTCATAGAGTTCTGCATGGATTGTAACCAAATTTGGCCACAAACATCCTTGGGGGAAGGGGAACAGAACTTGTATAAATTTTGGCTCTGACCCCCCCCGGGGGCAGGAGGGGCGGGGCCCAATAGGGGAAATAGAGGTAAATCCTTTAAATCGCTACTTGTCCTAGAGATCTGCATGGATTGTAACCAAATTTGGCCACAAACATCCTTGGGGGAAGGGGAACAGAACTTGTATAAATTTTGGCTCTGATCCCCAAGGGGCAGGAGGGGCGGGGCCCAATAGGGGAAATAGAGGTAAATCCTTTAAATCGCTACTAGTCATAGAGTTCTGCATGGATTGTAACCAAATTTGGCCACAAACATCCTTGGGGGAAGGGGAACAGAACTTGTATAAATTTTGGCTCTGGCCCTCTGGGGGCAGGAGGGGTGGGGCCCAATAGGGGAAATAGAGGTAAATCCTTTAAATCGCTACTAGTCATAGAGTTCTGCATGGATTGTAACCAAATTTGGCCACAAACATCCTTGGGGGAAGGGGAACAGAACTTGTATAAATTTTGGCTCTGATCCCCCAGGGGCAGGAGGGGCGGGGCCCAATAGGGGAAATAGAGGTAAATCCTTTAAATCGCTACTAGTCATAGAGTTCTGCATGGATTGTAACCAAATTTGGCCACAAACATCCTTGGGGGAAGGGGAACAGAACTTGTATAAATTTTGGCTCTGACCCCCCCCAGGGGCAGCTGGAGGGGTGGGGCCCAATAGGGGAAATAGAGGTAAATCCTTTAAATCGCTACTAGTCATAGAGTTCTGCATGGAATGTAACCAAATTGGCCGAAACATCCTGGCCACTGAAACATCACTTGGGGGGGGCAGGAGAGACGGGCAGGGAAATTATAGGTAATATAAATTTTGGCTCTGATCCCCCAGGGGCAGGAGGGGTGGGGCCCAATAGGGGAAATAGAGGTAAATCCTTTAAATCGCTACTAGTCATAGAGTTCTGCATGGATTGTAACCAAATTTGGCCACAAACATCCTTGGGGGGAAGGGGAACAGAACTTGTATAAATTTTGGCTCTGACCCCCCCCCCCCCTTCCCCCCGGGGGCTGGAGGGGCGGGGCCCAATAGGGGAAATAGAGGTAAATCCTTTAAATCGCTACTTGTCATAGAGTTCTGCATGGATTGTAACCAAATTTGGCCACAAACATCCTTGGGAGAAGGGGAACAGAACTTGTATAAATTTTGGCTCTGACCCTCCAGGGGCAGGAGGGGCGGGGCCCAATAGGGGAAATAGAGGTAAATCCTATAAATCGCTACTTGTCCTAGAGTTCTGCATGGATTGTAACCAAATTTGGCCACAAACATCCTTGGGGGAAGGGGAACAGAACTTGTATAAATTTTGGCTCTGACCCTCCAGGGGCAGGAGGGGCGGGGCCCAATAGGGGAAATAGAGGTAAATCCTATAAATCGCTACTTGTCCTAGAGTTCTGCATGGATTGTAACCAAATTTGGCCACAAACATCCTTGGGGGAAGGGGAACAGAACTTGTATAAATTTTGGCTCTGACCCCCCAGGGGCAGGAGGGGCGGGGCCCAATAGGGGAAATAGAGGTAAATCCTATAAATCGCTACTTGTCCTAGAGTTCTGCATGGATTGTAACCAAATTTGGCCACAAACATCCTTGGGGGAAGGGGAACAGAACTTGTATAAATTTTGGCTCTGATCCCCCAGGGGCAGGAGGGGCGGGGCCCAATAGGGGAAATAGAGGTAAATCCTATAAATCGCTACTTGTCCTAGAGTTCTGCATGGATTGTAACCAAATTTGGCCACAAACATCCTTGGGGGAAGGGGAACAGAACTTGTATAAATTTTTGCTCTGACCCCCTGGGGGCAGGAGGGGTGGGGCCCAATAGGGGAAATAGAGGTAAATCCTTTAAATCGCTACTAGTCATAGAGTTCTGCATGGATTGTAACCAAATTTGGCCACAAACATCCTTGGGGGAAGGGGAACAGAACTTGTATAAATTTTGGCTCTGACCCCCCGGGGGCAGGAGGGGCGGGGCCCAATAGGGGAAATAGAGGTAAATCCTTTAAATCGCTACTAGTCATAGAGTTCTACATGGATTGTAACCAAATTTGGCCACAAACATCCTTGGGGGAAGGGGAACAGAACTTGTATAAATTTTGGCTCTGACCCCCTGGGGGCAGGAGGGGTGGGGCCCAATAGGGGAAATAGAGGTAAATCCTTTAAATCGCTACTAGTCATAGAGTTCTGCATGGATTGTTAACCAATTTGGCCACAAACATCCTTGGGGAAGGGGAAACAGAACTTGTATAAATTTTGGCTCACTGACCCCCCAGGGGGCAGGAGGGGCGGGGCCCAATAGGGGAAATTAGAGGTAAATCCTATATAAATCGCTACTTGTCCTAGAGTTCTGCATGGATTGTAACCAAATTTGGCCACAAACATCCTTGGGGGAAGGGGAACAGAACTTGTATAAATTTTGGCTCTGACCCCCCTGGGCAGGAGGAGGGCGAGGGGCCCATAGGGGAAAATAGAGGTAAATCCTATTAAAATCGCTACTTGTCCTAGAGTTCTGCATGGATTGTAACCAAATTTGGCCACAAACATCCTTGGGGGAAGGGGAACAGAACTTGTATAAATTTTGGCTCTGATCCCCCAGGGGCAGGAGGGGCGGGGCCCAATAGGGGAAATAGAGGTAAATCCTTTAAATCGCTACTAGTCATAGAGTTCTGCATGGATTGTAACCAAATTTGGCCACAAACATCCTGGGGGGAAGGGGAACAGAACTTGTATAAATTTTGGCTCTGACCCCCTGGGGGCAGGAGGGGCGGGGCCCAATAGGGGAAATAGAGGTAAATCCTTTAAATCGCTACTAGTCATAGAGTTCTGCATGGATTGTAACCAAATTTGGCCACAAACATCCTTGGGTGAAGGGGAACAGAACTTGTATAAATTTTGGCTCTGACCCCCCGGGGGCAGGAGGGGCGGGGCCCAATAGGGGAAATAGAGGTAAATCCTTTAAATCGCTACTTGTCATAGAGTTCTGAATGGAATGTAACCAAATTTGGCCACAAACATCCTTGGGGGAAGGGGAACAGAACTTGTATAAATTTTGGCTCTGACCCCCCGGGGGCAGGAGGGGCGGGGCCCAATAGGGGAAATAGAGGTAAATCCTTTAAATCGCTACTTGTCCTAGAGTTCTGCATGAATTGTAACCAAATTTGGCCACAAACATCCTTGGGGGAAGGGGAACAGAACTTGTATAAATTTTGGCGCTGGTCCCCCGGGGGCAGGAGGGGCGGGGCCCAATAGGGGAAATAGAGGTAAATCCTTTAAATCGCTACTAGTCATAGAGTTCTGAATGGATTGTAACCAAATTTGGCCACAAACATCCTTGGGGGAAGGGGAACAGAACTTGTATAAATTTTGGCTCTGACCCCCCGGGGCAGGAGGGGCGGGGCCCAATAGGGGAAATAGAGGTAAATCCTTTAAATCGCTACTTGTCCTAGAGTTCTGCATGGATTGTAACCAAATTTGGCCACAAACATCCTTGGGGGAAGGGGAACAGAACTTGTATAAATTTTGGCTCTGATCCCCCGGGGGCAGGAGGGGCGGGGCCCAATAGGGGAAATAGAGGTAAATCCTTTAAATCGCTACTAGTCATAGAGTTCTGAATGGATTGTAACCAAATTTGGCCACAAACATCCTTGGGGGAAGGGGAACAGAACTTGTATAAATTTTGGCTCTGATCCCCCGGGGGCAGGAGGGGCGGGGCCCAATAGGGGAAATAGAGGTAAATCCTTTAAATCGCTACTAGTCACAGAGTTCTGCATGGATTGTAACCAAATTTGGCCACAAACATCCTTGGGGGAAGGGGAACAGAACTTGTATAAATTTTGGCTCTGACCCCCCATGGGCAGGAGGGGCGGGGCCCAATAGGGGAAATAGAGGTAAATCCTATAAATCGCTACTTGTCCTAGAGTTCTACATGGATTGTAACCAAATTTGGCCACAAACATCCTTGGGGGAAGGGGAACAGAACTTGTATAAATTTTGGCTCTGACCCCCCGGGGGCAGGAGGGGCGGGGCCCAATAGGGGAAATAGAGGTAAATCCTTTAAATCGCTACTTGTCCTAGAGTTCTGCATGGATTGTAACCAAATTTGGCCACAAACATCCTTGGGGGAAGGGGAACAGAACTTGTATAAATTTTGGCTCTGATCCCCCGGGGGCAGGAGGGGCGGGGCCCAATAGGGGAAAAAGAGGTAAATCCTTTAAATCGCTACTAGTCATAGAGTTCTGCATGTATTGTAACCAAATTTGGCCACAAACATCCTTGGGGGAAGGGGAACAGAACTTGTATAAATTTTGGCTCTGACCCCCCGGGGGCAGGAGGGGCGGGGCCCAATAGGGGAAATAGAGGTAAATCCTTTAAATCGCTACTAGTCATAGAGTTCTGCATGGATTGTAACCAAATTTGGCCACAAACATCCTTGGGGGAAGGGGAACAGAACTTGTATAAATTTTGGCTCTGATCCCCCGGGGGCAGGAGGGGCGGGGCCCAATAGGGGGTAATAGAGGTAAATCCTTTAAATCGCTACTAGTCATAGAGTTCTGCATGGATTGTAACCAAATTTGGCCACAAACATCCTTGGGGGAAGGGGAACAGAACTTGTATAAATTTTGGCTCTGACCCCCCGGGGGCAGGAGGGGCGGGGCCCAATAGGGGAAATAGAGGTAAATCCTTTAAATCGCTACTTGTCCTAGAGTTCTACATGGATTGTAACCAAATTTGGCCACAAACATCCTTGGGGGAAGGGGAACAGAACTTGTATAAATTTTGGCTCTGATCCCCCAGGGGGCAGGAGGGGCGGGGCCCAATAGGGGAAATAGAGGTAAATCCTTTAAATCGCTACTAGTCATAGAGTTCTGCATGGATTGTAACCAAATTTGGCCACAAACATCCTTGGGGGAAGGGGAACAGAACTTGTATAAATTTTGGCTCTGACCCCCCGGGGGCAGGACGGGCGGGGCCCAATAGGGGAAATAGAGGTAAATCCTATAAATCGCTACTTGTCCTAGAGTTCTGCATGGATTGTAACCAAATTTGGCCACAAACATCCTTGGGGGAAGGGGAACAGAACTTGTATAAATTTTGGCTCTGATCCCCCGGGGGCAGGAGGGGTGGGGCCCAATAGGGGAAATAGAGGAAAAGAAACAATGAACCTGTATTCAGAACAATACTATGGAATAACCAAACCAGGTGAGCGAGACAGGCCCACTGGGGCCTCTACTCTTGTTAATAAATAATTTACGAAATTGTTATCGTAAGCTCTTCATAGTGGAATATATAGTAGTTCTGTCCCTAACCCGGTCCGGTGTAAACGTTGAATATGGACTTCGCGCGTTGAAAAATTGACCGTCGGGTCAGTTTTCATCGTTGAAAAATGCACCCAATAAACCGTTGAAAAACTGAACATTACAGCGCACTGTTTTTACACCGTCCCTGTTGGAAGAATAGACCCACGTTGAAAAGTGACCCCATTAGAGAACTCGTTTATTTTACTACAACAACACAACACGGGACACCGCACAACAGCCACGAAACCACACAGCATCACACAGCACTAGCAACACACCTGCAACACACAACACACAACAAACACTACACAACACAACACCATACCACTAAAGAAATCACTCTCCACACAACAAAAGTAACACAACAATCACACAACAAAACATCACTCAACATTACTTCACACAACACACACAACGCATCAAACATAAACATAATATCACACAACCACACAACACAAGACAACAATTACACAACAACACGACACATCAACACAACAAAAACATCACACAAAACACAAACTCACAACACAAACCCCACCACAACACTCAACCACGCAAACAACAAATACAACAAAATCAAACAACAACAGCACTACACAAACATCACACAAACACAGACATCACAGCAAACAAACCATAACACATCAGCACATCCAAACAACAGAACACACAATCCACATCACACAAACAACAACACAACAACCCACCCAACAAACAAACATTGTCTATACAACAAATAAGAAAGACAGGAATTCGTAATGAACCCGGATTTATTATGGTGAAAGGCAATCGCGGTAACGGGAATGTTGACCCTGAACATTAGAAAATGCAAAAGGCTAATATGTGTGTAGACAACGAATTATACTTTACGCCGACTTAGTTAAGAATAACCACTGTACGTTCTAAGCAAAACCCTCTATAACAAGCAAAAATATGCGTTGGTGTCTCTTATTCCTCCTTTATCTCTTTAGTTATATCCTAATTTGTAACCTTTATTTTGTTTTGATATATAAAGTAAACATATATAGACATATTTATATAGACAGAGTAACGTAGGTTAAACATTAAAGTATTCACAAGTTTTAGATTTAAAGGATTTGTCCAGCCAAATTTTTTTTTTGATAATACGTCAGGATATTGCTTTGGGTGAATGAAAAATTAGGTCCCACCCATTGAATCGCCTAGTTTTTAGCGCTATCGGTTGGTTTTGGTCGTGATTTACGGGTAGTGTCGACTACGGTTCAGAGATAATGAGCTAGCCGGTCACGTGGTCTTGTGATATGTCACAGTAGTCCGCGGCTACACAAGGTAAGCCTAGTACTATACATCTATACAGCACATACACGTATACGTTAGATCTACAATTTGAGATTTTCGAGTAAATGGTTATTCTAGCTTAATGATGTAGATATTTTCAGTTTCAAAACATTCCATTTCAAACATTCAAACAAGCATATATATAACTTTAGATTAGATATTCAGTCCAATTTGATAGCGATATCAAAATGATGTTCGCATCAGTTTGGACTTAGATTTAGCAAGGACGTTTATGAGAAGGATAAGTCACACTGGGTTTTGGGCAAAGACAGCGCAGGCGCTTTTGTGTTTGTGCACTGACCGTGACGTTGGGCGACGACTGATTTCCTTTGATATCCGCCGCCGCAGCCTTTGATGGGGGGTGCGAGGGTTACCGTCTTACTTTCTGAAGCGTGCTTCCATTTCATGAGCGGTCGTATTTTTTTAACGATAGTTTAAGACATTTCTTCTAAATCTTCCATCTTTAAAGCAAGTTATAAACGTTGTGAAATTTAATTTACTTTACATTGGTGTTTCGTTTGACTCGATGAGACAAGTATTTGTTGAGAAAAACGGTTTTTATTCCCGGTTCATAAGCGTCTCGCGTGGTGTTTAGTAGTGTAAAGAGACAGACACGAATCCTTCTCACTTATAAATCCTTGGATTTAGATATATCATATTATGTAAATTTCTGTGTAATAAAAAAAACAGTATAATCTAACAATATCTTTTTACGACTAAAATCCCAAAATTTAGCATGAATATATCTAGAATCCGTGTTTTTATTTCAAACTTCTGCTTTAACGATACAAACACGGCACAGTTTTTGAGTAAAAATAAAATGTGGACGGTTATCAGTTATGTGATATTGGAGTAACAGTACCGATCTTATACAGAAAATTATATGTATATCTATATTGTTGCCTTTGTAACTTTATCCATAACGTTAACTAAAAAGCAGAAATACATCAATGATATTTCTGATATATGTTTCTAAATTACAGTATAAGTGTAGATTTAAATTCATTATTTCAAAATTATACTAAATCCTTAAAATAGTATATTTTCTGTCGATCCTTTTGTATATCATACCGAGATTTAATAGAATGATATGAACATTTATCATATAATCCAAAAAGTAACCACATAGTGTTCAAATGAAAAATGAAATATATATATATATATTATATATGTATACAGGCATTATAAATAGATATAATATCTTGTACCTTTTTAAAACTACACTTAGTGATATTCAAATAAGTATATTTAGACTGGCAATGTCGTAACCCTTCTTGTATGACTATACATGTACATGTAGATTCGAAACGGTGAACATATATGCTTAGAATTTTTACCAATACCTTAGAAATTACGGATGATTGCTATATGCCACGATCCCGTAATTACAGTACTAGACTGGAATAATTTTCAAGGTTAAACCTTTAGTTGAGATAGTTCTTAGAACCATTTTATTTCTGAATAAGTCAATTTCCATTATTGTTTTACCTGTGTACGACATATATAGAGAATACATGGTTAGTATCTTACAATACAAGGTTTATTTTGGTGCGAGACTTAGGAAAGCCGAGATGACGAGGCTTTGCCGAGTCATTTTCGGCTTTCCGTGTAGAGACCAAAAGTAAAACTTGTTATTTGTATAGGATACTAACCGTTGTGTTGTATTCTGTTTATCCAGTGCATGTGCAACCATTTTTATGACCATTCCATTCAAAAACGCGCGAAAAGCAAATTGAAATTGACAGTTTTTTATTTACTTTGTGTTCCGCTCGAAGCGAAACGACGCTTCTTTGGATGCGGAGGAGGGGTAAAGTTTCATTCCAATTAACCGAGCAATGAGACTAGAGTGGTTTGTTTTTGGTGTTGTGTGTGTACTCCGTTTTTTTGTACTGCTGTGGAGAAAATTAATAATAAAATAGCCGATTCACAAACAGTAACAGCAAAATAACCAACCAATCAATTTCTCTATTCAGTGTGATATATCACTGAAAAGGAAGAATGGAAATGAAAAATACTCAATTAACAATTAAATTATCCATTATAGACTTCTCCTTATTCAACTATAACATACCTTTGTCATGAGCAAGAAAAAAGACGACACCGCCATACGAGATTCGATATCGTAAAACTGACGTCATTTCGGTGAATGTGACGTACGTTTTACGCGGGAATGATGACGTTTCATTCACCGGATGGTTCAAGTTTTCTGGGTATAAGTTTTGAAAAAGTTCCGTCAGATATGGAACAAATTTACGTGATCGTATTGACGGATAAAGCATATCGTATTGACGGATAAAGCACAAGTTTATCTGGCAGTAGTTATCGGTCAGTATGTGGGACAGTTGCAGGATAAATATATATCTGTAATATATATTCCTAGGTATGATCAGGGATATTTTATATTGAACACATATAACGATATATTACAAAAATATTTTTTTACACATTTTATTTTACTTATTGAATTTTGCAACGTTCGGCATGCCATAAATAGTTATAAAAAACTCGACTTGTTTCAAAGAATTATGCACAGCTACAGTACGCTTCCTAAGTACTCATACAAAGGTTGCTTCGAGATGCAATTTTGTATACAGACTCGCACTAATACCATTCCAAATTAGTCACAGCTACTTGTGCAATAAAGGGAGATTAATTAGTCTGTTCCGGTCATTTAAATAATGATGTCATAATCTAGACACTAAATTCATAGTCTCTGATATTTATGTACGGGGAAACTCAGTGATGTAAGTTATATAATGTTTGATGGTACGGGTACAGTCAAGGACGTAAGTTATGTTGTATAGTACGAGTACAGTCAGGGATGTAAATGATATATGTGGTGTAGTACGGGTACAGTCAGGGATGTAAATGATATATATGGTGTAGTACGGGTACAGTCAGGGATGTAAATGATATATGTGGTGTAGTACGGGTACAGTCAAGGATGTAAGTTATATAGGTTGTATAGTACGGGTACAGTCAGGGATTATATATGTTGTACACTCAAGCATGCTAGTTATCACAGGGACCTGGCACGAAAATTTTTAACCAATAGTATACATATATATATTATAGTATCAAGGGTATGAACTCGGCAGTAGAGAAAAACGGACCTACGGGTATTTTTTTTATTATTTTAATAAATGGTTAATATAAAACATTGACTGATATCTTACCTTAAAGAGAAATAATTTATCTTTCCATTGAGTGCTTGATGAACAAAATTGGCCAAGTACTGACGAAGGTATGGCTTGATGAATCGGGAAATTTATGAAAAATATGCCAGGTAGACATTTCCTTGTCCGGTCTAAATGTCGTCTCGGCTCTAATGGGCACCTCAAAAACCAAGCCAAAATCACAAAATCTACGCTTGTGGTGGTAAACAGTATCCATAACTGTGTTCATCCACAATCTCCTTTGGAGGTGTCATGACCCGTACTTTGTAGAAACTCCATTTAAACATCATGTAGCTCACTTACTTTAACCGTCACCGCCATGTTCATTTGTTTTTCGGAATGCTTCTCGAGTTTACCCATTAGCACAACATTTACATTATTTGCATAATGTAGTCACGATATGTAAAGTCGAGAAGCGTCCCGAGAGACATAAAAAGAACATGGCGGTGACGCTTAATGTAAGTGAGCTACACTTAATAATTCTGTGTGTAACTTGTAATTCTGTGTGTAACTTGTAATTCTGTGTGTAACTTGTAATTCTGTATGTAACTTGTAATTCTGTGTGTAACTTGTAATTCTGTGTAATAATTCTTGTTTGTGATTGGCTGTATAGGACTTACACCAAAGGAAATGCGTAAGGCTAATTCTGCATTGCCACCATGTACAGGGCCCCAGCATAATGTAACACATGTGTAATATTTAAACAGGATAATTTCCAGGGACACCGACATAAAGTTGCTACAACATAAGCAGCCGGACCACTTCAACATTTCCAGTTCCTTCACTAAACATAAATCAAGAACCTATTGATTCAAGCTTGTTGTCAATGTAACAGAGTTACATCACATGTGTGTAACACTTTCTCCCCAGGATCGTACACATTCTGTGTGTAACAAACACATTTCACTGACCACAGATGTAACATTATAATTCTGCCTGAGTAACATTCGGGGTCTGTGTGCGGGTATAATTTCGACATCGATAGATAGTCAGTAATTATACATTCTGTGTGTAACTTATAAATGTGAATGATTACCATACACCACAACATATGTAACACATTTACACTAGCATGACCTCAAAGCGTATGTAAACATTGATAACCAAAGTAACTGTAAACATTTCAATGTGTCATAATATCAAATTTGTTAAATATATGAAAATTACTTGTGTGGTAACAAGTGAGGTTATGTGAAGTCCATGTTCATAATGCAACTTCTGTGTTTGCCTTTAAACTGTTGCATTAAGGGCTGTGTAACATAATTGTTAAAATTTGTGTAACTTCACTTTCACTTAAAAATATTCAGTTGTAAATCAAATCTTTATACTTAAAATCTTCTGTAATAAAAATAAAAGGCCATTATCTGTGTTTGGCCATGCTTTAGGAGTGATGAGAGCTATAAACTTATAATCATGTGTATGGCATGTGAATAACTTACCTTCATTATAGGTTCTGGGGTCAAATCTTAAAATCTTTAAACAATTATTCTTGTCAATAACTTAAAGTACTATAATTGTGTATAACTTATAAATTTGCCTGTAAGTATGCTAGGATGTCAGAAACATGTACATTTTAACTGATCAAAAGTAAAATTTAGATATTTATATTAAATTATAATTTTGAACTGAACAGGATTCTGCATGTGAATATATTTAATTATAATTCTGTGTGTAACTTTATAAATTCTCTGTGTGTAGAAACATTCATGTGATGGGTGGGGAAATTCTCTGTGATAGAAACATTCAATGATGGGTGGGGAACTTGTCCCTCTGTGATGTCTATAAACTGTAATATTATAATTCTGTGTAGTGTACCTTTAATTGTTGATGTAACATAGATTCATGGATGATAATGTAATAAATTATAATTCTGTGTGTAACTTTATAATTCTGTGCATGATAATAGATTCTGTGTGTAAAATAACCTCTAGGTTGTAATTCTGTGTGTAACTTAACCCGACTCTCCTTCTAATGTGAATTATAATTATAACTTATTAATTCTGTGTGTAACTTATAACAGATGTGTGTAACACAATTTCCTTCTGTGTAACAGTAACAAAATTATAATTCTGTGTGTCAAACTTTACTCTAAATATTTATCAGGTTCCATAAATTTTGTGTGTAACTTATAATTCTGTGTGACGAAATTTTCATAGACTTAAATTCTGTGTGTAACTTGTAAAATACTTATAATTCTGTGAATTATAATTCTGTGTGTAAATTATACTATGTTTTTAGCTCATGGCCCATTTATGAATGTAATTATGTCAATTAATACTGTTGTGCTGTATAATTCTGTGTCAAATCTTATAATTTGTGTGTCGCTACTAGTCATAGAGTTCCGTAACTTTGATAATTATAATTTGTGTGTAAACTTATAATTCTCTGGTGTGAATTAAATTTGTGTATAAATTTTGGCTGCTGTATGTGAATTATAATTCTGAGTAACGGGGCCCTTAATAGGGGAAATATGTGTAAATAATTCTGTGTGTAAACTTATACTTAGTAGCCATAATACTTCTGTGTTAACTTATAAATGGATTTGACCAAATTTGGCCACAAACATCCATAAATTGGGACGGGTGACAGAACTTGCATAAAGTGTAATTTGTGCTTATAATTCTGTGGGTAACTTATAATTCTGTGGGCCCAATGAGGAAATTCTGTGTGTATAACTTATTCTAATTCTTCTTTGATGACTTGATAAATAATGAATTCTTTACTTATAAATTGTGTTAACGAACATTAATGCATTACAATTACCATTCTGTGTGTGTAAATTATAATTCTGGTGTGACTTATAATTGTGTTTGAACTTATAATTCTTTACCATGTCAACATTGTGTGAAACATTAGAATTTGAATTATAAATGCTTTGGGTGTTATAATTCTGTGTGTAACTTATAATATAATTGTGTGTTAACTTATAATTCTTTGTGATTTGAGTTAATTCTGCTGTGTGTAATATAACTAATTTGGATTTGACCTTATAATTCTGTGTGTGACTTATAATTGAGACGTTAAACTTTATAATAAAGGATTTTTCTGAGTGAAATAAGCCAGCGGTCAGATAAAATAATCTGTGTGCAAAATGATCATATCAGTTGTGGACTCAGAAAGTGAAAAATTCTGAAAGTAAAAGTAACTTTAAAAAAACAGTGTAACTTATAATTCTTGTGAAACTTATAATTCTGTGTGAATTATAATTCTGTGTGAAACTTATATTCTGTGTGGAAAATTCTATGTGTGTAACTTATTTTCTGTTGTGCATTATAATTCTGCATGAAAGTTTACCCCCTGTAAACTTAAAGTCTGTGTGAATTTTTATAATTCTGTGTGTAACTTGTTAATTCTTAACTTACAATTTGTATAACTTATAATTCTAAACTGGATGTTAATTCTGCCAGCATTATGTTGGCAGGTGAAATTATAATTCTGATTATACAGATGAGCATTCTGTGTGTAACTTAGTATTTGTGTGTGTAACTTATAATTCCCTGCATGTTGAATTTTTGTAGACATTTGTGAATTATAACCTGATTGTAATTTATAATTCGTTCTTGTAACTTATTCTGATGACTTATATTCTGTGTGTAACTTATAATTCTGTGTGTAACTTATAATTCTGTGTAAAACTGTTATAATTCTGTGAGTGCTTAAAATTGTAGTCTGTAACTTATAATTCTGTGTGTAAGCTTAAATTAATTTGTGTGTCAATCTCTGTGTGTTTATTAACAATGTGTATTAACTCATACTTATAATTCTGTGTGAAACTTATAATTCCTGTTTGTAACTTATAATTCTGTGTGAATTCTGTGTGTGAATTATATTATTCTTATAAGCGTGTGGTAAAATATAATGTGTGATTTATGTGTGTAAAATTTTGATGTAACTTATAATTCTGTGTGATAACTTAATAATTCTGTGTGTAACTTATAATTCTGTGTGTAATTATTAATTCTGTGTGTAACTTATAATTCTGTGTGTAACTTAATTCTGTGTGTAATTATAATTCGTGAACTTATAATTCTGTGTGTAACTTATAATTGCCCTTTTATAATTCTGTGTAACTTAAAATTCTGTGTGTAACTTTAATTCTGGTGTATTAAATTATAATTCTGTGTGTAATTTAATTTTTGTGTGTAACTTATAATTCTATGAAAATTATAATTCTGTGTCAGTTGTGAATTTTAAAAACTTATAATTCTGCTATGTGTGAATTATAATTTTGAACTTATAAGTTTGAACTTATAATTTGTGTGTGTAACTTATAATTCTGTGTGTGAAATTATAATCTGTGTGTAACTTATAATTCTGTGTAACTTAACTTATAATTCTGTGTGTGAATTATAATTTGTGTGTAACTTATAATTCTGTGTGTGAATTATAATGGTGAACTTGTGTGTGAACTTATAATTCTGTGTGTTATTACAATTCTGTGGTAACTTTATAATCTCATGTGAATTATAATTTCTGTGTGTGAATTATAATTCTGTGTGTAACTTATAATTCTTCATGTGAATTATAATTCTGTGTGTAACTTATAATTCTTTGTGTGACTTATAATATAATACAGTTATAATGTGTGTAATTATCATTCTGTGGGACTGTAATTCTGAATGTTGTAATTATCATTCTGTGTGTAACTTATAATTTGTGTGTAACTTATAATTCATTGAATTATAATTCTGTGTAAACATAGGGACTTTGTAATTCATTGAAACTTATAATTCTCATGTATAATTATAATTCTGTGTGTGACTTATAATTCTGTTGTAAATATAATTGTATGTGAATTATAATTCTGTGTGTAAAACTTTATCATTCTGTGTTAAAAATTCTTTGTGAATTATAATTCTGTGTACTGTGCGTGCCTTATATTAAGTTCTGGACTTTAATTTATTGACTTATAATTCTGTGTGTAATAAAATTCTTTAAAGATTTGTGTAACCCCTGTGACCTTGAATGAAGTGTCAATGCCATATTCATGAAAAATTCTGTGTGAATTCTAATTCTGTGTGTAAATAATGTCTGTGTGTAACTTAAATTCTGTGTGTAACATAATAATGTGCCTTTAATTCTGTGTGTAACTTATAATTCTGTGTGTAACTTATAATTCTGTATATAACTTATAATTCTGTGTGTAACTTATAATTCTGTGTAACTTATAATCTTTGAATTATAATTCTGTGTGTAACTTATAATTCTGAATGTGTAACTTATAATCATGTGTTGAACTTAAATTCTGTGTGTAACTTTATAATTCTGTGTGTTGACTTATAATTCTGTGCAAAACTTTAATTCTGTGTGTAACTTATAATAACTTATAATTCTGTGTGTGTTGTAATTATAATTCTGTGTAACTTATAATGTGTAACTTAATTCTGTGTGTGAATTATAATTCTGTGTGTGTAACTTATAATTCTGTGTGTAATTATAATTCTGTGTGTGAACTTATAATTCTGCTTTGTGTGTAATTATAATTCTGTGTGTGAATTATTCATTTATGTGTGTAACTTATAATTCTGTGTGAGAACTTATATCTTTCGATGTGTGAACTTATAATTCTGTGTGAATTATAATTCTGTGTGTAACTTATAATTCTGTGTGTGAACTTTAATTCTGTGATAATTCCTGGGAATTAAATTCTGTGTGTAATTAATTCTGTGACAACAAGCTTATAATTCTGTGTGAATTTATAATTTGTGTGAATTATAATTCTGTGTGAACTTTATAATTCTGTGTGTGTTAAACTTGTTACTTTAATTCTGTGTGTAACTTATAATTCTGTTGCTGTGTGTAACTTATAATTCTGTGTGTAACTTATAATTCTGTGTGTAATTATAATTCTGGAACTTGTAATTTCTGTGTTACTTATAATTCTGTGTGTAACTAATTCTGTATGTAACTTATAATTCCTTATGTGTATGCTTATAATTCTGTGTGTAACGCATTCTGTGTGTAACTTATAATCACAAATTATAATTCTGTGTGTAATTATAACAATGTTACACACTGTGTGTAAATAATTCTGTTGTTAATTATAACATGTAATTATAATTCTGTGTGAATTATAATTCTGTGTTAAGTTAGTTTCACTTATAATTATGTGTTAACACAGATTTGTATAAATCACTGTGTGAACTTATAATTTACACACAGAATTATAATTCTGTGTGACATAAATTGAATAATTCTGTGTGTAACTTTATAATTCTGTGTGTAACTTATAATTATTGTGTGTAATTCATTGTGAATTATAATTCTGTGTGTAACACAAATTATAATTCTGTGTGTTATTATAACTGTGTGTTACTTATAATTCTTGTGTTACACACAGAATTATAATTAAACACAGAATTATAAGTGTGAATTATAAGTTAACTTATAATTATAAGTGTGTAAATTATAAGTGTTACTTATACACTGTGAATTATAACTTAATAAATTCTGTGTTACACACAGAATTATAAGTTACACACTTATAATTCTGTGTGATTATAATTCTGTGTAAATTATAATTCTATGTGTAAGTTATACACAGAATTATAATTCTGTGTAACATTCTGCAGAATTATAATTCTGTTGTGTAACTTATAATTCTGTGTGTTACACTTATAATTCTGTGTGTGAATTATAATTCACAAACAGTAATTATAATTACACATGTGAATTATAAGTTAAACTTATAATTCTGTGTAAACTTATAATTCCGTATCTTTTATGGTCCTGTGTAATTATAATTCACACAAATTATAATTCTGTGTGTAATTATAATTCACATGTAACTTATATTAACAAGTTATAATTAAGATTTGTGTGTAACTTTCCATGTAATTCTGTGTGTACACAGTAAAAAGAGTGTGTAATTGCAAAAGATTTTAGAATTAATGATGTAAAATAATTTAATTATAATTCTGTGTGTAAATTATAAAAGTATGTAACTTATAATTCTGTGAATTATAATTCTGTGCTGAACTTATAATTCTGCATGTGAATTATAAGTTGACCAAATTAAATGTGTGTGTTATACCTGTGTTAATTATAATTCTGTGTGTAATTATAATTCTGTGTTTAACTTATAATTCTTGTGTAATTATAATCATGAATTATGAATGTTAACTTGTTATTCTGTGTGAATTTATAATTCTGTGTTTAACTTATAATTCTGTGAACAATAACATGGAATTATAATTCTGTGTGCAAATTATAAATGTGTAACTTATAATACACATGTGAATTCTGTGTTTAATTATAATTTGTGTGAATTATAATTCTGTATGTGATTCGTGTGTGTAAATAATAATTCTGTGAAATTATAATTCTGTGGGAATTATAACTTCAGTAATTATTTGTGGTGTGAACTGGTATCTCTAAATCTGTTGTACTTAAAATACTGTGTTTAACTTATAAATAACTGTATACTTATATTATTCTGTGTGTAAGATTATAAATGTGTAATTATAATTCTGTGTAGTAATTAAATTCTATGTAACTTGTAATATATAATAATTCTATCATAAATTTTAACAAATAACTTATAATACTGTGTGTACTTATAATTAAAAAATTATTACATGTAATTATAAAGTGAATTATAATTTAATTATAATATGTCAGACTTATAATGTGTACACTTTAATTCTTGTTGTAACTTGTAATTTTAATTTAACTCAGGAATTATAATGTTAAATTATAATAACTTATAATCAAGTAAAATAAGCACTGAGAGCTTATAATTCTGTGTGAATTATAATCTGCTGTCTTAACATTATAAGTTACACACTTATAATTATAATGTGTATTATACAGTACATATATATATCTGTGTGTAACTTAATCACCATGTAATTATAAACTGTGTGTATTATAATTCTGTGTGTAACTTTAAATTGTAATGTATTCTGTGTATAATTATATTCTGTGTGTAACTTATTTATGTTGTTTTAAATTCATGTTCGAATTAAATTAAAAACATGAGATAAATCTGTCTTATAATTCTGTGGTGAAATATAAATAACAAGAATTATTATTAGTTCACATAAAGATTGTGTATAAACTTTCCCCAATAATTTACACAGAAAATTAAATACTTGTGTCATGCAAAATTTTATTTTAACTTAAGACAGAAAGTCAAAATTATAATTTGGACATGTGTATTTTATAATTCACAATGTGAATAATTATTAATGACATTGTTTATTTAACATAAATAATTTTGTGAATACATATGTTTATTATATAAATTGAACATGTAAATTATAATTCACATGTACCAAAACCACTTATAATTCTCGTATTATAATGATGAACAGTAACTTATATTTATAAGTTTGGTTCTGTTTTAATGAAATGAACTATAGTGTTAACACAAAAGTGTTATATCTTATACAATTTTGTTACAACAGTAACACATAAATTATATGCGTTTATAAAAATCATTGTGTGTACATTGTACGATATACATTAATTACTGTTACACACAGAATTAAATTTAATTATGTGTGTAATTACAAAAAATTACAGAATTATGGAGTTCACTGTAAAAAGAATTGTAATTAAGTAACACATAGCATGTAATGTTACTCAGTTTGTATTAAGTAACAGAATTATAATTTAATTATTTTCCACTATTTAATTCCATAATTTACACCAATGAATAAGTGGTGTAACTTTGTGATATATATGATTTTCAATAAGGAAGGACAGATTCAAACTTGAAGTACAAACCTAGCATAATTCTTTACTATTATTTCCAGGATGTTTTTTAGTAATTTATTTCTTCTTCACACAAATAAAAAAGGAATAATAATGAATATTGCATGTTTACATACCTTGTATGTATAACTTTTGAATAATTTATGACCAATAAACCAATTAAAATAAGAATTATGTCATTTGTCTGAGTTGTTTAATTATGTAGTGTTCAATTTAGAAATGTTCAAATACAGAAAATAAATAGCAAACAAGACTGGGGCTAGATCAAAGGTTATTTGGGTCAAAAGTCAGTGTCAAGATTTTGGCTCTATAGATATACAGATATCCCTATGTGTAATTATAAAATTTGTTGTGTAATACACATATTGCACATATATAAGAATATCCATATATCTGTAGAGACAATAGCCTGTGGTGCCTGTTGTTAAATTGCATTATTCATTATTGACTATTTTTAAGTTGCAAAGTTTTGATTGAATTAGAAAGGAATAGACTTGTCAATAACTTTGATTAGTCCAGGTCAATCAAGGTCTACATGTAAAAGCGCTTAGCAACTCCACTTAGTATTTGGAGCAATATCACACTATAAAGGAATTCTGATTGCTTGAATATATAAAAATAAACTAACACAATCTAATCTAATCTAATAAAGTTAGATTTTCCATCAGGTTAGACTATATACATCGTGGAAAATTAATTTTTACTGCAATTACTTGATGACATGAGAATCACATGCTATGGTTATCTTAATTACTACTGGATGCTATTTTGAACTCCAGTCATTTTTTTTACTTAAAATTCAATGCATAATATGTGTACATGTACATTATACAATGTATATGTATGTGTTATTTGTGTATGAATATGATTGTATAAGAAACACCTAGGTTCATTTGATTCAGAGGCAAATTATGGACATCATATAATATGATAGCTATATGGTTCATTGGCAAACTATATCATATGTACATGTACATCACAAATTAAACCAAGAGAGCTGTCTTCATTATCTACACAGAAAATGTATACATAATTGCATATCAGACATTCAGAACTTATAACACACACTAAACCGCCTTATTTCAACCTCAACCCCTTTCTTTCTTTTATTTTTTTTTAATTTTCTGTAATCCTTGAAATCATATAACCAAATGTTTATAGATTCACCAGAGAAATTTATCATCATGTTTTTAACGAACATGGAGCTTTTCCAACATAAATATCAGCAATATGCATACATGTATAAAGTTTTATACTCGTTTATGGCGGTACATGGTGATTTTTTTTATCACACCTTGATATGTATACATGTATACACATATGACTTTGAACAAAAATGCATATAATGTCAAGTTTGCTCTCCGTGCTTTTTTTACTTGATTTATTATTGTATTTCATTTGGACCTTTATAAATCAAATGGTTATCCAAGGCAAGTTAAATATCGTCTGAGATATTTATTTAAAAAAGTATCACTAGAGATTTACATGTAGATAACCATTTTTGTCTCTATCTAGTACGATGTATCTTGTCTATTTCATTATTTATCGATTTATATATCTGGTACATTTTTGTACAATTTATTATCTAGTCTAGTACGATGTATTGTATCGCAACACGTATTTTATACGAAGTTTAGATACCGTTCCAACAAAAATCCCTCCGGTAGCCCCCGGAAAATTTGGCAAAGCATTGTCAACCGATCGCCGTATTGTAAACACTCAAAACAACCGAATGGAAGTATGTGTACAGGACAATAATGTATATTTATTGTTCTGGGGGACTCTTTAACTTCATCACATAACAAAACATTCACATGTTCATGATAAGTAACAAGTTCTTCTGCTAACATGAACTACACACTTATAACTGGGCACGCCATTTCGTTTGGTCTGGAAAGTCACGTGATCGTCTAAGCATTGAAAATGTCGCAGTATGCATATTCAAACACTCTGAATATCGAACTTTTAATCATTAATTTCTTTTGAATTAGTGACTTTTTTGGTGTGTAGTTAGGGGAAAGTTGATAATTTTTTATAATATATATACACTAATTTTCTTTTGTTGATTTACGGACCCTAAAAGATACGGATTATGCGGCTTTAACTTATAATTCTGTGTGTAACTTATAATGCTGTTTGTGACTTATAATTCTGTGTGTAACTTAGTATTCTGCGTGTAACTTATAATTCTGTGTGTAACTTATAATTCTGTGTGTAACTTATAATTCTGTGTGTAACTTGTAATTCTGTGTGTAACTTATAATTCTGTGTGTAACTTATAATTCTGTGTGTGACTTATAATTCTGTGTGTAACTTATAATTCTGTGTGTAACTTATAATTCTGTGTGTAACTTATAATTCTGTGTGTAACTTGTAATTCTGTGTGTAACTTATAATTCTGTGTGTAACTTATAATTCTGTGTATAACTTATAATTCTGCATGTGAAAATATAATTCTGCATGTGAATTATAATTCTGTATGTGGATTATCATTCTGTGTGTAACTTATAGTTCTGCATGTGAATTATAATTCTGTGTGTAACTTGTAATTCTGTGTGTAACTTGTAATTCTGTGTGTAACTTGTAATTCTGTATGTAACTTGTAATTCTGTGTGTAACTTGTAATTCTGTGTAATTCTTGTTTGTGATTGGCTGTATAGGAAGCAAAGGAAATGCGTAAGGCTAAGCATGCCACCATACAGGGCCCCAGCAGTCACTATGTGGATATTAAACAGGAACCTCCAGGGACACCGACAGGTCAAGTTGCTACAGCAACAGCAGCCGGACCAAGTTTCCAGTTCCTTCAAAACATAAAGCAAGAACCTATTGATTCAAGCTTGTTGTCAATGCAGAGTTCATCACAAAGTTCTTTCTCCCCAGGATCGTCACAGGTGTCAAACCTTTCACTGACACAGAGTACAAGCCTGAGTAACATCTCGGGGTCTGTGTGCGGGTCTTTCGACATCGATGAAGATAGTCAGTTCTCTCACAGCAGTAGTAAGAATGATATGTGGCTGACAGAGCATGACCTCAAAGCTGACTGTAAGTTAACTGTCCAATCAATGGTCATAATATCAACTTGTTAAATATATAGAAAATTAATGAAGGGACAAGTGAGGTTATGTGAAGTCCATGTTCTTGCAACTTCAGTGTTTGCCTTTGAACACTTGCATTAAGGGCAACAGAGTTTGTTCAAAATGATTGGCCTTCACTTTCACTTAAAAATATTCAGTTGAAATCAAATCTTTATATAAATATCTTCTGAATAAAAATAAAAGGCCATTATCTGATGTTTGTCCTGTGACATGCTTTGAGGAGTGATGAGAGCTATAAACTTTTTTCATGTGTATGGCATTGACCTTCATTCAAGGTCACAGGGGTCAAATCTTTAAAATCTTTAAACAGCTTCTTGTCAATAACTTAAAGTCCTAGAGACTTAATATTAGGCCTGTAATATGCTAGGATGTCAGAAACATGTTTTAACTGATCAAAAGTAAAATTTAGATATTTATATTTAAAATATAGATTTTAGAACAGGAGAGATAGAAATATTCAATGATGGGTGGCAAAGTCCCTCTGTGGTAGAAACATTCAATGATGGGTGGGGAAATCCCTCTGTGATAGAAACATTCAATGATGGGTGGGGAAGTCCCTCTGTGATGTCTACTAAACTGTAATATTACCTTCACAGCTAGTCTACCCAACTTGTTGATGACAGAAGACATGGATAATGTAGACTCTGAAAGTGACCTTGAGATTGACCCTGGCATGATAACACCACCTCTAGGTTCACCATCTAACCAACCCGACTCTCCTACAATCAACGATCTTCTCATGTCTATCACCTCAACAGATGGTAACGTTTCCTTCAGAAACAGTAACAAACATATTAGATTTAGATCAAACTTTACTCAAATATTTCATCAGGTTCCATCTTTTAGGTCAAACTGACGACCGAAATTTTCATAGTCATACAAAAATGTAAATACTTTCCTATTTAATCTGCCCGAAAGGGGATACTATGTTTTTAGCTCACCTGGCCCAAAGGGCATGTGAGCTTATGTCATGGCGTGGCGTCCGGCGTCCAGCGTCAACATTTCCTTTAAATCGCTACTAGTCATAGAGTTCCGCATGGATTGTAATCAAATTTGGCCATAAATCGTCTCTATTGTACTTTACCACCGCTATATAGCTATACCAATATACTTCCAAGAATTTATGTTTACAAAAAGGAACTTATCGGTTTCACAATATGAGTTTCATACTCATTGTCTAATGAAGATGACCTTTAATTTAAGCTAAATGTGTGCAAGCCTCATCCGCAGACTACACTTTTCAGCCTCCCGCTGTGATAGACAGTTTTACCTGTGCCTGCCGCCTAACTGGTCATCAGAAGCAAGGACGAATACATCAATCAATCGGGTTACGCATTCTAAAATGTCTACAAAACGGGTCAACCCGGGGAAATCGGGTGAGTTGGCAATACTGCCTGCCAACAATGCTCATCTGTATAATCTAGAACCTGTCTATACCTGCCAACAATGCTGGCCTGATGACATCCAGTTTAGACAAGTTATACAAACTTGTACTTTTTAAGAATTAACAAAATAAACCTTACTTTGGAGGGGGTAAACTTTCTTCTGCTGCATCAACTACCTTTGCCTTTGTCCGCTTCAGTTTGGGTCTACTTTCACTTTGTACAGCTGCAGTGGAATCAGAGTCTTCAGAAGAACTGTTTTCACTTTCACTTTCTTTTTCACTTTCTGAGTCCACAACTGATTGATCATCTTTGCCCAGTGGTGTATTTTTTATCTGACCGCTGGCTTTTTCCTCGGATTCCTTTATGTTTAACGTCTCATACCCCTGGCCACTGAGAGAATCCTCAGATTGATTACAATCCATGCTTGCACTCAAATCTACAAAGAAAAGTTAGGTTTAACGTCATTATATTTAAGTGAAGTTTATAGACACCCAAAGCATGACAATTCTAATGTCACTAATGTTGACATGGTAATGTCCACAAAGAAGAGGCCCAGAGGGCCTGTATTGCTCACTTGGTTTGTAATGCCAAGTAATGTTCGAAACACAGGTTCATTGTTTCTTTTCTGAAGGAATTAGAATATTTACCTCTATTTCCTCTATTGGGCCCCACCCCTCCTGCCCCCGGGGGGTCAAAGCCAAACTTTATGCAAGTTCTGTTCCCCGTCCTCCATGGATGTTTGTGGCCAAATTTGGTCACAATCCATGCAGAACTCTAGGACAAGTAGCGATTTATAGGATTTACCTCTATTTCCCCTATTGGGCCCCGCCCCTCCTGCCCCCGGGGGATCAGAGCCAAAATTTATACAAGTTCTGTTCCTCTTCCCCCAAGGATGTTTATGGCCAAATTTGATTACAATCCATGCGGAACTCTATGACTAGTAGCGATTTAAAGGAAATGTTGACGCTGGACGCCGGACGTCACGCCATGACATAAGCTCACATGCCCTTTGGGCCAGGTGAGCTAAAAACATAGTATCCCCTTTCGGGCAGATTAAATAGGAAAGTATTTACATTTTTGTATGACTATGAAAATTTCGGTCGTCAGTTTGACCTAAAAGATGGAACCTGATGAAATATTTGAGTAAAGTTTGATCTAAATCTAATATGTTTGTTACTGTTTCTGAAGGAAATTGCGTTACCATCTGTTGAGGTGATAGACATGAGAAGATCGTTGATTGTAGGAGAGTCGGGTTGGTTAGATGGTGAACCTAGAGGTGGTGTTATCATGCCAGGGTCAATCTCAAGGTCACTTTCAGAGTCTACATTATCCATGTCTTCTGTCATCAACAAGTTGGGTAGACTAGCTGTGAAGGTAATATTACAGTTTAGTAGACATCACAGAGGGACTTCCCCACCCATCATTGAATGTTTCTATCACAGAGGGATTTCCCCACCCATCATTGAATGTTTCTACCACAGAGGGACTTTGCCACCCATCATTGAATATTTCTATCTCTCCTGTTCTAAAATCTATATTTTAAATATAAATATCTAAATTTTACTTTTGATCAGTTAAAACATGTTTCTGACATCCTAGCATACTACAGGCCTAATATTAAGTCTCTAGGACTTTAAGTTATTGACAAGAAGCTGTTTAAAGATTTTAAAGATTTGACCCCTGTGACCTTGAATGAAGGTCAATGCCATACACATGAAAAAAGTTTATAGCTCTCATCACTCCTCAAAGCATGTCACAGGCCAAACACCAGATAATGGCCTTTTATTTTTATTCAGAAGATATTTATATAAAGATTTGATTTCAACTGAATATTTTTAAGTGAAAGTGAAGGCCAATCATTTTGAACAAACTCTGTTGCCCTTAATGCAAGTGTTCAAAGGCAAACACTGAAGTTGCAAGAACATGGACTTCACATAACCTCACTTGTCCCTTCATTAATTTTCTATATATTTAACAAGTTGATATTATGACCATTGATTGGACAGTTAACTTACAGTCAGCTTTGAGGTCATGCTCTGTCAGCCACATATCATTCTTACTACTGCTGTGAGAGAACTGACTATCTTCATCGATGTCGAAAGACCCGCACACAGACCCCGAGATGTTACTCAGGCTTGTACTCTGTGTCAGTGAAAGGTTTGACACCTGTGACGATCCTGGGGAGAAAGAACTTTGTGATGAACTCTGCATTGACAACAAGCTTGAATCAATAGGTTCTTGATTTATGTTTTGAAGGAACTGGAAACTTGGTCCGGCTGCTGTTGCTGTAGCAACTTGACCTGTCGGTGTCCCTGGAGGCTCCTGTTTAATATCCACATAGTGACTGCTGGGGCCCTGTATGGTGGCATGCTTAGCCTTACGCATTTCCTTTGCTTCCTATACAGCCAATCACAAACAAGAATTACACAGAATTACAAGTTACACACAGAATTACAAGTTACATACAGAATTACAAGTTACACACAGAATTACAAGTTACACACAGAATTACAAGTTACACACAGAATTATAAGTGTAGCTCACTTACTTTAACCGTCACCGCCATGTTCTTTTTTCTCTCGGGACGCTTCTCGACTTTACATATCGTGACTACATTATGCAAATAATGTAATGTTGTGCTAATGGGTAAACTCGAGAAGCATTCCGAAAAACAAATGAACATGGCGGTGACGGTTAAAGTAAGTGAGCTACATGATGTTTAAATGGAGTTTCTACAAAGTACGGGTCATGACACCTCCAAAGGAGATTGTGGATGAACACAGTTATGGATACTGTTTACCACCACAAGCGTAGATTTTGTGATTTTGGCTTGGTTTTTGAGGTGCCCATTAGAGCCGAGACGACATTTAGACCGGACAAGGAAATGTCTACCTGGCATATTTTTCATAAATTTCCCGATTCACCAAGCCATAACTTCGTCAGTACTTGGCCAATTTTGTTCATCAAGCACTCAATGGAAAGATAAATTATTTCTCTTTAAGGTGAGATATCAGTCAATGTTTTATATTAACCATTTATTAAAATAATAAAAAAAATACCCGTAGGTCCGTTTTTCTCTACTGCCGAGTTCATACCCTTGATACTATAATATATATATGTATACTATTGGTTAAAAATTTTCGTGCCAGGTCCCTGTGATAACTAGCATGCTTGAGTGTACAACATATATAATCCCTGACTGTACCCGTACTATACAACCTATATAACTTACATCCTTGACTGTACCCGTACTACACCACATATATCATTTACATCCCTGACTGTACCCGTACTACACCATATATATCATTTACATCCCTGACTGTACCCGTACTACACCACATATATCATTTACATCCCTGACTGTACTCGTACTATACAACATAACTTACGTCCTTGACTGTACCCGTACCATCAAACATTATATAACTTACATCACTGAGTTTCCCCGTACATAAATATCAGAGACTATGAATTTAGTGTCTAGATTATGACATCATTATTTAAATGACCGGAACAGACTAATTAATCTCCCTTTATTGCACAAGTAGCTGTGACTAATTTGGAATGGTATTAGTGCGAGTCTGTATACAAAATTGCATCTCGAAGCAACCTTTGTATGAGTACTTAGGAAGCGTACTGTAGCTGTGCATAATTCTTTGAAACAAGTCGAGTTTTTTTATAACTATTTATGGCATGCCGAACGTTGCAAAATTCAATAAGTAAAATAAAATGTGTAAAAAAATATTTTTGTAATATATCGTTATATGTGTTCAATATAAAATATCCCTGATCATACCTAGGAATATATATTACAGATATATATTTTATCCTGCAACTGTCCCACATACTGACCGATAACTACTGCCAGATAAACTTGTGCTTTATCCGTCAATACGATATGCTTTATCCGTCAATACGATCACGTAAATTTGTTCCATATCTGACGGAACTTTTTCTAACTTGACCCAGAACTTGAACCTTCCGGTGAATGAAACGTCAGTCAGTCCCGCTAAAACGTGACGTCACATTCACCGAAATGACGTCATTTTTACGATATCGAAAATCTCGTATGGCGGTGTCGTCTTTTTCTTGGCTCATGACAAAGGTATGTATTGTTAAGTAATTCTTTAATGGGTATTTATTGTTATTTGAGTATTTTCATTTCATTTCAGTGATATATCACACTGAATAGAATTACGGTTACTGATTGTGAATGCGCTTCTTTATTTCCCACGGCAGTAAAAAGGAGTACACTCTCATTCGCTTAAGTGAATGAATCTTTACCTCCGCATCAAAGAAGCGTCTCGCTTCGAGCGAAACAAAGTAAGGAACTGTCAATTTGCTTTCGTTTTGAATGCCATAATGGTTGCAGGATAAACAGAATACACGGTTAGTATCTTACAATACAAGTTTTATTTTGGTGCTCGACACGGAAAGCCGAGATGACTCGGCAAAGCCTCGTCATCTCGGCTTTCCTAAGTCTCGCACCAAAATAAACCTTGTATTGTAAGATACTAACCATGTATTCTCTATATATGTCGTACACAGGTAAAACAATAATGGAAATTGACTTATTCAGAAATAAAATGGTTCTAAGAACTATCTCAACTAAAGGTTTAACCTTGAAAATTATTCCAGTCTAGTACTGTAATTACGGGATCGTGGCATATAGCAATCATCCGTAATTTCTAAGGTATTGGTAAAAATTCTAAGCATATATGTTCACCGTTTCGAATCTACATGTACATGTATAGTCATACAAGAAGGGTTACGACATTGCCAGTCTAAATATACTTATTTGAATATCACTAAGTGTAGTTTTAAAAAGGTACAAGATATTATATCTATTTATAATGCCTGTATACATATATAATATATATATATATATTTCATTTTTCATTTGAACACTATGTGGTTACTTTTTGGATTATATGATAAATGTTCATATCATTCTATTAAATCTCGGTATGATATACAAAAGGATCGACAGAAAATATACTATTTTAAGGATTTAGTATAATTTTGAAATAATGAATTTAAATCTACACTTATACTGTAATTTAGAAACATATATCAGAAATATCGTTGATGTATTTCTGCTTTTTAGTTAACGTTATGGATAAAGTTACAAAGGCAACAATATAGATATACATATAATTTTCTGTATAAGATCGGTACTGTTACTCCAATATCACATAACTGATAACCGTCCACATTTTATTTTTACTCAAAAACTGTGCCGTGTTTGTATCGTTAAAGCAGAAGTTTGAAATAAAAACACGGATTCTAGATATATTCATGCTAAATTTTGGGATTTTAGTCGTAAAAAGATATTGTTAGATTATACTGTTTTTTTTATTACACAGAAATTTACATAATATGATATATTCTAAATCCAAGGATTTATAAGTGAGAAGGATTCGTGTCTGTCTCTTTACACTACTAAACACCACGCGAGACGCTTATGAACCGGGAATAAAAACCGTTTTTCTCAACAAATACTTGTCTCATCGAGTCAAACGAAACACCAATGTAAAGTAAATTAAATTTCACAACGTTTATAACTTGCTTTAAAGATGGAAGATTTAGAAGAAATGTCTTAAACTATCGTTAAAAAAATACGACCGCTCATGAAATGGAAGCACGCTTCAGAAAGTAAGACGGTAACCCTCGCACCCCCCATCAAAGGCTGCGGCGGCGGATATCAAAGGAAATCAGTCGTCGCCCAACGTCACGGTCAGTGCACAAACACAAAAGCGCCTGCGCTGTCTTTGCCCAAAACCCAGTGTGACTTATCCTTCTCATAAACGTCCTTGCTAAATCTAAGTCCAAACTGATGCGAACATCATTTTGATATCGCTATCAAATTGGACTGAATATCTAATCTAAAGTTATATATATGCTTGTTTGAATGTTTGAAATGGAATGTTTTGAAACTGAAAATATCTACATCATTAAGCTAGAATAACCATTTACTCGAAAATCTCAAATTGTAGATCTAACGTATACGTGTATGTGCTGTATAGATGTATAGTACTAGGCTTACCTTGTGTAGCCGCGGACTACTGTGACATATCACAAGACCACGTGACCGGCTAGCTCATTATCTCTGAACCGTAGTCGACACTACCCGTAAATCACGACCAAAACCAACCGATAGCGCTAAAAACTAGGCGATTCAATGGGTGGGACCTAATTTTTCATTCACCCAAAGCAATATCCTGACGTATTATCAAAAAAAAAATTTGGCTGGACAAATCCTTTAAATCTAAAACTTGTGAATACTTTAATGTTTAACCTACGTTACTCTGTCTATATAAATATGTCTATATATGTTTACTTTATATATCAAAACAAAATAAAGGTTACAAATTAGGATATAACTAAAGAGATAAAGGAGGAATAAGAGACACCAACGCATATTTTTGCTTGTTATAGAGGGTTTTGCTTAGAACGTACGAGTGGTTATTCTTAACTAGTCGGCGTAAGTATAATCGTTGTCTACACACAAATAGCCTTTTGCTTTTCTAATGTTCAGTCACATCCCGTACCGCGTTTGCCTTTCACCATAATAATCCGGGTCATTACGAATTCCTGTCTTTCGTACTTGTTGTATGACAATGTTGTTGTTGGGTGGTGTTGTGTTGTTGTTGTGTGATGTGTATTTGTGTTATGTTGTGTGATGTGCTGTTGTGTTATGGTGTGTTGCGTGATGCTGTGTTGTGTGATGTTGTGTAGTGTTGTTGTTGGATGTTGTTGTATTGTTGTTGCGTGGTTGAGTGTTGTGGTGTGGTTGTGTAGTGTGTTGTTGTGTTGTGTGATGTTTTGTTGTGTTGATGTGTCGTGTTGTTGTGTAATGTTGTCTTGTGTTGTGTGGTTGTGTGATATTATGTTTTGTTTGATGCGTTGTTGTGTTGTGTGATGTTATGTTGAGTGATGTTGTGTTGTGTGATGTTGTGTTATTTTGTTGTGTGGTGTGATGTATTGTTGTATGGTGTTGTGTTGTGTAGTGTTGTTGTGTTGTTGGTGTGTTGCTGGTGTGTTGCTGTGCTGTGTGATGCTGTGTGGTTTCGTGGTGTTGTGGTGTCGTGTTGTGTTGTTGTATAAAAACGAGTTCCTATGGGGTCACTTTTCAACGGGGTCTATTTTCAACAGGTCGGTGTAAAAAGTGCGCTGAAAGTTCAGTTTTCAACGGTTTTTGGGTCATTTTTCAACGTTGAAAACTGACCCGAGGTCAATTTTCAACGGAGGTCCATTTTCAACGTTACACCGGACCGGGTTAGGGCCAGAACTACTAGATATTCCACTATGATGAGCTACATATCAATTCGTAATTTATTTATTAACAAGAGGCCCAGAGGGCCTGTATCGCTCACCTGGTTTGTAATGCCAAGTAATGTTCTGAATACAGGTTCATTGTTTCTTTTCTGAAGGAATTTTAATATTAACCTCTAAATCCCCTATTGGGCCCCACCCCTCCCGCCCCCAGGGGTCAGAGCCAAAATTTATACAAGTTCTGTTCCCCTTCCCCCAAGGATGTTTATGGCCAAATTTGGTCACAATCCAAGCAAAACTCTAGGACAAGAAGTGATTTATAGGATTTACCTCTATCTCCCCTATTGGGCCCCACCCGTCCTGCCCTCAAGGGGCCAGAGTCAAAATTTATACAAGTTCTGTTCCCCTTCCCCCAAGGATGTTTATGGCCATATTTGGTTACAATCCATGCAGAATTCTGTGACTAGTAGCGATTTAAAGGATTTACCTCTATTTCCCCTATTGGGCCGCGCCCCTCCTGCCCCCCCGGGGGGGGGGGGGGTCAGAGCCAAAATTTATACAAGTTCTGTTCCCCTTCCCCAAAGGATGTTTGTGGCCAAATTTGGTTACAATTCATGTAGAGCTCTAGGACAAGTAGAGATTTAAAGGATTTACCTCTATTTCTCCTATTGGGCCCCGCCCCTCCTGCCCCCGGGGGGTCAGAGCCAAAATTTATACAAGTTCTGTTCCCCTTCCCCCAAGGATGTTTGTGGCCAAATTTGGTTACATTCCATTCAGAACTCTACGACAAGTAGCGATTTAAAGGATTTACCTCTATTTCCCCTATTGGGCCCCGCCCCTCCTGACCCGGGGGATCAGAGCCAAAATTTATACAAGTTCTGTTCCCCTTCACCCAAGGATGTTTGTGGCCAAATTTAGTTACATTCCATTCAGAACACTATGCCTAGTAGCGATTTAAAGGATTTACCTCTATTTCCCCTATTGGGCCCCACCTCTCCTGCCCCCAGGGTGTCAGAGCGAAAATTTATACAAGTTCTGTTCCCCTTCCACCCAGGGTGTTTGTGACCAAATTTGGTTACAATACGCGCAGAACTCTATGACTAGAAGCAATTTAAAGGATTTACATCTTTTTCCCCTATTGGGCCCCGCCCCTCCTGCCCCTGGGGGATCAGAGCCTAAATTTATACAAGTTCTGTTCCCCTTCCCCCAAGGATGTTTATGGCCATATTTGGTTACAATCCATGCAGAATTCTGTGACTAGTAGCGATTTAAAGGATTTACCTCTATTTCCCCTATTGGGCCGCGCCCCTCCTGCCCCCGGGAGGGGGAGGGGTCAGAGCCAAAATTTATACAAGTTCTGTTCCCCTTCCCCAAAGGATGTTTGTGGCCAAATTTGGTTACAATTCATGTAGAGCTCTAGGACAAGTAGAGATTTAAAGGATTTATCTCTATTTCTCCTATTGGGCCCCGCCCCTCCTGCCCCCGGGGGGTCAGAGCCAAAATTTATACAAGTTCTGTTCCCCTTCCCCCAAGGATGTTTGTGGCCAAATTTGGTTACATTCCATGCAGAATTCTGTGACTAGTAGCGATTTAAAGGATTTACCTCTATTTCCCCTATTGGGCCCCGCCCCTCCTGACCCGGGGGATCAGAGCCAAATTTTATACAAGTTCTGTTCCCCTTCCCCCAAGGATGTTCGTGGCCAAATTTAGTTACATTCCATTCAGAACACTATGACTAGTAGCGATTTAAAGGATTTACCTCTATTTCCCCTATTGGGCCCCGCCCCTCCTGCCCCCGGGGGACCAGAGCCAAAATTTATACAAGTTCTGTTCCCATTACCCCAAGGATGTTTGTGGCCAAATTTGGTTACATTCCATTCAGAACTCTACGACAAGTAGGGATTTAAAGGATTTACCTCTATTTCCCCTATTGGGCCCCGCCCCTCCTGACCCGGGGGATCAGAGCCAAAATTTATACAAGTTCTGTTCCCCTTCCCCCAAGGATGTTTGTGGCCAAATTTGGTTACATTCCATTCAGAACTCTATGACTAGTAGCGATTTAAAGGATTTACCTCTATTACCCCTATTGGGCCCCGCCCCTCCTGCCCCCGGGGGACCAGCGCCAAAATTTATACAAGTTCTGTTCCCCTTCCCCAAAGGATGATTGTGGCCAAATTTGGTTACAATTCATGTAGAGCTCTAGGACAAGTAGAGATTTAAAGGATTTACCTCTATTTCTCCTATTGGGCCCCGCCCCTCCTGCCCCCGGGGGGTCAGAGCCAAAATTTATACAAGTTCTGTTCCCTTCCCCCAAGGATGTTTGTGGCCAAATTTGGTTACATTCCATTCAGAACTCTACGACAAGTAGCGATTTAAAGGATTTACCTCTATTTCCCCTATTGGGCCCCGCCCCTCCTGACCCGGGGGATCAGAGCCAAAATTTATACAAGTTCTGTTCCCCTTCACCCAAGGATGTTTGTGGCCAAATTTAGTTACATTCCATTCAGAACACTATGCCTAGTAGCGATTTAAAGGATTTACCTCTATTTCCCCTATTGGGCCCCACCTCTCCTGCCCCCAGGGTGTCAGAGCAAAAATTTATACAAGTTCTGTTCCCCTTCCACCCAGGGTGTTTGTGGCCAAATTTGGTTACAATACGCGCAGAACTCTATGACTAGAAGCAATTTAAAGGATTTACATCTTTTTCCCCTATTGGGCCCCGCCCCTCCTGCCCCTGGGGGATCAGAGTCTAAATTTTTACAAGTTCTGTTCCCCTTCCCCAAAGGATGTTTGTGGGGAAATTTGGTTACAATCCATGCAGAACTCTAGGACAAGCAGTGATTAATAGAATTTACCTCTATTTCCCCTATTGCCCCCCCTCCTACCCCAGGAGGGTCAGAGCCAAAATTTATACAAGTTCTGTTCCCCTTCCCCCAAGGATGTTTATGGCCAAATTTGGTTACAATCCATGCAGAACTCTAGGACAAGTAGCGATTTATTGGATTTACCTCTAATTCCCCTATTGGGCCCCGCCCTTCCTGCCCCCAGGGACCAGTGCCAAAATTTATACAAACTCAGTTCTTATTCTCCCAAGGATACTTCTGACCAAATTTGGTTACATTCCATGCAGAACTCTATGACTAGTAGCGATTTAAAGGATTTACCTCTATTTCCCCTATTGGGCCCCACCCCTCCAGCGCCCGGGGGGCCAGAGCCAAAATTTATACAAGTTCTATTCCCCTTGCCCCAAAGATGTTTGTGTCCAAATTTTGATACAATCCATGTAGAACTCTATGACTAGTAGCGATTTAAAGAATTTACCTCTATTTCCCCTATTGGGCCCCGACCCTCCTGCCCCTGGGGGATCAGAGCCAAAATTTATACAAGTTCTGTTCCCCTTTCCCCAAGGATGTTTGTGGCTAATATTGGTTACAATCCATGCAGAACTCTATGACTAGTAGCGGTTTAAAGGATTTACCTCTATTTCCTCTATTGGGCCCCACCTCTCCTGCCCCCAGGGTGTCAGAGCAAAAATTTATACATGTTCTGTTTCCCTTCCACCCAGGGTGTTTGTGGCCAAATTTGGTTACAATACGCGCACAACTCTAGGACAAGTAGTGATTAATAGAATTTACCTCTATTTCCCCTATTGGGCCCCGACCTCCTGCCCCTGGGGGATCAGAGCCTAAATTTATACAAGTTCTGTTCCCCTTCCCCAAAGGATGTTTGTGGGCAAATTTGGTTACAATCCATGCAGAACTCTAGGACAAGTAGTGATTTAAAGGATTTACCTCTATTTTCCCTATGGGGCCCCGCCCCTCCTGCCCCCGGGGGGTCAGAGCCAAAATTTATACAAGTTCTGTTCCCCTTCCCCCAAGGATGTTTGTGGCCAAATTTGGTTACAATCCATGCAGAACTCTAGGACAAGTAGTGATTAATAGAATTTATCTCTATTTCCCCTATTGCCCCCCCTCCTACCCCAGGAGGGTCAGAGCCAAAAATTATACAAGTTCTTTTCCCCCTCCCCCAAGGATGTTTATAGCCAAATTTGGTTACAATCCATGCAGAACTCTAGGACAAGTAGCGATTTATAGGATTTACCTCTATTTCCCCTATTGGGCCCCGCCCCTCCTGCCCCCGGGGGGTCAGAGCCAAAATTTATACAAACTCTGTTTCCCTTCTCCCAAGGATGTTTGTGGCCAAATTTGGTTACAATCCATGCAGAACTCTATGACAAGTAGCGATTTAAAGGATTTACCTCTATTTCCCCTATTGGGCCCCACCCCTCCAGCCCCCGGGGGGAAGGGGGGGGGGGGGGGCAGAGCCAAAATTCATACAAGTTCTGTTCCACTTGCCCCAAAGTTGTTTGTGGCCAAATTTGGTTACAATCCATGTCGAACTCTATGACTTGTAGCGATTTAAAGAATTTACCTCTATTTCCCCTATTGGGCCCCGCCCCTCCTGCCCCTGGGGGATCAGAGCCAAAATTTATAAGGATTTACCTATAATTCCCCTATTGGGCCCCGTCTCTCCTGCCCCCCCAGACCAGTGCCAAAATTTATACAAACTCAGTTCTTATTCGCCCAAGGATGTTTCTGGCCAAATTTTGGTTACATTCCATGCAGAACTCTATGACTAGTAGCGATTTAAAGGATTTACCTCCATTTCCCCTATTGGGCCCCACCCCTCCAGCGCCCCGGGGGCCAGAACCAAAATTTATACAAGTTCTGTTCCCCTTGCCCCAAAGATGTTTGTGTCCAAATTTTGATACAATCCATGTAGAACTCTATGACTAGTAGCGATTTAAAGAATTTACCTCTATTTCCCCTATTGGGCCCCGACCCTCCTGCCCCTGGGGGATCAGAGCCAAAATTTATACAAGTTCTGTTCCCCTTTCCCCAAGGATGTTTGTGGCTAAATTTTGGTTACAATCCATGCAGAACTCTATGACTAGTAGCGGTTTAAAGGATTTACCTCTATTTCCTCTATTGGGCCCCACCTCTCCTGCCCCCAGGGTGTCAGAGCCAAAATTTATACAAGTTCTGTTCCCCTTCCCCCAAGGATGTTTGTGGCCAAATTTGGTTACATTCCATTCAGAACTCTACGACAGTAGCGATTTAAAGGATTTACCTCTATTTCCCCTATTGGGCCCCGCCCCTCCTGCCCCGGGGGACCAGAGCAAAATTTATACAAGTTCTGTTCCCCTTCTCCCAAGGATGTTTGTGGCCAAATTTGGTTACATTCCATGCAGAAACTCTATGACAAGTAGCGATTTAAAGGATTTACCTCTATTTCCCCTATTGGGCCCCACCCCTCCAGCCCCCAGGGGTCAGAGCCAAAATTTTATACAAGTTCTGTTCCCCTTGCCCCAAAGGGTGTTTGTGGCCAAATTTGGTTACAATCCATGTCACAACTCTAGGACAAGTAGTGATTTAAAGAATTTACCTCTATTTCCCCTATTGGGCCCCGACCCTCCTGCCCCTGGGGGATCAGAGCCAAAATTTATACAAGTTCTGTTTCCCCTTCCCCTTCCCCCAGGATGTTTGTGGCCAAAATTTGGTTACAATCCATGCAGAACTCTAGGACAAGTAGGATTTAAAGGATTTACCTCTATTTTCCCTATTGGGCCCCGCCCCTCCTGCCCCCAGGGGACCAGAGCCAAAATTTATACAAGTTCTGTTCCCCTTCCCCAAAGGATGTTTGTGGCCAAATTTGGTTACAATTCCATGCAGAACTCTATGACTAGTAGCGATTTAAAGGATTTACCTCTATTTCCCCTATTGGGCCCCGCCCCTCCTGCCCCCGGGGGGCCAGAGCCAAAATTTATACAAGTTCTGTTCCCCTTGCCCAAAGATGTTTGTGGCCAAATTTGGTTACATTCCATGTAGAACTCTATGACAAGTAGCGATTTAAAGAATTTACCTCTATTTCCCCTATTGGGCCCCGCCCCTCCTGCCCCTGGGGGGGGGGGGTCAGAGCCAAAATTTATACAAGTTCTGTTCCCCTTTCCCCAAGGATGTTTGTGGCCAAATTTGGTTACATCCATGCAGAACTCTATGACTAGTAGCGATTTAAAGGATTTACCTCTATTTCTATATTGGGCCCCACCCCTCTCCTGCCCCTGGGGGTCAGAACAAAAATTTATACAAGTTCTGTTCCCCTTCCCCCAGGGTGTTTGTGGCCAAATTTGGTTACAATCGCGCAGAACTCTATGACTAGTAGCGATTTAAAGGATTTACCTCTTTTTTCCCCTATTGGGCCCCGCCCCTCCTGCCCCGGGGGATCAGAGCCAAATTTATACAAGTTCTGTTCCCCTTCCCCAAAGGATGTTTGTGGGCCAAATTTTGGTTACAATCCATGTCAGAACTCTATGACTAGTAGCGATTTAAAGAATTTACCTCTATTTCCCCTATTGGGCCCCGACCCTCCTGCCCCCTGGAGGGATCAGAGCCAAAATTTATACAAGTTCTGTTCCCCTTCCCCCAAGGATGTTTGTGGCCAAATTTTGGTTACAATCCATGCAGAACTCTATGACTAGTAGCGATTTAAAGGATTTACCTCTATTTCCTATTGGGCCCCGCCCCTCCTGCCCCCAGGGGTCAGAGCCAAAATTTATACAAGTTCTGTTCCCCTTCCCCCAAGGATGTTTGTGGCCAAATTTGGTTACATTCCATTTCAGAACTCTAGGACTAGTAGCGATTTAAAGGATTTACCTCTATTTCCCCTATTGGGCCCCACCCTCCCTGCCCCAGGGGACCAGAGCCAAAAATTTATACAAGTTCTGTTCCCCCTTCCCCCAAGTTGTTTGTGGCCAAATTTGGTTACAATCCATGTAGAACTCTATGACTAAGTAGCGATTTATTTAAAGGATTTACCTCTATTTCCCCTATTGGGCCCCGACCCTATCCCTCAAGTTTGTACCCCCCCATTGGGGCCCCCGCCCCTTCCCTGACTCGCCTGGAGGTTGTGTTCCAGGAGCACAGCGATTAATGTATCAAGTTTCTGTGAGCCGCCCTTCCCCCACAAGGGACTGTTTTCTGAGGCCTTTATTGTTGTGTTCTCACAATCCAAGCAGTATTCTTCTAGGACAAGTTAAACGATTTATATAGGATTTAGTACCTCGAATTAATCGACCTATTGGGGGGCCCCGCCAACCTCCTGCCCCTGAGGTGTGAACCAAGATCTGCAAAATTTAAAATCAAAGATCATGATTTCCCCACCTTCTATCCTTTTTCCCGCCGCCTATCTTCTTTTTTTCACTTTTTCCTTTTTTCTCCAATAGGGTCTCGTCTCTCCTATTTCTCCCAAGGTTAATTGTGGACAAATTCTGGTTACATATTCATTTCATGCAGAACTCTCATGATCTAGATAACGAGTTTATAAGAAGTATACTTCTAAATACTCCACTATTGGGTGGCCACAACCCATCCTCCCCCGGGGGATCAGCAACAAAAATATATAACAGAACTCTGTTCCCCCTTGCCCTAAAGGGATGAGTTTGTCTAGCATAAGTATTGGTTTCAAACCCATTCAGAACCTTCATAGGACAAGAAAAGACTCTATACGGGATCGTACCTACTCTCATCACTGCCCTATTTGGGACCCCGCGCAGAACTCTGCCCCTGGGGACAAGAGCGAATAATTATAACCAATTCTTGTTTCCCCCTATTCCGTCCTCTCCCCCAAGAAGATGATTTGTTGGTCCAAATTTTGGTTACAACATCCACACTCTGCAAGAACACTACAGCACAATAGAGCGATTATCAGATGAAATTAACCGTCTATTTTCCCCCATTGTGGTCCGCTTCCACCCACCGCATTGGGGATCAGAGCCAAAATTTATACAAGTTCTGCTTCCCCTTCCCCTCCAAAGGATGTTTGTGGCCAAATTTTGGTTACAATTCCATTCAGATCTCGTATGACTAATGTAGCGATTTAAAGGATTTACCGCTATTTCCCCTAATTGGGTCCCGCCCCCTCCTGCCCCTGTGGGATCCCCAGAGCCAAAATTTTATACAAGTTCTGTTCCCTTTTCCCCAAGGTAGTTTGTGGCCCAAAATTTGGTTACAATTCATGCAGAACTCTATGACAAGTAGCGATTTAATTAAGGATTTACCTCTATTTTCCCCCCTATTGGGAGGGCCCCGCCACCTCCTGCCCCCTGGGGGTCCAGAGCCAAAATTTATACAAGTTCTGTTCCCCTTCCCCAAGGATGTTTGTGGCCAAATTTGGTTACAATTCCATGCAGTAAACTCTATGACTAGTAGCGATTTAAAGGATTTACCTCTATTTCCCCTATTGGGCCCCGCCCCTCCTGCCCCCGGGGGGCCAGAGCCAAAATTTATACAAGTTCTGTTCCCCTTCCCCCAAGGATGTTTGTGGCCAAATTTGGTTACAATCCATGTAGAACTCTATGACTAGTAGCGATTTAGGGATTTACCTCTATTTCCCCTATTGGGCCCCGCCCCTCCTGCCCCTGGGGGGTCAGAGCCAAAATTTATACAAGTTCTGTTCCCCTTCCCCCAAGGATGTTTGTGGCCAAATTTGGTTACAATCCATGCAGAACTCTATGACAAGTAGCGATTTAAAGGATTTACCTCTATTTCCCCTATTGGGCCCCACCCCTCCTGCCCCCGGGGGGTCAGAGCCAAAATTTATACAAGTTCTGTTCCCCTTCCCCCAAGGGTGTTTGTGGCCAAATTTGGTTACAATCCATGCAGAACTCTAGGACAAGTAGCGATTTAAAGGATTTACCTCTATTTCCCCTATTGGGCCCCGCCCCTCCTGCCCCTGGGGGATCAGAGCCAAAATTTATACAAGTTCTGTTCCCCTTCCCCCAAGGATGTTTGTGGCCAAATTTGGTTACAATCCATGCAGAACTCTAGGACAAGTAGCGATTTATAGGATTTACCTCTATTTCCCCTATTGGGCCCCGCCCCTCCTGCCCCTGGGGGGTCAGAGCCAAAATTTATACAAGTTCTGTTCCCCTTCCCCAAAGGAATGTTTGTGGCCAAATTTGGTTACAATCCATGTCAGAACTCTATGACAAGTAGCGATTTAAAGGATTTACCTCTATTTCCCTATTGGGCCCCGCCCCTCCTGCCCCGGGGGGTCAGAGCCAAAATTTATACAAGTTCTGTTCCCCTTCCCCCAAGGATGTTTGTGGCCAAATTGGTTACATTCCAAATTTGACAGAACTCTATGACTAGTAGCGATTTAAAGGATTTACCTCTATTTCCCCTATTGGGCCCCGCCCCTCCTGCCCCCGGGGGGTCAGAGCCAAAATTTATACAAGTTCTGTTCCCCTTCCCCCAAGGATGTTTGTGGCCAAATTTGGTTACAATCCATGCAGAACTCTATGACTAGTAGCGATTTAAAGGATTTACCTCTATTTCCCCTATTGGGCCCCGACCCCTCCTGCCCCTGGGGGGTCAGAGCCAAAATTTATACAAGTTCTGTTCCCCTTCCCCAAAGGATGTTTGTGGCCAAATTTGGTTACAATCCATGCAGAACTCTAGGACAAGTAGCGATTTATAGGATTTACCTCTATTTCCCCTATTGGGCCCCGCCCCTCCTGCCCCCGGGGGGTCAGAGCCAAAATTTATACAAGTTCTGTTCCCCTTCCCAAAGGATGTTTGTGGCCAAATTTGGTTACAATCCATGCAGAACTCTAGGACAAGTAGCGATTTATAGGATTTACCTCTATTTCCCCTATTGGGCCCCGCCCCTCCTGCCCCCGGGGGGTCAGAGCCAAAATTTATACAAGTTCTGTTCCCCTTCCCCCAAGGATGTTTGTGGCCAAATTTGGTTACAATCCATGCAGAACTCTAGGACAAGTAGCGATTTATCGGATTTACCTCTATTTTCCATTTGAGCCCCGCCTCTCCTTCCCCCGGGGTGTCAGAGCCAAAATTTATACAAGTTCTGTTCCCCTTCCCCCAAGGATGTTTGTGGCCAAATTTGGTTACAATCCATGCAGAACTCTAGGACAAGTAGCGATTTAAAGGATTTACCTCTATTTCCCCTATTGGGCCCCACCCCTCCTGCCCCCGGGGGGGGGGGGGGGGGGGGGGCCAGAGCCAAAATTTATACAAGTTCTGTTCCCCTTGCCCCAAAGATGTTTGTGGCCAAATTTGGTTACAATCCATGTAGAACTCTATGACTAGTAGCGATTTAAAGGATTTACCTCTATTTCCCCTATTGGGCCCCGCCCCTCCTGCCCCTGGGGGGTCAGAGCCAAAATTTATACAAGTTCTGTTCCCCTTCCCCCAAGGATGTTTGTGGCCAAATTTGGTTACAATCCATGCAGAACTCTAGGACTAGTAGCGATTTAAAGGATTTACCTCTATTTCCCCTATTGGGCCCCGCCCCTCCTGCCCCCGGGGGGTCAGAGCCAAAATTTATACAAGTTCTGTTCCCCTTCCCCCAAGGATGTTTGTGGCCAAATTTGGTTACAATCCATGCAGAACTCTAGGACAAGTAGCGATTTAAAGGATTTACCTCTATTTCCCCTATTGGGCCCCGCCCCTCCTGCCCCTGGGGGGTCAGAGCCAAAATTTATACAAGTTCTGTTCCCCTTCCCCCAAGGATGTTTGTGGCCAAATTTGGTTACAATCCATGCAGAACTCTAGGACAAGTAGCGATTTATAGGATTTACCTCTATTTCCCCTATTGGGCCCCGCCCCTCCTGCCCCTGGGGGACCAGAGCCAAAATTTATACAAGTTCTGTTCCCCTTCCCCCAAGGATGTTTGTGGCCAAATTTGGTTACAATCCATGCAGAACTCTATGACTAGTAGCGATTTAAAGGATTTACCTCTATTTCCCCTATTGGGCCCCGCCCCTCCTGCCCCCGGGGGGTCAGAGCCAAAATTTATACAAGTTCTGTTCCCCTTCCCCAAAGGATGTTTGTGGCCAAATTTGGTTACAATCCATGCAGAACTCTATGACTAGTAGCGATTTAAAGGATTTACCTCTATTTCCCCTATTGGGCCCCGCCCCTCCTGCCCCTGGGGGGTCAGAGCCAAAATTTATACAAGTTCTGTTCCCCTTCAAAAAAGGATGTTTGTGGCCAAATTTGGTTACAATCCATGCAGAACTCTATGACAAGTAGCGATTTAAAGGATTTACCTCTATTTCCCCTATTGGGCCCCGCCCCTCCTGCCCCGGGGGGGGTCAGAGCCAAAATTTATACAAGTTCTGTTCCCCTTCCCCCAAGGATGTTTGTGGCCAAATTTGGTTACAATCCATGCAGAACTCTATGACAAGTAGCGATTTAAAGGATTTACCTCTATTTCCCCTATTGGGCCCCGCCCCTCCTGCCCCCGGGGGGTCAGAGCCAAAATTTATACAAGTTCTGTTCCCCTTCCCCCAAGGATGTTTGTGGCCAAATTTGGTTACATTCCATACAGAACTCTATGACTAGTAGCGATTTAAAGGATTTACCTCTATTTCCCCTATTGGGCCCCACCCCTCCTGCCCCCGGGGGGTCAGAGCCAAAATTTATACAAGTTCTGTTCCCCTTCCCCCAAGGATGTTTGTGGCCAAATTTGGTTACAATCCATGCAGAACTCTATGACTAGTAGCGATTTAAAGGATTTACCTCTATTTCCCCTATTGGGCCCCACCCCTCCTGCCCTTGGGGGGCCAGAGCCAAAATTTATACAAGTTCTGTTCCCCTTCCCCCAAGGATGTTTGTGGCAAAATTTGGTTACATTCCATGCAGAACTCTATGACAAGTAGCGATTTAAAGGATTTACCTCTATTTCCCCTATTGGGCCCCACCCCTCCTGCCCCCGGGGGTCAGAGCCAAAATTTATACAAGTTCTGTTCCCCTTCCCCCAAGGATGTTTGTGGCCAAATTTGGTTACAATCCATGCAGAACTCTATGACAAGTAGCGATTTAAAGGATTTACCTCTATTTCCCCTATTGGGCCCCGCCCCTCCTGCCCCCGGGGGGTCAGAGCCAAAATTTTATACAAGCCCCTTCCCCAAGGATGTTTGTGGCCAAATTTTGGTTACAATCCATGCAGAACTCTAGGACAAGTAGTGATTTAAAGGATTAACCTCTATTTCCCCTATTGGGCCCCGCCCCTCCTGCCCCCGGGGGACCAGAGCCAAAATTTATACAAGTTCTGTTCCCCTTCCCCCAAGGATGTTTGTGGCTAATTTTGGTTACAATCCATGCAGAACTCTAGGACAAGTAGCGATTTATAGGATTTACCTCTATTTCCCCTATTGGGCCCCGCCCCTCCTGCCCCGGGGGGGACAGAGCCAAAAATTTTATACAAGTTCTGTTCCCCTTCCCCCAAGGATGTTTGTGGCAAATTTGGTTACCAGGTCAGGTGAGCTAAAAATCTTTGTGCTGTTTGTCTGAATTGCTGTGGTATATGGGATAGTATTTCAAAATTCTTTATTCTCTCGTTCACCCGCTCCACATGAATTCTAGATCTTCCAATCTTCCTACATAATTGAACTTCTGCGGGTGTGTACTGGCCCTTGTCTTTTAAGAAGGGAGGGATATGTTAAGGTGTTACACCCGAAGGGAGGAGGGGAGTGAATCGTAAATCCTCCTTGTCTGCTAGGGATCATATCACCTGCAGTCAGCTGAGATAGCATTTTTGCTGTATGCTTCAAAACTATAGCGGACATCAGATGTACTGCCTGGATATAGGTCACTAACATACACAACAGCTCCATTTGGAGCTACCCCTGTAAACTCAGCTTTCACTGGTGTGCCTGTTTTTGTTATGAGCTGTATGTTTTTGCTTCTGAGACTACCATATCCTGACCTGGCACATCTTGTGTGACCCTCTGTCGCATCAATAACAAGGCGACACTACAGTTCGAAGTCACCAAAACTAGAAGGCATCGAGGATTTGCATTTAAGGAGGGATGGGATGTTGTTCTTTATCATACCCTCAAAAAATACCTCATGCAAAAGCCCATGTAATATATGTGTGGTAATGTAACAGTTGCTTTGCTGGTATAGAAAATCTTCTGCTATATATCTAAAAGTGGGGGATTCAGTTTTAGTTTCATCATAGTCATTAGCAGTTGGTCAGTCCTTGAAAATGTTGCAGGCTCGCGTCCATCCATCTACATCATGTAAGAGGAGAAACCTCTGAAGCGTGGCGTTAGTGTCAATGACAGCAAACATGTCTCGCCTTCAGTGATAGTGTACATGTCCAGCATCTAAACAAATGTGGGTAGCAAGACACTTAGAGAAAAATTGTTTGACTGAGCTGTCAGATGCCAACTACATCTGTGTATCTGTGTAAATAAAGAGTTAACATTGAAATATTAGATTTTATTTCTTATATATTTTTTATTCTAAGCTGATCAGCATCAAATTTGAAAGAAGTA